>NW_019416277.1:643354-874796 GCF_000390285.2 Anoplophora glabripennis
AGTATACAACAGTTTAATACATTTATTATTATAAAACTTATAACCAGTACTAGATGTTCTAATAACGATATGGAACACTTTAATAACAGTTATTGCTATTATTTCGTAAAGGGTATAAAAAACGTTGTATACTAGTTATACAATAATTTAATAAAGAATAAGGTTTATAGTCACTATACAACTGTGCTAGCAATACGCCTTTTATATCCAATATTCACCTGTTTAACTGTCACATATAGTATACAATGGTCTTATAATGGCATATAGAATTGTAATAAAGAATAAAACGCATTTCTTTCAGTGTATGATCGTAGTACATGTTGATAAATTATAAAGTATGCAGCAGTAGTAGTATGTAGTAGTAGTAGTAGTAGTATAGTATAAATTTTTCAAATCTATCGTCATAGGTTTTACTGCGATGATTGATTTCAAGAATGTAACTGTTTATGTGTACGTTATGTTCAACTTCCTATTTTATTTATTAGTGGTAATGAAAAGATGTAACAAAACTTAAGAAACAGCAGAAAGTTATTTGGCGAATTATTATTGTTATTGAAAGGCTACAAAATTCAATTAATTTTCAAAACAATGGAAACAGTAAAACTGCTCTACGCTAATTTCAGGTTTTACAGGTCTCAAACATAATATTATGACTATACACTGTAATACTTGTAAGTATAAGTTCCACTTGTTAGAGAATCGAGGAGAATGGGAATTTCCCTGCATAGCAGCTGAAAAATAGAGCCTGGTATAGTTCCCTAATGGCTTCAAAACAGACAGTGGAACAGGAACTGGAATAGTAAAGTTAAGGTCCAAGTGACAAAGAAGCTATCGCCTAGGAGCTTTATTTATCCAATCAGAAATGTTGCGAGAGGCTATTCACATAAACGTACCTACATACTCTGATAATCAAACAATGTTTAAAACTTGTAAGGGACTATTATAATTGATAAATCAACTGACAAATAAATGGTTAACCAATTTTAAGCGCCAGGACATAAAGGCTCTGAGACAGAAATGAAAAAAGTAGATGATCTTGCACAAAAAGGATCTAGGTCAAGATCAATATTTGTCATTCATTCCAATACCGATAATCAGACTTTATGAAATGGGCGGAAGAAAAATATCGCGAATATTAGAAGGACCAAAAAAAATATAGAGAAAAGATTCGTAGCTAAGACTAAGAAAGTGGAAGGGAATTCTGAAATAGGCGTCGATTAAGTACACAGGCCAAGACATAACCGAAAAACCAGCGTGTTTTATATAAGACCAAAGTAAATAATATGAAAGTATAAGTAAGACCAGACTTAGAGAACTCACATAACCTTTAACAGAGAACATTATTAATTACAACCGAGAATATACGACGGCTTTGCATGTCTGAGAATGAGAATCTTACTTTAAATACTCAAACAAAATGATGTTAATGATTAGAAGAACAATACATTGTAGTCCATTGATAACTTCTCATTTGAAACTATTTTCGGAGTAACATGGCTGAATGTCTTTTTGGATTATTCTTATTATGAAATATTTCAGCAATAATATATTTTAATTTTGTTTACTATTTTCTATTTTGATGTCATATTTTTTAAAAAATTTTATCAGTACTACCTTCAGACTTAACTTCCACTACTTCATTACTTTGCTATTACTTTCTATTAATATTCTTAAAATTATTGAAATTAGAAACACATTAAAAAGCAAACTTCTATTAAGTTTAATGACAACTGTAACCAAAATGTTTATTTCATGCTCCTGTTATTAACCTCAGAATATTTATGGTATGAAGGTATAAACGTCAAAACGGATTTTATATCGCTTTATATAAATTAAGATAGTTTATGATTTATAATAAAACGATAATATTTATATATCATACATAATTAAAAGTTATTTGTAACAAATTTGCCCTCTACATTCTAGAGATAACAGTTTACTTCTGCGTAGTTGGTATTTTTATAACGTTTACTATAAATTAACGTTTTTGTAAATGTATCGTGTTCTCTTATGAAGTTTTCCTTAGATAAAGGCAATTTATTAAGGAATTGCGCAGATAAGTAAATAGCATTTATACACCTTAAGCAAATCTAATTGTAGAGCAATCTCTATAATTAGTACTATTATAGATTTAATTGCCATAACCATGATTGGGCAACCTCACAAAATTAAGTACTTATCTATTTTAGGAGGGATATATTAACTGTAATTGTTTCAGTTATTGTCTTACATAAAACAATGAAGTTTAAGTACAGATATCTCAGTAAAAGGTGATTATCCGAAATGTGCTTTTTATGGAGCTACTAACATTACCACAATAGGGATCATGTCATCCATATTATGTTGTTGCATTAATAACATTGATTCGACTAAGTTTTGGCAATAATATATAATCAACTAGATTTAATTTTCAGTATTTGAAAACGTGAGATTTATATTTTTCATACTTCTTCAAAACCTATTGCGCAATCTGAGCAACTGTTCTTCCTCCTACTGTAATTGGTTTTTAAATATTGTTATTAATATTGTTGCTATTGATTACAATGAAACTATTATTACAAATTGATACACCGTATCCTCACATTACGGAAAGTGTTTAATTTTTCCACTTCCTTTGTCAGCATACGAGCAGCAAATAACCGAATTTTATTTTTTTTATATGTATTATTAATTTTAGGTATACATTATTGGTCCTTGTCTATTTCAAAGTACTTCCCTTCCCTATTCACACGCACTTTTCCCAGCGGTGTTTCCATTTCGCAAAGCAGACCTGGATAGGATTGTCATGGTGCAAGAACCATGTCCCGCCACAATTCAATTGAGATGCTAACCTCTTCTGCAACTTATCTGACAGTCAATCGGCGATTTCCACGCGCTAGATCTTTGACTTTCTGAACATGGGAGTCATCAGCTGAAGTCGAAGGCGTTCCTGGTCGATGATGATCTTCAATTGACTGACGACCAGAATACCCCAGCAGGGATATAACCAAAAAATACCCAGCCATGTCTAGGTCAAATCTTCGCCTAGTGACAGGTATTCAAACTGGACACTGCTGGCTAAGGAAGCACCTTCAGAACATGAGGAATTGTGAAACACCTCCTTGTGGGGGTTATGAACAGGAATACGAGCCAGTACTACATGTGCTATGCGAATGGACTGCCGTCTCGTCAATAAGAGAATCCGTGTCCGGTATGCATATACAGGGTAGCCCATCGAAAACGTACCGCAAGGCATTACAGGGTAGTAAAGAACTTTTCGGCAAAATCCAAAAACAGGTCAAAATTGTTTCTGAGGGGGACAACTTTTGGCTCAAAAAGCATACCAAAATCTTCAACCCCCTAAGTGGGGGTGCTATCCCCTAAATTTTTTCAAATGGGAATGGGGGTCAAGTGGGGGGTCATTAGAAAGGGCTTTTAATTCTCTATACATCGATTCTTACTTTTTGAAAATCGATTCATTATTTTAGAAAATATGCAGCTTTGAAAATACGAACAATATTTTTGACGAGAAATGCGAAAATCGATTTAATTTTACTTCAAAACTTACGGTATTAGTCAAGTAAATGCTGAAAATGTTGTCCGCCAACTTGCATACAATGATACAGGTTGTCTTCAAACCGTTGTCGAACATTCTGGAGCACTTGCGGTGTTACTTCGCGACATACATTAATGATTCGTCCTCGCAGATCTTCCAAGGTATCAGGTGGAGTGCTGTAAACTTTGCTTTTAATGTGCCCCCAGAGAAAGAAATCTAAAGGATTTAAGTCGGGTGACCGAGGGGGCCACTCAATTGCACCTCTTCGTCCTATCCAGCGTCCTGGAAACGTCTCATTTAGGTAATTGCGCACATTGAGCGAGTAATGTGGAGGAGCTCCGTCTTGCTGGAAAATCAGTTCGTGTTCATTGTAAGCAGGGTCGTCCTCTATGATATTTGTTAGAGCTGGGTCGATGACATTTTGTAGTAAATCCAAGTACATATCGCCTGTCAAATTTCCAGGAAGGAAAAAAGGACCTACAATGGAATTTCCAAAAATACCTGCCCATACATTCAACTTCTGGGGGTGTTGGGAGTGTGTCTCATGGAAAATCCTTGGATTGGTATCAGCCCAGTAACGACAATTATGGCGATTCACTAAACCATTCAAGAAGAACGTACACTCGTCCGAAAAACACACATTAAAGAGGAAATTATCGTTTATCGCTCGTTCAGTCATTATTTCGCAAAATTGCAAACGACGATCAAAATCGTCTTCATTTAGCTCTTGCACTAGCCGAATCTTATAAGGATGGAATTTGTATTTTTTTAATATTCGTTGGACACTTGTACGACTCACTCCTGTCGCAGTAGCCAATTGCATTGTACTCAGCGTACTATCCATTGCCACTTGCCCCAATACCGCTATTTCCGTAGGTTCATTTAGTACCGGATTTTCAACCTGCCTCTTTTTGTTATGAACGGAGCCAGTTTCGCGAAATTTGGCCACCAATTCGCGAACAATTTTTCCAGACGCATGTTTCTCAGGATGCCGTTGGTTGAACAGTTCGGCGACCCGATTTCCGCATTCATTGTTTTTGAAAAAAAGCTCAATAATTTCTACTCTTTCTGGAATTGAGTACACCATAATTAATCAATTTAAAAGACTCGGCAGTATTGGTACTCTTCAACTACAAGTCACAAGACAGTTATCTAGCAACTTCTTGTGGCCTATCTAAATACGAAACAAAAAGCGGACAATTTTTTGCTCACCAAAATCAGGCTAAAGAATTCGCAAATCAGAAAAAAAACAGCGAATTCTTTTGAAGGAATTTACCAAGCTAATACCGTAAGTTTTGAAGTAAAATTAAATCGATTTTCGCATTTCTCGTCAAAAATATTGTTCGTATTTTCAAAGCTGCATATTTTCTAAAATAATGGATCGATTTTCAAAAAGTAAGAATCGATGTATAGAGAATTAAAAGCCCTTTCTAATGACCCCCCACTTGACCCCCATTCCCATTTAAAAAAATTTGGGGGATGGCACCCCCACTTAGGGGGTTGAAGATTTTGCTATGCTTTTTGCGCCAAAAGTTGTCCCCCTCAGAAGCAAACTTTACCTGTTTTTGGATTTTGCTGAAAAGTTCATTACTACCCTGTAATGCCTTGCGGTACGTTTTCGATGGGCTACCCTGTATAAGAGAGACGCCCCTGAACAACGTCATCACCTTTTTCTCTGTTTAGCGGCTCAGTTGGATTGATCTCCTAACGGGAGGAAGTACAAGGGGTCCCCCCTAAATTCCAGAAATTCAAGCTTACGGGTACGACCCAGTGCGTCATCTCCGCAAGCTTGTTTTAAAACTTGGATCGTTTCCGTGAAAGTTTTCCCTAAGTTCATGCAAAATTTTACGTTGCATCGTTGTTCCAGTAAATTGCACATTTCAAAAAACGTTACTAACTCTTAAACACGTTGCACACAATATATCATGAAAACTAAATGAGATGATCGGTCCAAGAACATATGGTTACAGAAGAGGTTATGTGCAACGTAATACTGTCAACCATGTGTCATTAGAAGTAACTCACGTAGCACAAGTCATCCCCGGGATATTACATTCCGTTAATATTCAATTTATAGCATAAATATTTTATTTTGCAATATAACCTCCGTATATTGCTAGCTCTTTTCTTTTTGGGATATCACTGGGATAAGTATAGTATCCGAATATCTCCAGGTTGATACCTTATTATTACCTTATTACCTTATTATTGTCTTTCACCATGGATTAGATAGTGGTGTGAACACACTTAGTCGCTACATTTGCCCGTACGTGTTATTTTTAATTTTATGATGGTTTTATGTCATTGTGTAGGTACATTTCTATTTCCAGTGTGGGTGATTTTAGAGAATGCATGTTTATCCCTGTTAATAAATGTTTCATAATTCGTAGGAAAAATCAAGTATTTCCACTTTGTAGTTGACTAACAATTTAAAAATCAAGGCTTGGTTTAAAATCATTAAGTATAATATTAATTAATTTTGGTGTCGTCAGGCAAGTTCCATATTTTTCTTTTAGAATTGTACAAAGAAATGAAAATAAATAATCTATCTAATAAAAAATGTCAGATTATAGTTTCTCTGGCTAGGTAAAAGTATCCCTGCTCTTTGTAAAGTACCTTCTTCTTCTCCTTCTCCTTCTTCTTCTTCTTCCTCTTCTTCTTCTTCTTCTTCTTTCCTAGTGGTTGGTTCTAATAAGTCCCATAGCACCGCGGCCTAATTAGTCCTATTGTGCGTCCCACTACTAGTCCTATTCAGCAAGAAGATTTGTCCTTTTTACAAAGTCCAAAAGCTTCCTTGCTGACACTTCTTTCAGTTCCTTGGGTTCCAAATAAGGTCACCCCATGAGCTCCATTGTACTACGTGCAAATCCCGGGCACTCGCCCAGGATATGCAGAGAAGTTTCATCCGCCGAATCACATCCTCGGCAGACCGGACTGTCTACAAGCTTTAGCTTATGTAGATGTTTCCTAAAGTGACAGTGTCCCGTTATGAGTACCTGTAAAGTATCTTAATTATTATTTACTAAAATCTATGCATTTCGGATGCTTATATTTCTGAATAAATTGTAATTCAATAACTTTAATTTCTACTTAATTATACCTAAATATGTCTCAAAACTACTGAAATACTACTAACACGACTGAATAAAATCAAAAAATTTATGTAAAAAATTAAAATATGTCTTTTGGACAACTAGATGATATCCTTTTGAAAGCTCATGTATTGTTGAAATATACATTGGGGAATATGCTACATATTTTGTAAGAATAAGGCATAAAATAATCTTTATTTGCCACCATATTTGTTAAAACACAGTTTTTCACAAATATAATTTTAATAGATTTTAGAATAAAAACAGCAATCAAAATTAGATATCCCAACACCACCTCGTCTCTAGTCGTTCTCTCTATCTGTCCCCGTGCTCGTCCCCGGCCCCATGGCCACCAAAAGTTTATACACAATTTTGCAAAGCCTAAACTATCTTCACATTCGGCCATCAGACATCCTTAGACTATCTCAAGGATTGCGTATAATCCAAACCTTATGCCACTGGCTCATACGGTGGGATATCCAATATCCGTTGTTATATTCCACCAGACATCCTAGGGATATATTTATAATAGGTTTGTGCTATTTGGGAATTCTCAAAAACAGAAAATGTGATAGTAGAATAGTATTAAACATCAATGAAACTATCAAATTTCCCAATCATTGTCAAAAATTCATTGGAACAAGAGCCCAACGAATATGTAGAAGGACCATTTTAATATTAATTAATTAACAGCCCTAGATAAGTAACGAATAAAAGAAATACGAACGCATCCCTATACGGCGCCAATGCCTTTATTAAAACTGGATCCAAGACCCTTGTCGCATTTCAGAGTGTCGCGAGTGGCGCCAGTGCTCCTATGGAACACGCCGACCGTAAAAGCTCCATAAATAAACCTGCTTAGCCGTACAATAAAAAGGGGACCCGTCAAGTAATACCTACTGCCACACATCCACCTTCCATCGACACGCGCATTGGTTCCTGCGTTTGGCCACGCCTTGCTCCAACTGAACAGGATTACGTGCTATCGGAATCAAATTTAATCTGAATATAGGACTACCGAAAATGCCTGGACTTATTTCATAATTACATTTCGAATGCCTGATACAGAGCTTTTGCCCAGAGTTGATAGGTAGATGCCACCACACATTAGTCCGCCACACGTTTTCCATATTTTTACCACTAATTACATACTGTCAAAATTTGTATTGTTGAGTTGAGAAATAAACTTCAAATAGTATTCTTACAACGAAAAAATATATAAATAAATGTATCGTGGCTGAATTCGTATTAATCTTTATTTATAGTGATCAGTAATAATAACTAGGAACAAAATATTAGGTATATAATGATTTCATATGAGCTTTTTCGTTAGGGGTACAATTTCGATAGACAAGCCGACAAACAATTTTTTTTTGGGGTTTTAGATCGGACCTGAAGAGTAAAAAGATTATCATCGTTTAGATTTCTTTCTAATGGCAGGGACAGGTCTCTTCTACATACAACGTGTCCCAAAAGTATGGAAACAGCACAATAACTTTCGAAAAATGCATTTTGAGGAAAAATAATTCAGGCAAAAGATTTAGGATTTTTTCCTGGCTATTCAATGGTGACCCTAGATTTGACCTTGACCTTCAAGGTTATTTCAAGGTGAAGGTCACGGTCAAATCAAGGGTCACCATCAGATAGCCAGGGAAAAATCCTACAACGTTAGTTATGGTAATTTTTTTGCAACCCGTTGTTTTCAAGACAGCGCGCCAAACCATGCGTGACCTTGATTTGACCTTTAATGACCATCACAGGTCAAATTCGGAAAATGGTCAAGGACATATCTGAACGTAAAATTTTCCGCTCCTTTCATTTCCGGGATTGGAAAAATTAACTTGACCTTGGAATAACCTTGAAGGTCAAGGTCAAGGTCAAATCTAGGGTCACCATTGATTAGCAAGGGAAAAATCCTAAATCTTTTGTCTGAATAATTTTTCCTCAAAATGCATTTTTCGAAAGTTATTATGCTGTTTCCATACTTTTGTGTATATTGAATATGTAGTTATCTCAATACTACCTTCGATAAATATGAAAAATACCGACTCTATCCCGATTTTAACCTAGATGACTTATTTCCTATGTATTTTTAGGTGTTGAACACGAATCTCTTGTCCAAACTTTGTGGCTGACCATAGACATGGTAGGAGCCTTACGAAGGGTTAAAACTATTCTAACTATTTTTCATAAAACCGACCCGTTTTGGATAGGAGACTAACAAAAGACAATTTAACGTGCAATGAAAAGTAATACCCATTTCCACACCACCAGAGTATATGGCGCGTTTTTGTTCTGTGGCTTCCCCAATAGACCTAATCCACACATTAATTGATAAATGAAAATTACAATAACTTCTTTCGCTTTGATACCCCTGAGGGACCAGCTTTATCGATGTTTTTAGTAGTTGAATGCAACGAAGTCTCGTGTGTGATCAATTCTTCTCTACTTTCTGTATAGATTTCATTAGACAGTGGTTCTAAGATCGTATCAGTGTCTTCATCGTCATCACTATCTTCCAATGCTTCAGGCATGTTATCACATCTATTGTCACAGTTTGAGCAAATTATAGAATAGTTGAGCCCTGCTTTCCTACATCCACATGCTCCCCGACATCCTTTCTTGCATTTACAAGAAATTCGTTTAAGAACCTCTGGAGCAGGGGCTTGGAGTGTAGTCAGAGGGACAAGAACATTTTTGTCTTTCTTCTATCCCCATTGATCTGCAGGTTTTTCGTTACCAATCCATTGTTGTACCTGATGATACATTCGAAATGAATGTTGTCTTGCTGCTGCTTCTGTAGGAGGCAATGAAGCGTTGTTAAATTTATTCCTGTATGCTGATTTTATGAAACATTGGTGCCTATAAGTGTTCTGAGGTATGTTATTATAGCCGTAAAGTCTGAGAAGAAAGTATTCTCCAGCTTTAACTATACTTTCTTTATCAGCATCTTTTTCATTAAATACTTTTATAACCTCGTGAAGATTAAGGTGTTTTTGCAACACATTAAGAAATTTGAGCTTGCCCTGTTGAAAAGAGACGACGTCGTCAACTGTTGCATCCGAGAGGTAGGACTTAACACATTAAATGCATATTGTTTTACACGTTACATGGTAAACTTTGTAATTCTCGTACGTGAAAACGGTTAGTTTTATGAAAAAATGATAGGGACCCATTTTGTAGAGAAAATTGTGTAGTTTAATTTAATACATAATCTTTTGTTGTAAAAACAACCAGAAACAAGATTATACAAAAATTGGTTTCCTGCCACTTTTTTCTTTGAATAGCGGCGCCAGCGGCGAAGATACGAGGTGGCAAAATATAAATTCGAAAAAAAATTGTTCAAAATAAGTTGGTAATCACCAAATATACAACTTATACTACTACTACTACTATATTATGAACTTCCGCAAATTTTTCCAGGTAAATTCACGTGGTTACTGGACTACAAAATACATAGGCAAACACACCTTACATTTATTTTTTCAATATAATTAGTTTTTGCCCTTTTTCGTCCTTTTTGCCCTAAAAAGGTACGTCCGCCAAATTTGAATATCAGATTCGTGTTCAGCACCCAGAAATACATTGGGAATGCATCACCTAGGTAGGTTAAAATCGCTATATTTACCTAAGGTAGTTGAGATAAACGATGAAAATTTTCGTACCCTTCAAATTTGGCTTTAGCACATTAAAATCTATAAGAAATGATAGGTATGATCTAAAAACAAAAATAAATTTTGTCCACCTGCGTTATTTTTTTATTTCTAAATAATTATTTGCGTGTCTCTTAACATACTAGATATTTGGTATGGGAAGACCGATTCTTCTGGTCAAAATAAACAAAGAAATAAGAATAGTATCTTTTCCTAAAACGCTTCCTAAGAGTTTTACGATTATTCAGAAATTGGAAGATAAAACAATTTTTGATAAATTACTGAAAAAATATTTAAGATGCTAAGCAGAAAATTAAAAAAATAGGTACTGTACATTTCTGTTAGAGCAGATGATCTGCATTTATTCATTCTTATCTCGCAGTTTGTTATACAGTTGACCAGAATTCAAAAATCGGACAATAGGTACTAATGACAACCTTACTTAGCGGCTGTTCGTTTCTATCTTAACGCCGATATAGTTATTGTTGCTTTTAAATTATGTAAACTGTCAACAACAGTTGTCCTGATTCGAACAGCACAATACAAACCTACACTTTGACAACGTTACCAGACTAGCACCGGAGCTCATCCTCTGTTCTACTATTAATGTCTGCTGCCTTTGTCACAACGTTACCAAACTAGCACCGGAGCTCATTCTCTGTTCTACTATTAATGTATGCTGCATTTGTCTCTTCTCTTCTTGATCTGCGCATCTCGCGGACAAAATGATGAATTTGGCCAAGCTGTATAATCTTCAAGTCAACATACGTATTCTTCAGAACTTACATGAAACTGATTCATGGACATCAAAAGACTTAAGGCTGAGATATGTCAACTATTAGATTGTGATTGGATGTGGGACTCTATCAGTAGCAGGTAAAAACTGCTGTCGTCCGCGTGCTAATAGATCATGTTTATTAAAGATTTTGACAGAAAGATGTTACAAATAAATGTGTGTTAGTGGGTTATTGAAAAATAACCAACAACATCAATTTTAACAATAAATTAAAAAATATTTTAGTATGAGGTATTAATAGAAAATATTCCATATTTCATTCCAAAGTAAAAGGAAAACAACATATATAAAATATTAATTGAAAATGTCAGTTTATTAAATAATTTGTAATTTTTTTAAGAACACCTTATATGAAACGTTTGTGTCCTTGAAAGCTAAGTACTTATTCCTATGCACACCTGTTCTTGAAATTTTCATTTTAAAAATATACTTAAAATTTTTATTCTAAAATAAAATATGTGATAATATTAGATAGAGAAGGTTAAAATAATTGTAAAGAAAAAATGAAGATAACTAAATAAATAGACTGAATACATTTGGAATGGTTAGTTGCACATGAAATAACTACCTATAGTGGAATTAGAAATCACTTTACATTCGAATGACCTTATTATTTATTTTTCTGGGTACTGTTCATCCAAATATTAGTACAGTATTTTAATAATAGAAATGTTTACGGAGTCAAGAGTGTAACGCTAGATGTTAGGAAAATATCCATAAAATATAAAGCAGTGTCATAAACTTTCAAAGTGTAACAAATCGCTGCCGCTGGGCTTAGGAATGATACGATAAAAATAATAATAATAATAAATGTCTTTATTCGCATTATTATTTGTACAATTAAAAAAATTAATTAAATAGTGGCGGCGTTCGATTCCTCGCTCTTCCACGCAACCACATAAAGAAAAGAAAAATAATTACAAAAAATTTACAAAGAACATTAGAAATATAAAAATAATATTTCATCAAATATATATTATAATTTTTTTATTGACTCTTTGTGTGCCTATAGATTATAATAAGATGATAAACGCAGACAAAAATAGTATGATAAACCATAAAAAATAAAGAAAATTTAAAAAACTGGACAGAGGGACAGAAGTAATTAATTAAAAACAGATTATACTATATATGTGCACGCCTATAAATCTCTTCGTGATACGAGGAGCTGCTTCATCTGCCTACGGAACGACAAAATACTTGGTGCTCCTTTTATATTGTTAGGGATTTTGTTAAAAATCTTCGCGGCGTTATACGAAAAAGAACCTTGAAATTGAGCAGATTTGTGTTCTGGAACCAAGTACAGGTGTCGGTATCGGGTGGAACGGTTGTGTACTTCACTGCCTTTTACTAGTTTGTTGCACAGATAAACAGGAGAACTAAATGTTTCAGTTTTATAAACTATGCAAGACAAATGTAGCTCATACCTTTCTTTTAAATATATATATAACCATCTGGATTCCAAAAATTTATGAGTTATGTGATCAAATTTTCTAAAGCCAAAGCAATATCTGATGCAACTGTTCTGTATTTTCTGCAGGGTATATTTATCTGATGCTAATAGACAAGGCCAAAAAACACTATCACAGTAATGTAGTACACTCTTAAAAATTGGGGTAAAAATCCAATACATTTGTGAATATACACTACAGTATTACATAATAAGTAAAGTAAAATTAAATATTCTTCGTAATAATAAAAATATTTATATTTTACTAAGAAAGTTATGTGTTTTTACTTTATAATCTCAATTTCGGTAAATTTACACCGTGCTATTACCACAGTTAAAAAATTTTACAATAAAAATGTATATTTCATTTGNTTCTGAAGTACATGTAAAAGACGCGCACAAAGAGCGTACGATCGCAGTGATATTGGTATCGTTGTGTAGGTTGGACCTTTCTACGTTGAACAACATCAATCTACGATTAAGGAGGTTCCAATAAGGAGAACGGACTTATTCATTTCGATTAAGTTTTCTAAGGCACGTAGGGAGAGGATGTGGTCATTTATGCGTAGGAGCGGCAAATCAATATGGCTTTCAAAGACATAATAGGGAAATTTTGTAACAAGGATTTGGTGCTATTTCGTTTTCGGCGGTTTTCAGAGTTGTTTTGTGATTCTGAGGTTAATTGGTGGAATATATATCTTTTATCATCTCAAGGCTACAAAGCGATTCTAAATTTTCGGCAAAATTGAAAAAAGAGAAATATAGGCTCTTTCTATACTAGAACGTAAAATGAATTAATTCCACTGGCACTTTTTTAAAATGCATTCCATAAAAAAATAATTTTTTGTTTTACTTGTCGTGTTCTGATGAATACAGTACGACTATTGTTTATTCGGAAAGATAACTTATTCAATATTTTTGTGCCTGCGCCATTTTTTGTATTATCCCAAGTAAAGTCTTCTCCGCATTGTTGGAAAACCTTCATTGCCAGTCCAATAAGTCGTATAGCCGAAAGTTTCTCCCAACTGTTGGTATCATATTATGGTAGTTTTACAGATAATTAAGTTGACATTAGTTCACGAAAACTTTTTCCAAGAGCATTGTACAATTTTCGACAAAAAGTAGTTGTCCAGTTTTATTGCATTAAGGAAATTTAAGCTTATAGCTATAACAACAGAGACTACAACAACAAGAACAACAACAACTACAACAACAACGGCAACTACAACGACAACAACACAACAACAACAGTAACAACAACATCTAAAAGAACAACATCAAGAACAACAATTGTAGTAGCATTAACACTAATAATAGTAGCAGCAGCACTGACAACAACAACGACAATAGAAGAAGCAAAAACAACATCAAATGCAACAGCAGCAACAACAGCGATAACAGCATCTGCAGCAACAACAACTATAGCAGCAGTAGCAGCACAGACCACACATTATCTTTGTTTTATAAATAGTGTTCTATTTTCTATATCCAAATTACGTAGTCGTCTAACTATACATAATGCATTTCTTATTTTGACGTATTCAACATATGTTGAATACACTGTGTATTCAACATTTATCCTTTGCCAAGCTTGAAAAAGGATATAATATTGGAAATAATTTAATGCGCTTATTGACAAAAATGATATCAGAGTAGGCGGTCGATTTGCACGTTCTTTATTATCGTATGAATTTTAAAGTGCTAAAACCCCTTTTTTCACAAATTGCACATAATTGTTTTTCTATATGAATCAGTAAACATAAAAAATAATTGATTTGCAAAATAAAAAAGTAAGACAGTATCACTTATTCAATATAAAATTTCAGTCAACAACTACCTCAAGAGACATAGTAGTTGAAAATGTACCATTGTCAATGAGATGTGCAGGTGTGGAAAACTCTTTAAAGAAACTAAAAGTACAGGTCATATACAGGTATACAGGGTGTCTCATAATTAGCTGCCAACCCTAAACAGGCCGATTCTATGATCAAAACTAAGTAAAAAAGTTCATATGAACATGGGTCCGGAAATGCTTCCTAAGGGCACAGGGACCCATTGAAGAGGGAGGAATGGAAATCATTTTTTTGCAATATCTCTCAATCGCGTTGTGATAAATGAATGAAATTTGGTATACACAGCTAAATTTTGATGAGCAATTTGATGGACTAATCCATTTATTTCCACAAGGTCCATTGGGGTGGGTACGGGGGGGCCCTTGGTACTTTGCGTGTGTAACTTTTTCATCTTTGACTTTTTAACAAATTGGACAGCAAATTCCGTTTTCCCGAACTGTTTTACGTTAAAAAGGTACTCTTGTTTCAAATCGTTATCTTTAACGGTTTCTGAGAAAATCGCTCTTGAATTAATCCCACTTTGGTCAATTTCATAGTAATTTAAACAAAAAATAATAATAATAATTTTACTTTCCTCTCTTTTCCATTTAAAGGATTAATTTTTATTTAATTTAATTTTTTATTATTATTTTTTTATTAAAATTAGATTAAATTTAAACAAAAAAATTTTTTTGTTTAAATTACTATGAAATTGACCAAAGTGGGATTAATTCAAGAGCGATTTTCTCAGAAACCGTTAAAGATAACGATTTGAAACAAGAGTACCTTTTTAACGTAAAACAGTTCGGGAAAACGGAATTTGCTGTCCAATTTGTTAAAAAGTCAAAGATGAAAAAGTTACACACGCAAAGTACCAAGGGCCCCCCCGTACCCACCCCAATGGACCTTGTGGAAATAAATGGATTAGTATGAGGATCGAACAAAGAGTTAATATTAAGCTTTGTTTTAAACTTGGTAAAACTTTTGCCGAAACGTTTCAATTTATGAACCAAGTTTATGGTCATGATTGTTTATCCCGTGGCAGAGTTCATGTGTGGTTTAGAAATGGTACTGGGGACATAAATGATGAGCAACATGTTGGCCAACAGAAATCCATGAGCACCGCAAATTCCATCGAAACTGTGCGTGAATTCATAAAAGATCACCCAAAATATTCATTATAATTCATAGAAATGGAATTGAGCAACGCAAAAACATCAATTTATCGCATTCTGGCCGAACATTTGGGTTAAGTGTCGAAAATTGTGTGCACGGTTTGTTTCATACAATTTGACTGACGACCAAAAATTGCTCAGAATTCAATATTCGAAGGACGTCATCAAGGAGGCCAAAAAGGACAAAAACTTCCTTTAAAACATTGTGACTGGTGATGAAACGTGGTGTTTTCAATATGATCCAGAAACCAAGCACCAAAGCGCCGAGTAGAAGGCGCCAAACGAGCCAAAATCCAAAAAATCTCGTTTGGAGAAATCAAAAGTGAAGACAATGTTGATTTGACCTTACGATTCCAAGGGTATTGTCCACAAAGAGTTGTTCCAACAGGCCAAACCGTTAATGTATAATTATGTCTTGACGTTTTGAAATGTTTGGTGCATCTTATTCGTCGTATATCAGACAGAATATCGCGCAGAAGGAAATTGGAGTTTGTTGGAAGTGGACTACTTTGAATAAAATAAATCGGTTTTGCCAAAAAAACTTTATGTTGCTCTTATTTTTTAAAAAGTCCTGTTTACTCTGGAACACACCTTGTATATATGAATATGGACGGAGCTTTAGTCCGCAGAGTAGTTGTTTCCTATAATATCATTACTTGCAGCTTACAGATAGCTGTATAATTGACATTTATAAAAATTAAAAATTGTTGTTTATAGTATAATTTTCTAATTCAACTTTTTATCCAAGTTCTAGTAAAAAATCTGCCAATGGTTGTATTAATCCGAAAAAGTGGTGTAGTGCGTTATTAAATTGAATGTGAAAAAGCTACAAATTGTATAAAAATATTGTTCTTCTACTTGTTCCAAATTTAAAAAATAACCTGTTTTGAAACATATTGGAATTTTATTAATCAATTTATTTTTATTCTTTGTACAGTGATTAACTAACTATCCGTTGCATTGCTCATTTTTTAAAGCAGGTATTTTATTGTTATATTGAATAATAAAAGTTTCATATCAATTTTTCATCATTCAAAGTGACAGTAGCTCTTTAATAATTTGGAAATTTTATTATCATTGCGTATGTGCAATTATGTTAAACATAACTTTGTTTTCGAATTATTCCCAACAGATTTTATTGTGACGATTTTTTTCACACAGCAGGACCTATTAAGTTCTAACAAAGAACATGATTCTTCATTATAATAAAACTCCACAGCTTCACCATCCCCTGCATTTTGGAATAAATATGCAAAATATGAACAACGCTTATCTCACTCGTTAGCATTCTGCAATCCAGTCTATAAATTATGTCTCGTGTAAGTGTTCACGGAGTTCGAGCGTTTCCAGGAACTGAAACGCAGCACGAAAATGCACTCACAACTTGTTTAAAAAGTCCTTTATGCTCTTTTACTTCTATTTGCTGGTCAACTAAATAGCCGATTCGATGTTTTGATGTCCGACATAAAAAGGTTTTAGGAATTATTCCTTTTGTAAGCACATACAATTCATACGAAGGGATTTTTTTTCGGTTACGTGATAAAATTAAGAAGACAGTTTATAGAAAAGCAAAATTGAGTACAGTTTAAGATATGTGAAATGATGTACGGAGTTATTGGTTATAAATATCACCTTATCTTAAATTAAATGTTTGAATCTTGAGGGTATTACCAACTACAAAAACTTTAAAGAACGAAGAAACCCCACGAAATACAGGACGAAAGGAAATATTTTGAACACCCTTTAGAATTAACAGGAAGGATAAACTACTATTGTAATGCTTCAGGATCTCTGTAGTCATTAAATTAACATAGGACGTATGTGTTTGTATTTTGGCACTCACTCATGACAACCATTAAAAATATAAACAAACTTTTAAATACAACTGTAAGATTTCTTCTTTATTTCGTTTGACATTATCAAAATTTGCTGGTATAAAATATACGTTTAAAGTAAAAAATGTCAAAAAAAATTAAAATACATCCTTATCGAAACAACAAATAACTATTTTTATAGCCAACTGTTATAGCAGAATACTTAAAAACGAAATAACATTAACATACCTACCAATTTTGCCAAATTCTCCACATGCCCGTAATTGTGGTGATGATGCTATTGAAAATATGCTTTTAATTTACTATTTATTGCGTTAAAAATAAATTCAAGATTATCAAACATTTCGTCCTGTATTTTTTCTCTCAATAATAATATATTTTGTTGAAGTGTTCCCACAAAAATATGTCTAAGAGACTGAGATCGGGGCTGTTACCTGACCACCTAAGATTTCTAATAAGTAATATTTTTTACAGTGTTCTTTGACGGGATTCTTCCTTCAAGCGCCTTTTTAGCCTTCGTCATCGAGTTATCACGTTACAACGTAAGTATGACAAAAATACAGTTTTTGCTCGTAACTCGGAAATGGCTGGAAATATAAAAAAATCTACCCTGGTTCTGAGTAGAGCGCTCGGTGGATGAGGCGGGGTGTCACAACATATGAGAGAGAAAAAAAAAGTTTTTGCATAGGTCCGAAGTCCACATGTCGAAAAAAAAATTCGGAACCAAGTGAGTGTGTGACATCGTAGAATAAAGAAGTGGTAATAACTCGGAGACGGTACATTGAACCGAAAAATAATTGAAAAATATCCCCCACACCTCAGGTTCTGATTGTCCGTTCTGAGTTGACTGCAAAAGATCCGAAGTCCGTATGTCGAAAAACAAAAAAGTTAGTCAAAAATTGCAACAGCAGTACCAATTTTTGACTAACTTTTTTGTTTGTTGTCTCTGTAAAGGATTGATTCATACCACCCCATAAAGTTCCAAAAATTTTATTAAATAAAATTTTTAAGAAAATTGAACGAAATTTTCTTAAGGAAATTTTACATTGTTTAATTTTTTGAACACCCTGTATCACAAATATGAGCACTGTCAATGACATCCATGATATGCAATACTTGCGTCAAGAAACAGCAATCTTTTACCTGAGAATATTCAATAAAAAATATGTGATTCGCTACATTTTTACACAACTAATACAATTATTTTAACATAGGTGTTAATATCGAACCAAATTGGAAATCGACACATAAATCTAAAAACATTTATTTCAAGTTTATGAATTCTACCATTCCAAGGCTAATTCATATAAAATAAATTAGGTAAATTCATAGTTTCAATTCCAACTTAATTTATTTTATTTAGCATTTATCACAAATTTCATTCCCACACAAAAGTTAAATTTCACATTACTCTTCAAATACATAATTAAATGCATTAAATTTATTTATCCACGACTATTGTATAATGTACCCATTATACGTCTGTTTGCTCGACCTTAATAATACCCATTAATCACGGCAGTGATTAATGAGTCATTAATCACTACTGTCAGATGCTTCCTTAATTTAGCTATAATATTATATTGTTCTGCTACAAACAATCCGTTTTTAAAATTTTATCGTGTAAACCACTAAATATTTTCAATTCAGTGCTGTACATATAAAAAAAAAATTAAAAAAGTGAATTTTCCTAGACCGGATTCGAACCCGGGACCCGCGGTTGGAAGGGAAAGAGCATCTACACTGAGCCATCAGCGACTTCATTTGTGCGAGTCGTATATCTGTTTCTTAACATACCATGTTTTTCGAAACATTTCAAAAAAAACTTCAACAAAAATATTTAGTAGTCGTGGATAAAGTATAGTATTCTACTCCCGTATAATGGCTATTATCCACTCGGTGATTTAGGCCACTCGCCTGCGGCTCGTGGCCGTAAACTTCACCTCGTGAATAATACCCATCATTATACGCTCGTTGAATAATATACTATTGTATGCCCAGTTATCACTTGGCAACACTGTCACCGCTAGAACTGCCGCCTATTACCGAGTAGAAGAGTTACCACGGTAAATTTTATTGCTGGATGCCAGATAGCCACGAAGCTAGCTGCGGATTTTATTTGTTAAATTAATGAGTAATAAAAATATATAAAGTTGCCAAATACCTACTGGAAACTAAGGGAATGGTTTATGTATTAATTACCATAATTTTTTTCATCTCTATGTACCTGCCTACCCTAATAGATCCCTTTACGTACCCGTTAAGACATCTTCATTGGGTACATGAAGATATCCCTGGTTGAATACCACTGCTATTTTGAAGCCACCCTAGTTAATGTAAAATTACCAAGTAAAAAAAAATTATACAAGTAAAGTTATAATATAATATCACACTTTTTCACACTGGTCAAAATTCATTACATACCTCAGTTTTTGAATCCATCAACTTAACTTACTCAGTAGGTACTACAGCCAAAATCACACACCTCTATATCTCTGAGACTATCAATTGGATCACTTTGGGCCTGTGACAACTTTTCATCAGAATGTCGAGAACTATAACATATCACAATTTCAGCCAAATCTAGCGGGACCCAATTTCCATTCATTTTGTGCGGGGTCCTTTATGGATTATACATAAAAAGAAATTCACAGTGTAAAGAAATAACTTGTATGTGTGTGTAAATTCAATAACATTGAATTTATGAGTGAAATTATTATGGTGTTGAATTTTTAGTGAATCAAAATTACTTACACAATTTAATTATAGACACAATTAGAAGAATTTAGAATAGTTAGAAGAACTAAAATATGTGAGAATGAGAACAAATTGTGTAAAAATTTCTCCATAAGTTGTTAATATTAGGCATTTCTGATTAGAGCGAACACAAAGTTGTGTACAAACACATACCGACGCGCAGTTTGGACTGTCAAACAACAAATACGTTTTCTTGAAAATTGATTTTAGCACTATTAGGTGTAGAATACCAATGTGACACACATAGTTTAGCAAAGCTATCTCAAAAGTTATTAATCTATTTAGCTAACAAATAATGAGTGAACATGACTCAACATATAGTGCTATTATTTCAACACAATTGGGTGTGAACTCGTTTCTACAAAAAAATGTATTGATTTTAAGTGAAAATTTACTTATATACTATGTATAGAATAACAGCATTCTTAATGTACTAGTACAAAAAAAGCTTGACAAGTTTAAATTAATAAAGACAGTACCTAACACTTAAAAATATATATTATGCAATTTTTGTAAAGAAACAAAATTACCTACTTATTTAATTGACAAGATATGTACTTAGTACTTAATTATACACGCGTTTTTAGCGAAGTCTTTATCCTGCAATGTTTTAATTTAATAATTATTCGATTAGCAAACCTTTGAGCCAAATTAGAGTCAATTTCCTGTATAAAGTAGGTTTTCATTTTAACGTAATTAAGCTACTAACAAAAATGTTCTTCATTTACTTCCTTATTGACTTAATTAGTATGATCGGTTAAGATAAAACAGGTCAGTGTAAATTCATTCTTATAATTACATTTGGATGTAAGTAGTAATTCAATTGTTTCTAAGGCTGTTGAAACCACATGTCATCTACATCCATATCTTGCAATTTAGGCACAAAAAACTGGATTATCATATCGTGATAGTCAGCACCATTAACTGTTATGAATGACCAGACGCATTTTCGAAGAAGTATGATCCGATGATGCTCCAGCCCAAAATCAACATCAAACAGTGACACGTTCTGGATGCATTTGTTTCTTAACGGTCACTCGTGGATGTTCCACTTGTTGTTGTTCCATAATCCATTCAATGAACTCTCTACGCTCTGCGTGGTCAGTAGGCTTCTATTCTTGAGTCAATTGAACTTTGAACACATGAAGATGCAAATGTTTCATGAGAATGTCATGAGCTTCTCAAAATATTCAATTCTTAACCACGATGCCGAATTGTTGTTGTTCCTGGTCTCTCAGCGACACTCACAAACTGCTTCGATATTTTGTGGACAATAGTTTTGTAAATACGCATTTTAGTTAAGTACTTTTTCCAAAAAAACTTAATTGAGCGTTCTAATGGGTATTCTGCCTTTATTTATTCTTTCTTGGATTTCGCCCTTACTCGTCCCTTATTTGTTGAAGAGCAAGTGATTACATTTTTCGACGCCTTTTATCATTATTTTATCCGATGGTATGTTGTTAGATTCGTTGCTTTCTATAATCAAGTATTCGCATTTATTTAAGTTCATTGTCAGTCCAGCCTTTTCATTCTATCCTTGTATCTTTCTAACCATATGTAATAATATCTACTCCTCATTCTAACAACGAGGCATTCTAATTACGAGAATTAACCCAGAAGTCGGAGACTTGTGCGGGAGAGGAGGCGGCATATTATTATTACGCAGGCCGCATTTGCGCCCAGGAACGACTTATGTTGGTAGGCCCTAACCACCATTCAGTGCAGAAATGAGGGAAATCTGGAAAACCTCATTAATTAGGGGGGGTGGTCAAATGCCAACCGGTGTCAATCTCTCACATTGACCCAAGCCAACATTCTTCCACCCTACCATACCTGCACAGAGGGCGCCAATCCTCCGTACAAGTATAGATATAGCTCAGGTCTTCTCCATCCTCCGCAATCAGTAGTTGGACATCAGCAGCTTGGTCAAAATAGATTTTAAATAAGGTAAGAGATAAACAATATCCCTGTCTTAGCTGTTGTGTTAAAAAACTCAGTTACCAATGTACCAGTTCTAATTGAGGTGGAGCTATTTTTATAATACAGTTGGAAGGCCCGAATTAAAATCGGTGTAATATACAGTTTTTCCATCATTCTCCGCAACTTTGATATTGGGACGCTGTCATATGCTTTTTCCAGGTGAGAGCTATATGCGTATCTCTATTTCGTTAGTAGGTATATGCCTCCCGGTGCTGGGAACTGTCTCAATTTCGTGTATACTATTGCTTCGTGAACTTGGTACATTAGGTATTTCGTGATGTTCTCGTAAGAAGTCTTGTCGTTTCTCTTCCAATAGATGTTTAAAATGGTGAACCCACTCTATCTCTGTTATTTTCCCTAGATCAGATCCTTTTCTGTCCGATGTGCTTACAAACTTTACAACCTTCCAAGCCTATGAGCTTCGATTTTCTCCTATTTGTTGTTGAATATAGGATGTTTCGCATAAGAACCGTCACAGAGCATGGGCATATAGGGGAACCCAAAACCATTGTGATTTAACGCAACTTACCTTTATACTAAGCTGGACCCCTGAGAAGTTATAGGCCTTGAATGTGGGGTTTCAAATTTCGAAAAAAATCAATATCTCAGTTGTACTTGAACTTAGAAAAACCAAATTTGGTACACTGTACAACGCAAACGCAATCGTTTTCTGAGTGTTTTGAAAATGACTGGAAAGTTTTCATTTAACGAACAAGTTGACATGCTCTTAGTGTTAGTCCAAGTAGCACAGATAAGTTTATAATAGCTTTAAGAATATCTATAGGTTTGTGTGAAGGAAACTGGAGAAGAATTCTTCAAGTGTTGAAGAAGATCGGAGAAGATTTCCAAATCGTGTCATCCTCCATAGAGAAACATATTCCAATGTTGAAAAACGGGCTCAAGAGACAGGCAAATTTTTCAATAACACTCAAGAACGTACTGTTGAACTCAGGACACAAGACGAAGAACTTATTTTGAATACAGTTGAAGACGATCCACACATATTAGTACTAGAATTCCATCTCGACAAATTGGTGTATCCCAAACTTCTATGCACCGAGTGATTAGACGTAATCTACTACACCCATATCATATCTAAAATGTGCAAGAATTATTACCGAATGATTTGGTTAAACGAGTGAATTTCTGTCAGTTTATTTTACATCAAGGCATTAATTTTCAAAAGAAAATTCTCTTTACTGACTTTCACCCGCAGAGGTATGACAAATTTAGGTAACTATCATGAGTACTCCGATGTAAACACTCATTCAGTAACTCCTCAACATTTCCAATGCGAGTTTAAAAAAAATGTTTGGATCAGTGTTATTGATCGGTATTTAATGGATCCATTTAAATAGCGAATCGACTAAATGGCGAAACTGATTTAGAACTTCTCCAAAACACTCTCCCGTATCTACTTGACGAGGTGCCACAACAACTTAGACTGGAACATTGGTTTATGCATGATGGAACACCTCCTCATTTTAGTAATATTGTTAGAAATCTTTTAAACCAAATCACTAGGATCCAAATAAATGGATTACAACAGAAAATAATTGCCCACAAGTTTGGCATCCACGATCACCAGACTTCAACAAATGTGACTTCTTTGTTTGGAGAACGTTCCTCGCCAGTTGCGTCTCAAGCAGAATTGTGAAATCGCATTACGGAATCGCACATTCATTAGAAACAATAAGCAGTAATTGGATAGTTTTCAATTTTCGACGAACAACAAATTTATGCCTGAGAGAAACCAGTGATCAATTTGAACAATTTCTATAACTTATCACAGCAAGTTGTATGTTATTTCTGTTGTTTAAGTTGTTTGCTTTTCTATTAAATTATTCTTATTAACTTTTTCCTGATCGTCAAGTTTGACGATTAAATGCATAGCCAATTTTTGAATTTTCGATGATTTTAAATAACAGCTACAATACGTATTATTAGTTATTCGTATTCTTGTTGGAAACGACAAAGTTTTTTGAAAACTAACAAGAGTAAGAAACGTTTTAGAATAACAGTAAGATAGAACACAGAAAATACTGGACTAGTGACAATACTACCGTTTAGTTAGCAGTGATTTTCTCAAAAACGATTAGTTGTATAAAAAAAAATGTAAAGAGCTAAAATTCGTTACTGATTAGATGGTGAATAAATTTTAAAATTTTTCACTGTAAATAGTTAATAAAATTTGAAAGTATGGTGTGCATTTAATTCTTTATCAGTAAATATCTCGGAAACGGTTGGCCTGAGTGATTTCGACCAAGTATACCTTTTTTGATAGGGGAATAAACGTACTAATACGAAACGTCAAAGTACAGGGTAGCAAAAAAGTTAGGGCCAATTTAATTCAAGCGTACCCTTATAGGTGGCGCCCTCTACAAGCTACGCTAAAACCAATGACATATTTAAATTTAGCATCCTAAAAAATCCCCATACCGAAGTTTTATGCCAACATTCAAATTGGTTTGGAAATTATTCCTAAAAAAGCAAAAAAAATAATAAAATACTTTAACGTCCTGTATATCGAAAACTAAGCATTTGTGGACCCACGTTTATAAGGAAAAAAAAGTCTTATTTTGACCTCAAAAATACGCCCCTAAATTCTTTGTACTGAATTTTGAGTCCCCTGAAAACAGCTAAAAGCATATTTTGCAAAATAATTTAAAGTTTTATTGAATTTAGACTACAAATACAATTGGGATCACTTCTCAAACATAAATTTCAATTTAAATTAAATTTACTTCACTGAAATATACTATTTCATTGTAATGTATTCACTTCGTAGTATTAAGCGAAAGTCCGGTATACCCTTCTGTGATTTTTACCATGATTTTCAAAGAAAGAAAAAATTATTGGATAAACTTCAAAATTCGGTCTCTTTCGCCTCAGAAGTATAACATTTTTAAATGTTGGACTCAATAACAGGGCTTTTATTTTGAAAACTTATATATTTATAATAATAATAATAATAATATAATAATATTTCTACTCCTCATTCTAATTACGAGAGTTAGCCCAGAAGTCGGAGACTTGTGCGGGAGAGGAGGCGGCATATTATTATTACGCAGGCCGCATTTGCGCCCAGGAACGACTAATGTTGGTAAGCCCTAACCACCATTCAGTGCAGGAATGAGGGAAACCTGGAAAACCTCATTAATTAGGGGGGTGGTCAAATGCCAACCGGTGTCAATCTCTCACATTGACCCAAGCCAACATTCTTCCACCCTACCATACCTGCACAGAGAGTGCCAATCCTCCGTACAAGCATAGCTAATCTACGGTCTACCGGCCGCGGGAATCGAACCCGGGCAGAAATTTGCACACGATTAAAGGACTGACGCCTTAAACCGTGCGGCTATCGACCGATTGATGCAGAAACAATTATTCTATGAAATCTTTGTATTTATCACCAGCTTTGTGGTTATTTATAGCAATTTAATATGGGAATACTAATTACAACAAAATTTATCAATATTTTCTAGAAATACAATATTAAATACCTTGTAGGTACTTAAAAAAATTATTTACATATTTACCAATTTATACAGAGCCTTCATAAATGATTACAAGCCACGTGACCGCAATGCTCAGTCAACCAACATTTCACGGTTGGTACTGTCAACTAAAAATCATTAAATTTTTGCGACACCAATATTAGTGATTTGTTTACAGTGAACAGTGACAAACCGTTATGTCTATGGGAAAGATAATGCGATCGCTGATTGGATGAATGAAATCTCACGAGAAATTACACCAATCACCAGCGATTAAACAGAATGTTGCGTTTTAATGTAACTTTGAACGTGAAGGAAAGATAATTACTGTTCCACTGGTCACGTGGCTTGTAATCATTTATGAAGGCTCTGTACTTATGTGTAAAAGTTTGAAAATAAATTATTTTTTGTATTAATTAATGAATAAGCTTCCTCATCAGTTATCTTAATTTGAACTGAACATGTTTCGTACATTTCTAAAATATTTAATTTAAGCTTAGCAAGTAAGCCATCCTGTTGGAACCATATTTCTTCATTAGAATCATCAGATTTCTCTTCATTCGGAGATAAAAATCCGAAATCAGCTAATATTTTAATTTTTGTTATAACTCCAATTAAAATGCGTTCTTCTGAAACTGAGTAATATAGTTCTCGTATGTACTCTAACAGATAAACTTCAAATTTTGATGAAAAAAATGTTACTACTTTAAAAAACCATTGATTGCTAAAAAGTCCAAAATGCTTTTAAAATTCTCAGCAGATGAATATAAGTACACCCTTTGATACAAATTTATAGGTATTCGTATAAAAAGAAGTTTTTATACTTATCTGGATAGGCTTAATACCTTTTAAAGTAAAGTAATGGTAAAAGCTAGCCGTAAAAAATATATAATTTAAAAAATAAACAAATGTTAAAAAAAACAAAAAAATTTTGATGTGTCTGCGTTTTTCACAACTTTATTCCTTTTGTTTCCTTATGTCTCTTACACACTAAGTTGTAGAAAAATTAAGAGGATAATTTATTAATAATAAACATTTGCAGACAGATACCTACTGTCAATAATTTTTCATTTCCATTTAAAATCGTTGCTTTCAAAAGATCGCCGTTTCATAATAACTTTGGGAAACGAATACCACATCAAATATGTTTTTATATAAATTTATTAAAATAACAAAAAGCAAGTAAAGCACAAATAAATTAAGTCTTAGGATAACTAGCATACAAATAGATAATTACAAAAACTCGTGGTTATACCAAGACTGTGCAAAAATGTATTACCTTAGGTACCTAAGCTATTCTTTTTCAAAATACTTATATATTCAAAATATGTTTTCTACCGTAACCTACAAGCTTCTTATAATATTATTAATTAAATAAAAACTATACTACATGTGTTAAATTACATTTTTTTAAACATAGACAATTTAATTTAAAAAATACATATACCTATCACAGCCCCATTCAATAATCGCTTATTCTATTTTTTAACATACATAAAATCTAATTCAAATCTATTTTTTCAGTGTCAAGACCAACACTGGATAAATATGATTCAAATTACAATCAGGATTACACAGACTTAATGCACATAAAAATTTTTAAAAAATGGCAAGTGTTTCCCAATTTCCTTTTTTTAAACCCGTACAATGTTTCCAAAAAAAAAAAACAACATTTTCTTGGTAGTTTCCAAATACACTACACCTTTTTACGTAACTGATTTTTGTTACATAGCACCAACACACAAATAAATAGAAAGAATTAATAACAGTAAAAAAAAGGATCAGGGAGATCAACTTGAAAAATTGTAGCATATTAATATACCAAGGCAGCCCCAAGTTTAGTAAACATGAAAATGATAGTACTAGCACAAAATTTAAGGTGCTTTGACTTTAAGTTATATAGTAAAAATACAAGTTAATATAAACTAAATAGCAAAACACATACTTTGAAACTTTTTTTATAAGGACAACGAAAATCACCATTAAATACCCTGTATATAATTTCCTACATGTGCTACACACATTCTATCACACATTTATTTATTTGTTTATTTATTTATTTATTTATTTATTTATTTATTTATTTATTTAGTTATTTATTTACAGTTTAGGGAAAGCTACAGGTTTTAAACCCACAACAGTTTCTACCAATTTGTTAATAAAAGATGGAAAATATCTTATTCTAAAATACATAAAAAACATAACAATTTAGTTGATCAAAACAGAGTGAACACAGTACCTACTACAAAATAGACATATACACACACACACTACACACACACAAAACAGTTCAATTTAAATGAATTAAAAAAAAAATAAAATAAAAAAGAAAGACAAGGCGCACAATTACATTTCTAAACGTTTAACATAATTTTCAAAAGTATAAAATGATAATGACAGTACACATCCATTTGATAAATAACTGTTAAAGGACGACGTTATTCTACCTAAATTATTTATACCTAAATTAGTTTTTCAAAAATTTATATCGAATAAATAATTATTTCTAGTATTTATAGATGGAACGTGAAAGTTTAACAAAGATAGAAGTTCAGGAGAATCGATCAAGTTGTTGAGCAATTTGAATAAAAATAAGAGGTCTGACTGAAATCTTCGGCTCGCTAGCGTAGTTAATTTAAATGTTTGTTTTGTCACTGTGATATTAGGAACATTAATGCCANCCAAAATAATTTACCTCGGAAATTATTCAGAAATTTCCAGACTTTTTGGACACCCGGTATAATTATATATTGCTGCAAAATCTATGTATAACTTTAAGAAACATACATTTTTTATTTATTTATTTATTTATTTACAGTTTAGGGAAAGCTACAGGTTTTAAACCCACAACAGTTTCTACCAATTTGTTAATAAAAGATGGAAAATATCTTATTCTAAAATACATAAAAAACATAACAATTTAGTTGATCAAAACAGAGTGAACACAGTACCTACTACAAAATAGACATATACACACACACACTACACACACACAAAACAGTTCAATTTAAATGAATTAAAAAAAAAATAAAATAAAAAAGAAAGACAAGGCGCACAATTACATTTCTAAACGTTTAACATAATTTTCAAAAGTATAAAATGATAATGACAGTACACATCCATTTGATAAATAACTGTTAAAGGACGACGTTATTCTACCTAAATTATTTATACCTAAATTAGTTTTTCAAAAATTTATATCGAATAAATAATTATTTCTAGTATTTATAGATGGAACGTGAAAGTTTAACAAAGATAGAAGTTCAGGAGAATCGATCAAGTTGTTGAGCAATTTGAATAAAAATAAGAGGTCTGACTGAAATCTTCGGCTCGCTAGCGTAGTTAATTTAAATGTTTGTTTTGTCACTGTGATATTAGGAACATAGATGCCATTTATTCTAAAATTTAAGTAACGGGCGAATATGTTTTGCAATATTTCTAATCTAAGTTTGTATATGTTATAAGTGGGGTTCCAGAAAATACTCTCAAAATTTAACCTACTGTAAATATGAGCATAATACAAGGATTTTATTGACTTTACGTGCCCAAAATCATTACATGTTCTTATTATAAAACCTAACATTTTATTGCACTTGTTGCAAATATGATCTATATGTGGACCAAAACTCATCTTACTATCAAATAACACTCCTAAACATTAACCTATGCACTATTTTTATAAAATAATTAGCATCAAAAACATAGTTTTTCGTGAAACTAATACAATAAAACTTTGCTATGTTTAAAGTTAATTTATTGTTTGTGCAGTACCGGACAATACTATTCATGTCAGTTTGAATTAGTTGAATATAAAAGGAACCTACAATAATGAATAAAATTACCAATAGTATTAATATATATAAGAAATACTAACGGACCTAAATGTGAACCTTGTGGCATACCAGGAGTTATAAATATTGGGTCAGATTTGAAATTATTGACTAGAACTATTTGAGATCTATATATAAATGAGGCAAACCAAAGCAACAGATCACCATGTATACCGATATCCGCCAATTTAGCTATCAAAATATTGTGATCAATTTTATCAAAGGCTCACAAGGTCCACAACACTACGAATGTATTCATTGTAACATAATTAGATTGATTTTTTAGAAAAGAAGCCATGTTGTTCAACCATAATAGCGTATTAAAAAGACTATCGTATATAATCGATTCAAATAATTCACTAAATACATCCTATTACTTATACTTCTATAATTATTAACGCAATTTTTATCTTCTGAATTTTTATATATAGGAATTAAATAAGCTTTCCATAAAGTTGGAAATTTCCCTAGATTAAGAGATTTATTAAATATTAATGACAGAGGTACATGCAAAGCCGGGGCACAGTTTTTTACAAAAGCAGGTAAGCCATCAACTCTAGCTCCTTTATTTGGATTTATATCATCCACTTTATCTAATAACAAATACTCTGTTATTTGTACTAAATAAATACTATTACATCCATTCCTATTTGCGCAATTATATATTTGAAGTGGTTTTTGTACTATAATTCATAAACACTTTGAAAGTAAGATGAGAAAAGGTTACATACATCAGGACCATTATGAGCATAAACACCATTGAAATGCGTAGAGTTGGATATGTCAAAATCTTTTCTAGAATTTGATATAACATACGTACATACATACATAAACAATTAAGTAGTAACAAGTTACACAGTTACGCATTAAGAATATAAAGTGTGCACCTACAAATCCAATTATAATCCATAAGTCCTTTTTATTTACAATATATGCTTATAAGCACATAGGCATAATTTAATTAGGTATATGTAAGTATTTTGATGACTAGTTATCGAGCTAGTTATTCCGATCTAAATGAAAACAATGCAAAAAGAAAATCATTTTTAAACTAATTGATTTTTCATTTAATTCCTTATTATTTACTTCTGATTGTTACGAGACAATTAGAAGAAATAACGAATGGTAGATCCTAGTGAGAAATATACAAGTGAATGCAAGAGAATCCAATAACCTTATGAAGCCGCTGGATTTTCCCGCAGCAGAATCTTTGGTTCAAATAAATTTTTTGTAGGCAATTTTTAGGCTTTTATAGGTTACTAAATTAAATTTATTTAGTAATCTAAAGCATTTTAGTACTGAAAAGTAAGTAAAACGAAAACATAAAAATACATACCTATCTAATGCAGTAGCAAATTAAACTGTATAATAAGATTAATGATGTTTTTCCTGGAAAACGATTTATGACGAAAAACGCAATCTCCAAAATTGAAATCCTAATTATCTTCTAAAAAGATAAGTATTGTATTTTACCACTTATATTTTTGTCATTCAGTATATTTCTAGTTTACTTCTTCATTTAAAGTACTTATGCACTAAATGATATTTTTCGAGCTGTATATTAAGTAAAATAAAAAAAGGTAATTTTGGTGAACTATTTCTATAAAAATAATTTTTATGTTGTATTTAGCTATTTACACCCCCCGAACTCATTTGCTATAATATTATTGCTATAATATTATGTCAATGAATATAATAATTTACAAGCATACAGGTATTCTAATGACTGATTTCCTATTCAATAGGTGTTTATAAATATCAATCTAATCATATAAACATAGCTATAACTAGTAGTATGATAAGGACGACGGCATATATTCTATGTAGAATTTTCATAAAATCATAATTGTTTTCGAGTTTTCTGCTGCATGTAGATTAAGAACATTTAAGATGCCGATGGTGGATTGCTGCTACCATCGTCATCTTCAGTCTCCTGTCTGAATCGGGTTTGTTGTGAAGTGGACGTTATGACACTGGCTTGTTCTACTTCTGCAATTACTGGTTGCAGCGGTGGTATGCTGAAATAAACAAAACGAAAATAAATTTTATGTGCCGGCATTAATATCTTTTTACACCGAATCATATTCGATGTGGACGCCCATTATGTATCATCTTTTTTTATTTAAAAAAAAATATATGTAGTGTGCGTCGTGTTTGAGAAATTTTGGAACCGCCAATTGGACACTAAATTTAAAAGTTGGAGTAAGGTGCCTACCTTACAAAGCTAAATTTATTAATTTAAAAAACAAAGATCGTCTACTAAAATTTCAATCTCAGGTATGTGTGTAATGGTAAATACAGGGTGTTCCACCTAAGAGGGATTCTTCTATAACTCTGTAACTGTAAAATTTATAAAAAAATAGTTTTAATAAAATTTATCTGGAATCATGTGGACCATGTAAAGAAATGTCCGACCATGTCCTCGTTTTTTCAAGTGTAGCCCCCTTCCGCACAAGCCTTTGGCTTTTCGATTTGGGGGTTGTCTCATTTCTGCGGTGTGTTTTATGTTTTATGTAAAGAAAATATTTTAGCGTTACAGGGTGTTTCATTTCGCGTGGGCGCTACATAACTTTGTTATTTTGAATGAAACATATTATTGTGTTTTTTAATTCCTTGGTTAATACTAGGTAAGGTTTATTAAGTGTACATTGTGTTTAAATCTTACCGTTTTCAAGATAATCAGTTGTTTTTGAAAAAAAATCACAATTTCAGTCTAAATGAGGCTAGATATCGTCTAAACCGTAAGAGCTAAAAACCTGCAGTTTTCACAGTTCGTTTTTAGCATAAATTACTCTATCTTGTCATCTGTGAGCAAAACGTGTACGGTATTCAGACTCGGAAATACTGAAATAATGTAGGTCACATTTAATAATCCTACGAGTTGAAAAACTTTTTTTTTCACATGGAATAACCCATATTAATTGGCATGGGTGAATGAAAAATTAAATGCCCTTTCGAAGATATAAGGTTGTCCATACTTATCTTTAACAGTTTTCCAGAAAAATCAGGTTATTTTCTAAAGTCCGAAAAAGTAACTATGTAACAGCGTCAAGAAGGCCTTGCAATTGTATTAGTACAACGCCGATACATAGGATTTTACAAAAGCACAGCATAGTTTATCCTGATCGCATCCAATTACACCAAGAGTTACTAAAAGTAGACTTTCAGCGGAGACTGGAGTTTTGTCAGTGCGCATGAGATATTAAATCATCTTGATGATGATTTCTTTAAATGGGTCATGTTCTCCGATGAGGCTAATTTTCAAAAAAATCGTTTCATTAATAGTCATAGTTGCCATTATTATGACACCTCACCAATTCCGGACAACTCATAGCCAACTATGGTCTTTGAACGGGTGGGGAGCAATTTTGGGAACCCATGTCGCTGTTTATTTATACTTTTTAACAAACACTCTAGAAGATTTGTTAGGCGACAATCCTTTAGCATCCACCTCACAATACCGCTGCAGTTCATCAGTTTTTACACGAAACTTTTCCTAACAGATGGATCCAGGTGTCCAAATATTACAAGTTGCGACTTCTTTTTATGGGGATTTATAAAAAGCAAAGTTTACGTTACCACCAACTACCGCGGAAGATATGTGGCAGCGCATTACAGTAGCATTTCAAGAAATTATGCCAGACATGCTGACCAATGTTGAAGTCTTTTAAAAACCGAATTCGTTTGCGTATTAATTAAAATGGAGGGCACTTCGAGCAAATTGATATAAATCAGGGGTCTAAGTATTCTTCTCCTTGTGTTCAAAGTTTCAGTTTGTTTCGTTTTGCATTTTGTTTTAGTTGTTGTTAGTGGTTTACTTTTGTTTGTCAAATCACTTTTTAAACATGCCAGTAAATATTGACACTGTCAGTCCCAGACCTAATAAAATGTGAGAGAAAAGTGGTTTTGCAAGGCCTTCTTGATGCTGTTACATAGCTAATTTTTCGGACTTTAGAAAAGAACCCGATTTTTCTGGAAAACTATTAAAGATAAGTATGGACAACCTTATATCAGTCGAAAGGGCATTCAATTTTGTATTCAGCCATGACAATTAATATGGGTCATTCCATTTGAAAAAAAAAAGTTTTTCAACTCGAAGGATTATTAAATGTAGGTCTCAGTATTTCCGAGTCTGAATAACGTACACGTTTTGCTCACAGATGACAAGATAGAGTAATTTATCTCGTAATCCTAATGGCTATTATTGTTTTTAATTAAATAAATTCATTATTCAAAGTAAACCTTTTTTAAAACTTTTTTTATATATCTTCAACATTTAAACTCCCTCAAATAGTATATCACTCGAGCTACTTCGCTCTAAATTCGCTCTAAATTCGAACCTCTAGAAACATATTTTTTTCAGAAATTTCTGAAATCATTTAAAATATATCTAGTTGGCAGATTCATCTAAAATTGCCATTATTTTATAAACTGTAGCATCAAATATAAAATAAGAAAAAAGTAATCTCAAACATTTTTCGTTATACCTCCAATATTTGAAACCTCATTGTAAGCTTAGAATAGCTTTTAATATTTTAATGTTTTATTAATCCAGTGTCACTTACTTTATTTAGATAAGGTGATAACAAATTGTTCATTTAAAGCGTTCTGTCATATTAAAATCATTGAATTTCAAGGACTAGGAGCTTGGGTCCCACATGTTTTGAACAAAAAGGGTAATAAAGCCGGGTCCAGACGCTAGGCTTTGCACAACGTTTTATCTGCGCGGTCACAAAACGGAATGAAAACGTTGACAATCAAGAGCGTCCACACGGTGCGGATACGTCTATATTTATTTACACATTTTCGCGGAATCGACCGTGGACAAAGTACTGCTCCGGTCAATTTTTGTAAGAAAAAAATACATATTTTTTACTGTTTCTCTATTTGCTGCAGTTTGAACCTCTGAACTTTTTCAATTAAAATTTCATATGCCTGGCTCATTTTGTTTCAGTCACCATATTCCGTTAATTTCACATGCCAAAAAGATAGAAAACTTTCATACAAATCAATAGATTCACGGGAACGTTGACGAAGATCTGGCGACAATTTACCTATTCAAATGGTAAAACGTATCACAAAACGGACTGAACGTCTACACACACCGATTTATTTACGCAATTAGTGGATAACTATGCTCATCGCCTCAGTCTTGTCTGCAACGTCTTGAATTGCGCAGGTAAAACGTTGTGCAAAACCTAACGTCAGGACCAGACTTAAGAATAAACGCTCCACAATTGCCGCTGGTTTGCTCTGTCGTCATCGATCAACACGTGGTCATAATCGTATTGTCACAGTTGATGAAAAAAATGGTGTCTGTACGTGAACTTGAAACATGCGTTTGGTGGGATTAGAAAGCAAAGGGATTCTTTATTACGAACTCTTACCAAATAAAAAAACCTTCAACACAGAACTCTATGTCCAACAACTATGCGACTCCACGCGGTTATTCAACAAAAGAGGCGATACGACATTTTTTTGCAACATGACAATACGTGATGACATATCACCAATATGAGCAAAACGGCCATTCGGGAATTGAATTTGGAAGTTCTGCCCCACCTGCATTACTCTCCTGATCTCGCGCCTTCTGATTTACATCTCTTCCGCTCTTTGTCAATCTCCTTACCCGGTGTTTCTTTCAACAACGACAATAAGTTAAGAGCTTGGTTAGAGAGTTTTCAAGTCAAAGCCGGGGGATTTCTACAGAAGAGGCATCGAGAAACTTGTTGAACGTTGGGAGGAGGTCACAAATATCGATGGAGTGTGAATAGGATGATCAGTGATGTATTCATCACTGATTGATATTGATAATTGTAGTTAAAAATAAAATATCTTGGAAATTGGAAAAAAGTCGGACATTACTTATTCCCCAACCTAATACATTTTCGTGTAGTATTAATTTCTGATAATATACACTTTTTTACGATACTAATCAATTTAGAGCATACGGATGCAATGATTTTCAAATTATGCAATTCAGAAAAAATATATGCCATCTCGTCCCAGACTTCCCTAAAGCAATTTCATAGAAATTTGTTAAGTATATTGTATTTTCTAAATATGCGAGCTGATTTTAAAAAATATAAAAAACGTATATTCGCCGTTTTAATTTTTTTAATGTTCAACATGGAAAAATGTGTATAAATAACTAAATACATAAAAACTGTATTGTGCATTTACAAAAATTTGTATAGATACCTTTGGTCTACAAAGATACGATGCAGCATCTCAAAATAGGCAATTATTTATACACGCTCGTACTGTGTGAAGCCTAAGATGTAGAACGATTTTACATCAACTAACAAGCTTTGACTAGAGTGTATATAGTCATGGGTACAAGGTAACAATGGCAAATAAATGTGAAGTAAATACGTACTATTTATTATAAGATTATTATTATTAGGTATTATTATCCATTTATATAACTTATCCTACAACTTCTGCAATATGTACGTATTATTTTAGTAGTTCATTGCATTATTTGTCTTTGTATTTCAAGTAATATTTCATTATTTGCTTAAATATTTGAATATCATAAAACAGTTCTTTAAATTTTAATTTGTAAGACTTACATAAAACAAGGCCATATGTTTTTTGAATTAGTATTGTTTCATGAAGTATTTATTAAGAACTAAAATCATATTTATTTAGAGATAGTAGTTTATATTTTCCTAAAATATTTCGCGAAATCATGGAACGAACTGTTTTATCCAATTGAATGTATGTTTTGAAATTTAGTAACACTCTTGTAAGGGGTGAACCAAGTTCAACAGTTTTTAAGTTAAGAAGTTAAACCGACGATGTGGTAACGAGAGTGGAAACTGTTCGGCCACTGACAACTGCAAAGGAAGCTTGCAAACCAAGCTAGTAGATAAAATTTGAGCGAAACTGCATCTCGATATTTTGATGCATTTAAGAGATACAGGGTGTTTTTAATTTTTACCCATTTATATAGTTGTGTTATAAACTTTTCTCTTTGATTTTATAAAAAGTTTTTTATGCTTTTTTCGTGTAAAATCCAGTGACGTACATGATTTTTTTTTCTATAACTTTTATTTTATAAGTTGCAATTCATATTTTTTAAACGTGATACTCTATATTTTAAAATCGATTTTTGAAAGTTGCGTAAAATTTACTTCAGGCTTTTTTCGAAAAACATAAGGGAATATGTAGTAATTTGTAGAAAATTGAATGATAAATCCGAAAATATCATAGTTGTTACCGTAAAGCAGTGGCGTATTATTTTATTTAGAAAAATATGCCACCGATACCCTGCATCTCCGCCTCTGGAGCATGTAAACTTTAGGAAAAGCCCTCAGATTTTAGACAATGTTTACATAAATACATGTGCCCAATTTCAAATTATTTCACTTACTAGTTTTTAAATTATTTAAAAAAATTAAAAATATTTTTTTAAGTTTCACACCCTGTATCTTTTTAACGAAACGTTCCAGATAAAAACTTTATAGGAAAGACTCCCCTTAAAATTCACCAAAGAATTTTTTCATTTTTGGTCACCATTTGTGAATCACCCTGTATAAATATATATTTTTTCTCTAATATTCTAGAGATCAATATTTCACAAAAATTTGAAAGCAAATTGTAAAGTTGGAAATGAAACAATGTCAGCCGCCCCATACCCCCCACTCAACATGTGGAATAATATTACGAACATTAGAGTCCAGATAGTTTAGGTTTAAACTATGAATAAGATATATCAGAGGACTTTTCAGACAATCAAAAAAATCTACCATCGCTTTTAATAGGGAAAAAGTTGATATAAGAACGTAACATTATTCGTCCTAATAATATCGGGAAAGAATTTTGTATAATGTTAATAAGAATCAAGTAGTACAACTTTGGCTCATACTATGTAACTAACTATTAAAATTAAATGAATAAGGAAAAGAACATACCACTTACTTGGAAAGGTGCCGGCTTAGCTGTTCCACAGTAAATTGTCTGTAAGCTTGCGGTTGCTGCTGTTGCTGCTGGTATAATGTTGCTGTCATTGGCAGCTGATATTGATCGGGTGGCAGTTCGATTTCTTGAGCATTATAATTGTACTGCACAGCTGAAATGTAAATAATTTATTTTCAAGTATACAGCTTGACCAAACTCATCGTGTCCACGAGATGCGTAGATCAAGATCATTGGCGGTATGAATGACAGACACATGAGATCTTAGTAGGTCAGGTACCGTCCGCACAAAAATTTTAATTAGGTCTAATAGATACAGTTATACACTATGCGGTCTGTTCAGATAATAACATAACTTTTTGAATTAAGCGCTAATGGAGATATTTTGTGATATGCGGTTGGCAGCATTGCGTTGCTCATAACCTCCTCTGTAACCACATGTTTTTGGATTAGTGATACCTCATTTAGTGATATTGTTATTTGAGTACAACCTGTTTAAGCGTTAGTGACGATTTTTGTAATGTGTGATTTCCTTCAACAACGATGCAATGTAAAATTTTGCGTGAAATTGGGGAAACTTTCACGGAAACGTTACAACTTTTGAAACAAGCTTACGCAAATAATATTCTGGGTAGTAGGCAGTGTTAAGAATAGTTTTCACTATTTAAAAGTGGTCGTCAGTCAATTGAAGATGATCGTCGGCCAGGAAGGCCTTCAACTTCAACTGATGACTCCCACGTTCAGAAAGTGAAAGATCTGGTATCTGAAAATCACCAACTGACTGTCAGAAATATTGTATAAGAGGTTACCATCTCAGTTGAGTCATGCCATGAAATTTTGAGCGAAAAATTGAACATGCATCGAGTTACAGCAAAATTTGTTCTTCGTTTGACAACCGAACAGAAAAAAATCGTGTAGGCGTTTGTCGGTAATTCCTTGAACAAACCAATGATGATAAAACAGACGAAGGCCTTTCTGGTCAATGATCATCTTCAATTGACTGACGTCCACATTCGTAACAGTGCGTACCTACGACTCAGAACATCATCTTCATAAGCTTGTTTCAAAAGTTGAAACGATTCCGTGTGAAAGTTTTCCTCAATTGCACGCAAAAATCGTCACACTTAAACATGTTGCAGCCAAATAACAATATCACAAAAGCTAAATGAGATATTAGTAATCCAAGAATATGTGGTTACAGATTAGATTATGCGCAATGTAATGCTACCAACCGCATGTCACTAAATATCTCCATTAGCGCGTATTTAAAAAAGTTCGATTTTTTTCTGAACAGACTTCGTATAATACTTGAAAAATTGTTTTATTGTGCAATTCAATTAAATTATAAATATATTTATCTACATATATGCATAATAAATTATAATTTCTTGTAAAATTCTAGTGATGTGAAAGTATTTTTTAGATAAATATCATGTAGGTATACATCATTTGCATAGGAATATTAGACAGATTGCAAAAAAATCGAAAAACATATAGGGTGGACTCCAGGACGAACTAGATACATAAAAACAGAGTAAGTTGGCGTTATAACTGAAAAACCAGACGTATAGAAAAAATACTACGCCACTGAATTATACGCAAATAGGTTTTATCTTGCTTAAAAGATTTTAAACTAATTCAAATTAATTCTACACATTTTCCTAAAAATCTTATCAAATAAAGTCATATAATGCTCTTTGATACCAAAAGTCCAGGTATTCTAAAGAAACTTAATAGTAACTATTACTTATTTATCATAAAATCATTAAATAATGTCAACTTTAAATTGCTTTGAGATCTGACTTATTTGTGCGTTTTATAAGAAATATTTTTTTTAAATGGTCTCGTTTTTAAATGGAATTAATAAATGTCTGAATATTAATAGAATTAAAATATATACAAAACAGAAAACTTCTAGATAAAACAAGATAGGAATATTTTAACAGTCAATAGGAATTAGCTTAATACTTTTAAAATAGAGTAAAAAAAGTGCAATGGATTTCAGTCCGCTTGTAACAACTACCCGTTATTACGACGTATCACTTTCAATGACTCAGTTTTGAATTGTGTTGTTCAGTTATTCCATTATTATGGTCTTGTGCGGAGCCTTCATAAATGTTTACAAGTCACGTGACCACCGAGTTTAGGCAACCCAACAATATACGATTGGTACTGGTAACGAAAATTTCCTAAATCTAGGCGTCACCAATATTAATGACTCGTGTACAATGAACAATGACAAACCGTTACGTCTACGCTCGAGATAATGCGATCGCTGATTGGTTGAATAGAATTTCGTGAAAAGTTACGCCAATCACACCCGATGAAACAGAATACTGTGTTTTAATGTAATCTTGATCATATTGTTTTAAAATTTATTTGCCAACGAGAAGAAAATAAAATTACTGTTCTAAGCAGAATTACTGGTCACGTGGCTTGTAATCATTTATTAAGGACCTGTATAACAAAAACATTTAGCCTACCATGTTTTGCATATGTTATAGTCCACGGGCCCACATACAAAGAAAAAATGAATACCAGCAAGCTGTAACTTTGCGTGCAGCTTAAGTTTGACGAGTCTCCCAAGATTTGACTATGAGGAAAATTCAACAGTGGTAAGTTTTCCCGTGATTTTCAGGAAAACATGTCAATCTGGCATAAACATGGAATGTTATGACCAGCACTTTTTTTTAAGTTTAAATGAAAGATATATTTTTTTTAAACCCCCCAAAAAATTTGTCCGACAAAAATGTTGGTATTTTGAGTTTGTCCCCCACCCCAAATATGTCGATTTGGTGACATTATGGTTGGTGACAACCAGCAAGCTGATTTTTCTGGGAGGGTTTGGTAATAAGATTTGAAATGAAAGTATCTTATTGTCCGACAAAATTCTTGAGAAGTTTTTGCAGTCCGACGCCCCGAAGATGTCGACTTAACGACAACATGGTTGGTGATAACCAGCAATCTGGTTTTGATTTTTTTCTCTAATAATTGAAATGTATAACACAATAATATACTTGTCCGCCAAAAAGATTGGAAAATTTGCCTTAAAAATGGGAAAAATAACTATTTTTGTGGTACCTAATGTTCATTCCGCTATAAAATAATTAATTTTTTAATGAAAAAATAAAGAAGAATAAATAAGAAAATTATCTTGTTAACAGGAGCAACAGAAATTGAAATTCATAAATAATTATGTCTAACTAATTTAATTAATCTCCATCAAAATGATTTCTTTGTTCAAAAAACTTATATGTACATTTTATTTTATAAACTATTGTAACTATTTTATAAAAAATGGTAACTGTACAATGAATGCATAAATTTTTGCTTTTGTTTTTTTAAATTAAAATTTGCAATCTTGTTTTGACAAACAGTTTACACATAGTTTTGTTCTTGAAAAAACAATTAAACCAATTTTAAACCAATTTTAAAAATATTATTATACATTTATCAACGCGTTTATTAAAAGATTGTCTTGTTGTAAAGTATAAATCCTTAATGCGAAATGACTTTGCAGCATTTAAAACCTGCTGCCAAAGTTCTTAACAGGTGTTTATAGTTTCTCCATAAACAACTGATTTCATGTAACCCCAAAAACGGAAGTCTCGGCATTCCATCTCACATTTATGTACATACAATTTAAATTAAGATGTAATTTTAGGTACGAATAATACTTAATGGACAGTAGCATACAAATGACAGCAATAAGACAAGTGGAATATGTCAATTATTTGATTTTCGTCCAAACTTAAGAAACTTCACCGCTAAATTAATAATAGGTAGGTACTTCATTGTAATTTAATTCAACAGCATTGGAAGTTTCAAAGCCAAATATCTCGAAAACGGTGCGAGACAGCTAGTTTTATAAAGTGTAGCTTTTTTGTGTAAAAAAAGTTGGAAAATAAGAATTTGATACCAAAGATGAGATACCTTAAAGTATAAAAAAGTTATGTCGTTTTTAACACATTCAATCTACTGCAGCTAGCGCCCTCTATGAACTTTAACCAAAATGTGAACACATTTCAATTCCTCTACTTAAAGAACTCCAAACCTCAAAATTTTGTGTGGATATTTGCATTTGTTAAGGAATAAATGAAAAAAAAGCTAAAATATTTTACATTTAACACCCTGTATCTCTTTAACTATCAACTTTTGGACTAAGTTAAGTTCGGCTAAATCGCAATATTTTTGCTTCGAAAAACTACCCATGAATTTTGACCTATTAGCTCGGGACCACCCTGTATACAATTTTTTTTTAATTGTATAAAAATAAATTTAAATTAGTCATATTTATTTTAAAATTTGAGAAATTTAAACAAAATTTTGTTTAATTCATATATATTTTTTAATTACATATACATTTTTCTTCTACATCATGCGTAAGTATTGAAACCGCAAAATTTTATAGTTTAATTTTGTAGGACAAGCAAAAAAAAACGATAATTTTGTCGGACAATTAAATTCTCAGATTAATATTGCATTTTTTAAATAATGACGCTTTTGTCCGACAGCTGGTCATCACCAACCATGTTGTCGTTAAGTCGACATCTTCGGGGCGTCGGACTGCAAAAAGTTCTCAAGAATTTTGTCGGACAATAAGNTAATTTTGTCGGACAATTAAATTCTCAGATTAATATTGCATTTTTTAAATAATGACGCTTTTGTCCGACAGCTGGTCATCACCAACCATGTTGTCGTTAAGTCGACATCTTCGGGGCGTCGGACTGCAAAAAGTTCTCAAGAATTTTGTCGGACAATAAGAAACTTTCATTTCAAATCTTATTACCAAACCCTCCCAGAAAAATCAGCTTGCTGGTTGTCACCAACCATAATGTCACCAAATCGACATATTTGGGGTGGGGGACAAACTTAAAATACCAACATTTTTGTCGGACAAATTTTTTGGGGGGTTTAAAAAATATATATCTTTCATTTAAACTTAAAAAAAAGTGCTGGTCATAACATTCCATGGTTATGCCAGATTGACATGTTTCCCTGAAACTCACGGGAAAACTTACCACTGTTGAATTTTCCTCTTAGTCAAATCTTGGGAGACTCGTCAAACTTAAGCTGCACGCAAAGTTACAGCTTGCTGGTAATCATTTTTTTCTTTGTACGTGGGCCCGTGGACTATTACATATTCGCGAGATTTGCAGAGATGCTTTAATTAGACAATGTAATATTCTATTTAACGTAGAAAATGCCCTTATATTTTATAATTTTTGACTTATAAAACTCAACACATAGAGTCTTCAGGATTCAGATAAAAACGATGAAGTGTCAACAAAATGTAGTAGGTAGTTTTCTTTATATTTCCTGACTTAATCCAACTTAGAAAAGAAGAAATATGTAACAACCCAAATCACCAATAATTATTTAATGTAATTAAATATTATAAACAGGGTTGAATAGTTCCCATGGTTCATCGGTCGTTACGTGAGAGTGATAAAGTAAGTCATAGAAATCCGTGCGATAGACAATGATGGCTATAGTGAAGACGTTTCATAATCTGAATAGTCACCGCCCATTTCGAGTTAGAACTATTCAGATTATGAAACGTCTTCAATGTAACCATCCTTGTCTATCGCACGGATTTCTATGACTTACTTTATCGCTCTCACGTAACGGCCGATGTACCATGGGGACTTTCCGAACCTGTATGAAGTGTAATTTAAGAAAAAAACAAAATTACAAAAATAAGTAATGTTACGTTTTGGTTACACAAATTCAGCTATCGCTTTTTTTTCTTAATAGGTCTATTCAGAAAATAACAGTACTCAGTAATCTGATTTTTTGCACAAAACTCATGGTTGATCGAGGCTGACATGTTTTTTTAGGGCGTGGAGATCCTTTGTCAATCCATTGTGATGATTGAACTTTTGTCTCAATGTCGTGGCCTAGAACCATCTTTCATCACCCGTTATGATCCTTTGAATGAATGTTTCATCGTCATTGGATTGTTCATTGAGTTGTCGACAAACGTCCATACGATTTTCTTTCTGTTGTTTGGTCGTCAAATGAGGAACAAATTTTGCTGCTATTCGATATATGTTCAATTTTTCAGTCAAAATTTCATGGCCTGGATGCAATTGAGATGCTAACCTCTTCTACAATATCTCTGAGAGTCAATCAGTGACTTGCGTGCATCAGATCTTTGATTTTGTGAAAGTGGTCAGCGGAGTCAGCAGTTGAATTGAAGGCCTTCCTCATCAAGAATCGTCTTCAATTGACTGACGACCACTTTTAAATCATGAAAACCATCTCTAAACACCATCACGAAAAATTTTGCGTTGTATCGTTATACCAGAAAGTCGCACACGTTGCACTCGAATAACAATGTCACGAAAATTAAATGAGATGAAGAAATGAGAGAAGGTTATGGCAACGCAATGCTGCCAACCGCATATCACTAAATATTTCCATTAACGCGTAATTCAAAAAGTTCGGTAATTTTCTTAACAGACCTCGTACATGCAGTGGTAAACAGATTGTTGTCTTTCTAACTTTGTCTAACACAATTTATGACACACTGTTTTCTAGAAATTTACCTGAGAAACCTTCCATCCAAATTGTACAGGGATACACTATTTAAAAAAGTACTTTCAAAGTATACAGAGTGTGCAGGTAAAAGTAAAAGGGGTAGAATTTTATATGAGTTTTACTATCCTTATTAGATCGTCAGTTTAGTGCGACAATAATAACGTGAACCTACTTGTAAGTGTACGGGTGATTGGTAGGTGCAAGAGTTAAATAGTTCAATATTTTGTTAAATATCCTAACAAGGAGCATATTTACAAATATTTGAACTTTTTAAAATCTCTAATCCTGAGCCAACTGAAGTTTTTTAAATGCTAGTTTTTGAGAAATTGGATTAGTAATGGTTTTATCCCAAATCTAATGACATGACGTTATTTTGCGCCCGCTACGATATTTCCTTATTGTTGACTATTAATCGTGTAAGTTTTTTCATGCCAAAATGCAAATTGTGCTTTTGGACACAATTTCTAGAAAAAATTATTAATATCATAGAATATAAAATAATAAATATAATAATTAATTCAAATAAATCAAAATATATCAAAAACATGTAGGTACATTTCCAAATCTGCACATATAATTGAACAATTAATAGATCTAATATAAACCGAGACAAGAAGTGAGAATAAAGTCGTGTTAAATTTCACTCAAAAAACTTCTTAATACATTTATTGAAGAGTAGTAGCAAGCTCAGGATTTGAAATTATAAATCATAATCATAATTTGCAAATATAGGTCTATTAAAAAAATATTAAAATTATTTTCTTTGCAATTATTGTATTAGTGACCCGTATAACTATAAGTCGGAGAGGGTAGTCTTGAACGATTAATAAAAAAAAACGGTGATATTGTGTTTGAGAATGCAGTGAATAGTGCTAAGGACGAGTATATTAAAAACACCCTGTGTCTGTTGCTTTACTGCCACCGTTTTCAATTATTGGTGTTATAGTTGGCAATACTAGCTGTTCCTATCAAGCTTTTCTAAACTTCAGTGGATGATATTTTCATTTGAATATAAGTATACTTAAAAAAACGGGTTCAGTCAAACAAATATTAATTTTGTTTTTGGTAGTGGAATATATAAAAAAAATGTTTCGCATCCAATGACGTTGCCCTTTTTCCATTTTTATAATTTGTTTAAAAATGCGTATTGATAGATAACATATTCAACCTGGTAAAGGGTCCTAAAATACCGGCCTTCGGTATAGTCAAATAACGTTTCCATTGAGGTTTCCATGAAAAAGGTATTAAAGTAAAAATAAACCACTAAATATTATTTGGTTAGTTCCAATATAGGTAAGCATACACTTTCATATAATACTACATGTCATGTCTTATCAATACCGTATTTATCAATATTTACAAAGTGCTTTAATTTTATCTATCCACATCAACGAACGTCATGATGCAGACATCTATATTAAAAGCCTCACAGCAAAACTAGTTTTATTGCTTTTTACAATGAAGTAAATCCCGTGGGAATAAAAAAAAAGTGATAAAATCAGCTTCCATCTTGAAATATTCGAATAATAATATAATTGTAAAAACATACAACATACAGTTTCCTATAAATGTAGCAAATTTTTAAATTTACGTGTTTGAAATATTCTACATATCCTTGGAAATGACCTTTTAGTAGAAAATTTGGTTTAAAAACCTTCGACTTATTACACGCTGAGGGAAATTAGTGACTTTGTTAGTAAAAGTGTTAATGGTGAAATATGAGACATGATAACTTACGTATTCTTTGCAGATGGTGACTTGAGGCTGAAGCGTTTGCAGCAGAAGAATTCTTTGGTCTTCTCTTACGGGTCTGAATTCCATCTTTCTTCATACTCAGTGGCCTGTTAACCTGTAACGATAAATACGTTTCAGATTATCGTTCCACACTAATATTATGAATGAAAATTATCTTGGAAACGTAACAGATAGTATATCTTGTATTTACAAGAGATTTTTGTTGTTATTACTCCTCTGTATCAAAAAAGATAAATTTTGCATATCAACCCCGGATAAACTGATATTTTGGAACAATTGAGATACCACCTATCGTATAAATATTAGGGCTATCTTAGATTAGTGACAGACGGCTTGTCTGTTTGTCTGCATTTTTAATAAAAATTATCTAACACCTGTAATTATGTTACATAAAATACATATTTTTATCAATTTTCATTCACAGGAAACTTTTTTCTCTCCGATGCCTGTTGATATTAGAGTATGAGTAACTATATTAAGTAAACCATATATGTACCTGCGCTACGTGCCACGTATGTTTTAATATTCACAGTTTTTATTTGTAATCTGACTGCTAAAATTCCAGTCTTTTAAGAGAAACGTTTTCAAGTGTAAACAGCAAAAATTGTAAGTAAAAATCTTAAAAATATTGCCTGATGTTTCTAAATTTTTAAGTATCGAGAACAAATTTATTCAAAGTGGCCTTACACTAAAATAATATGCTGATTTAAACAATAAGTGAAAATATTATTTGTTTAAACGTGCAAGCAAGCGAATCCGTGGATTTTGTCACATAATCCATTAAAATATTTTTCAGATGCATTTTTTCCTCTACCTTATCTTATCTTTCATTCAATTATAATTTAGTTGTAAACGTAACACGCAATAAGATTTTTATAATTATGTGATTCAGCAACATTTATAGTCCAGTCGGCAGAGGCCGAAAAGTTACTGTTGGTGACATTTCCTTGATAACTCGGAAATAACTACACAGGAATACTTTAAATGATGAGTACAATAACAGGCTAATTTGCTGACAAAGTATTTTATCAGGAAAAAAAATTATTAACAATTTAATCGTGAAAATTTTTTTTTTAGTAGTTTTCTTTAAATAACTCAGCTTGATCACTTTGTACGAAGAAATGCTTAGGACATGATTTTGTTCGTAATAAAAATAGCTACAAAATGGCGGTGGCGATTACGAAATTTGCAATAACAAAGCCGTGAGATTGAAAAAACTGTATAAAACGTCATTTTTTTAAAGTTGCTGTAAAAATGTCAATTATAAACAAAAAGTGATAAAACTCGAAAATTATTGTTCAATATATACACAATAATGACGCTAAAGCCGAAAATAAGGAGAGCAAAACTTTTTGTTCTATAAGGCGTTATACATTCATCGGCATCTGAAACTCGAAACTTTGCCAAATTTGTTTGAAGTTTTGCTGACACTTAATATTTGGTATACACATTGTGTAAATATGCAGAAACCAAAAGCAATTAGCAAAATTCAATTATCTTCATTTTTGCAGCTTTGGTAAGGTTTTATATGTCACCCTCTTAGTTTTATACGTCACAGTTATTTTTAATTTTTTGAAAAATATATATGTATATTTATAAAATATTCCATCACGGTAGATTAACCAGCACAATTACCTACAATTAAAAAAAATTATTTTCATCGTTTAGATCCTAGCTACTTAACATTTTGCGCCTGTTAGCCGTAGTCGTACATTATTCAACATATCAACATAAAACAAAATCGTACGTGTGAGATAAACCTTTAACTTTTCATTTTCGAGCGCGAGCTCCGCTCTTCGGCCCTTGTATTCTATTAGAAATATGCAACAGTTTTAAACAGTTGTTTACTTAAAGTTAAAGGTTTACCCCACACGTACGTTTTTGTTTTATGTTGATATGTTGAATAATGTAGGTACGAGTATGGCTAACAGGCGCAAAATGTTAAGTAGCTTAGCTTAGGATCTAAACGATGAAAATATATATATTTTTTAAATTGTAGGTAATTGTGCTGACTAATCTACCATAATGGAATATTTTATAAATACGTATAAAACAGAGACATTTTCAGATACACGATAAAAACTTGTGTAGTTAATTTACAAAGAATCGCATTATAGTTACTTATTTTAAAAATACATAGATGTTATTTCTATACATTTAAGAAGAAATTTGCACCCTCAGAAATATAGGTAGTCATATAATCACTGTCTTTCTGATATTATTAAGTAGTGGAAATTACTGGACGATACTAATGAATGAAGACAGATTCATTTATAATACTTTTTAGTTTTTAGTGTTAAAAAACTTGAAGTTCTAATTTATACTAACATTTCTCCAACTATGTACTAGGTACGTATTTTTGTTGGAACTAACTTAAAATATTAGAGCATACTACTTCAATAATAAACCGTAATTAAATACGTAATTTAAAAAATACTTACACTGTGTAATTTATAATACAGTCCGCAGGCATTACAAACTGGTTCCCCCTGATTGTTTCTTCTCCACAGGGTAGTATTTTGGGTTTTGCAGTTGGCACATGATATTCCATTTCTTCGATTCCCAGTCTAAAAATTCGCATATTAGGGACTGATCGGCAGAAAAAATAGAATATTATTTTGTAAGTATTCAATATATGTATTTCCTGAAATAATGGACCCGACTGTTAATCTGTCTCGACATAAAATCAAGTAAGTTATGAGTGCAATAAAAATACAAACAACTGAAATATGTGCAAAATCATTTGACACAAAGCTAGAACTGTAAAAGGTCGTAATATATTAATCTCAAAATAACCAAAGGCGTATTCTATTTTAGGAGACAGTGTAAAAAACAGAAAATCTTGTGTGATCACTTAATATGCTTTATAACACTAGTCTTATCAACGCTGTACTCGACCTCATTTCGAGTTGAGTACACAATGATATCATCGGTAAGTATCAAGGTGAGGAAAAATAATTTTTGGTATACTTTCTTGACAAATATTGGTGATAAGATCGATGACATATTTTAAGCTATGAATTGGAAACGAAATGTCATGCAGAGTACCGCCTAGCAACAGTCTTCTAAATAAATTAAAAATATACTCTACTATTAAGTAAACAGAAAAATCTTGAAGCAAATAATGTACTTACTGTTTTGTCACGTAGACATTTTTAATCTGGATGTTTAATCATGTGTAGAAATAATAAGAAAAAAATTATTGGCAAAGCAAATTGTAGAAATTTTAATAACGAAATCATAGTAGATACTTATAAAAAATAGCCGATAGGTCTGTTTTTTTTAATATTCTTTAATTTTTTATACCGTATTCTACAAAAATACCATTTTTAATAAAACCGCAATAAATTTTATAGAAGTTAATTTATGTGACATTGATAATAACTTAGTTTTTATTTTAAGATTAAGGCAAATATTATTAACTTTATCGTACCCTTATCTTAAGCATGAATTATCCGCATAATGTTTTATTAACAGGAAGTTACCCCATTGATTAATTTTTTTTTGCCTTATCGAATCTTTTTGTAACAACATACTAATCTTACAAGTTTGCTTTTAAAAGTCAGTTCAGAATTAAGAAGTAGTAAACTTTTATGTAATAGCACTGTTCGAGCATTCTCATTTATTGCCGATAGAAATAACAAATTCATTACGCTGATGCATTCTATGCAAAAAAATACAGAAATTAATTTACTTATATACCAAAGACTTGACAATTATATAGACAATATTTAGTACTTTACTGATAAAAGAGCAACAAAACATTGTACACATGCTACGATTTGTTATAAGTCGTATGAATTCATCCAACCAATGTAATTTTTACCATCAACACAATGTGCTTTATATAAACAATAGTTGCTGATGATTTTTCCGTAAGAAGATGCATATGATTGAACAATGACTTAATTATATTTAAAAATAATCGTGATCGAAGACGGGCAACAAGTGCATCAAGTGTTTCACCTCAAATTTCTCGTTCTATGCTTCGTGAGATCAAAAAATCCGTGTCAGATGAGTTCTTAACTTCTGATTAGCGTTTTCTCCTAGTCGTTAATTTTAGGTAATGTTCATTATGTGTACAAATAAGTACACAAAGGATATAATTAGATGTAAAAATTCTGTTAGCCAAAACAAAGTGATTAATCCAACATACCTCAGTACCAAACCACCTCTGTATAAAGATTCAGGGTGCTGAGAAACATTTCAAGTAACCTTGAATTGAGTTTTTATTCTGCAATTATTTTTGATGAAGTTTATAACTTTAGTAATTTTTTTTATATCTAACCATTTGTGGGAAAAACTCATTCAAAGGTTCAAATGTGTATTAAAAGTTATTGAACTGAGTACTTTGAACATAATGCCTAGAGTCCTCTATATTTTATTATATCATTTATTTTCCTATTAATTTTATTCCTCTTTCGATATATATTTTTTAGCCAATCAAATCAGTCATTTAATAAAATTACACCCTGTACTTTTTTTAAGAAAACATTTTGGTACTTTTTACACCCAAATATGACTCACCCTTTATATTTTTAGTTGGTTAAGTAGTTTTTGTTGGTACATTTCAATGTATTTAAAGTTACCATAATCTCCTCTAATATTACGAAGCAAAGCTACTACGCTTTTAGCTTTTGACTGTGGCTTGTTAATGAATTGAGATGTGTTGGAAAAACTTGTGTGAACATATAAGTAAGTACTACCATTCAAATGTACATTTCCTTATTTCAATTTGTTTACGTCATATTATTGTTCAGGCGATTGTTCCGATAGTTGTAAAACTTGTAGTGCGATAAATCGCAACGCGTGTGCGTTGGGCTTAAGCAACAAATTGTGGCAAAAATAATTACACAGGTCAACAAGGATCAAGAAGCAGACACACTAATATGCATTCCCAAAGGATTTTGGTGCGCTGAATCCGAATCTGACCGCAGAATTGCTCTATCACGTCAGGTTTTTGAGATATCCTAACCTAAAAGTGCAAAAAACATCGTTTTTCGTCATATTTGGGGTAATGTAGTAATGCCATCTATTCTTTAAAAAAAATACATATAATTTAAAAGTACAAGGCTCCCTCTTTCGAATGCCGTTGAGTTTGCTCAAATATCTTTTTTTTTTTCGTTGAGTTATCACATGTTGAAATTTCTAAGTTTATCAATTTCTTAATATGCGAAAATCGACTAAGGATCCCTTAGACGTCAAACAGTTGATTGCAGTTCAGAAACTTCATACTCAGAAACCATCAATACCTACATACGAACTCAAACTCACAAACTCCAAATGCACAAACCCACAATCCCTAAATCCATGAACCCCAATCCCACAAAATCCGAACCTACAAACTATAAGCTTACAAACCCCAAGCCCACTAACTCCAAACCCACAAACCGTATGGGTATGAAGTTTCTGAATTGCAATCGACTGCTTGATGTCTAAGGGATCCTTAGTAGATTTTCGCATATTAAGAAACTGAGAAAATTAAAAATTTCAACATGTGATATCTCAACGAAAAAAAAAAGATATTTGATGAAACTCAACGGCATTCGAAGGAGGGAGCCTTGTACTTTTAGATTCAAAATATTAGTTTCTTGAAAAGAATAGATGGCATTACTACATAACCTCAAATATGACGAAAGACAGTGTTTTTTGTACAACCTGACGCGATAGAGCAATTTTGCTGTCAGATTCGGATTCAGTGCACCTAAATCCTTTGGAAATATATATTCAAGTTTCTGCTTCCAAAAAAAAAAGTTAAATTTTGTTGGTATGTGTTATCTGAAACGGTAACGGTATGTCACATTATTTCTTATGAGTCTATTTATGGTAGAGTGTTATACATTAGCAACCACACAAAATAATCTTTTAATATATAACTTTAAAATTAAATCAGGCAATAAGAATTTTATACATGTTAAAACACGGTGGGCTATTTAAATCGGATAACGTATCTTGCAATCGACCATTTTCATTCTCTTATCAGTTTTAATAATGTTTAGATATGCCAGAATGTGTGCAAACTAATTTTGAGTTAAAAAATAGTTTCAAGAATCGGAATGTTTTAATTACTGTAACCTAGATAAAGAAAAATATAAATAAAAAGGAATCTTGTGCATGATTGAAGTGCTTTTCCACTTAATTCTTAAATTCCTAGTCTTTCAAGTTATTATAACTGACTCTTTGATTGGAGCTTACATCAAAAACAAAATTGACTTGCAAGACAATTTTGTAAAGAAAATTACCCGTGCTGAATTTTGAATTGCCATCGCAGTTTCTTCATTTGTTTTGTAGTTTTTGAGTTTGTATTTCAATACGGCATATCCAATAATTATTACGACCTATATGAGAGAATGGAAACATTTTCGTACGCAAAACGGTTTCCAACTTAACTTACCCCACAGCATATTAGTGTAACAGAATGACATCGACACCCAAACTTTAACTTACCGCCTGTGGTTTTTTGGTAGGCCTAACTGGTGGTCTGTGCACACCATTAATTTTATGGTACAAACCACACGCATTACAGAGATAATGACCGGTACCGTCTCTACGCCAAAGGGGGGTAACACTAGCGCCGCAATTTACGCACTCTTTCACTAGTACCTCTTGGCTTGCTGTTCGATGAGGCTGGGCATCCTCCATGGTGCCGTGCGACCAGGTGGCGTTTGTGTATCCCGTATAAGTTTGAGTGCTGTCCGGCTGGTGTAAACTAATATTCATGTTGGTACTACCCTGGTACTGTTGGTACGAGGCGTTGGTAGGGGTCCAGTTTGCAGTGCTGTTGTAATATGTGTCTCCAGGCTGGATCAGATTCACCTGAGATTGCTGCTGAGAACTAGATACATCGAAGCTGTTCTAGAAAAAACAAATGCAGGGTGTCCCGTAAAGTATGTTAAGAACTTTGTGCGGCGACAGCACATAAAAAGATATGACTAAAAATTTTGGTCAAACTAACCTTTTAAACTGACCGCCTTGCAATTATAGGCGTTGAAGGGTACAATTATGGGCGTTAAAAGCTGCTATTACAAAAGTAGTTTTTTTTTGGAAAAAAAAAACATAATTAAATTTTCAGGGCCTATGCTCAATGAGGTCGATAAATGATCTGAATAATACAAATAAGCTGGGGAGTATGGAAGGGCCATTTTGATCACCCTGTATCCTACTTTTTACTATTTTTTTCTATCATGGCATAACGAATATCGCAAGTTGAATTTTTTTTTGGGTTTTGTTTTATTTGTCTGTAAAATGTTTTGGTATGTTTTAGCTTAGCTTACTCAAGTATTATTTAAAAATACAACCTATTACCGAAAAGAATGTTTCATTAAACAACTGAAACTAAACAGATTTATTGAATCGCAACAAATCTTATTACAATAAATGTTGAAATAAACCTCCTTCTACTTCGATACTTGCTATCTGAAAGATTAATTAATTATTTCTGATCAAATTAAATGCATTGTATTGTCAGTCGATCGATCGCGGTGGTCAAGTCATTGATACATTATATCCTCTTCCAAATTATCGGTTAGGAAAATGCATATGAAAATATTGTCTGGCATGAACGTTAGAACTCGCAGGTATTCTACGTGTCCCAAACAGCGTCTTAAATTTAAAGGGATATTTTCCATTAACTCAAGAAGGTGGTTTTCTAAAATATTTTAAATTTTGGAGGCAGAAAGAAGAATCAGCAAATGGTCATCTAGAATACCACTCCCCTAGAATCGGTAATAGAAGGAATAAATTCTAAATTGTATTAATGGTGGTTGACCATTCGACAGAAATCTAGTTGTCGGAGAAGTTCTTCAGCCATTAAATGTTGTACTGTTGTACTCGATACGGTAAGAGTAAAAGACCATTAAAAAAATACGCCAGTGGCATTCTAGAAAGGCGCAATTCGTTAGCTTTCCTCTGTGCACTAGATTTCGATCTCAAATTTCGTTGACCTTTTAATTTTGGTAATCTTCAAACAATTCTACCACAAGTTATGTAATGGGATAAATACTACGAGATTCAATAATTTTGTGAATCCTGTGCATCAACAAAATTGAAAATTTGCGCACTCAGCAAGAAATTTAACTAACAATCTGATGAATGTCAATTGTAGTAAAATTGACATGCCTCTAATTTTTGAATACGTTATATTTAACACCTAATAGCGGTGATCAAACACAGTTTTGCTTTCATAAATTTACTAAAAAAACTAAACATTTTACATAAAAAATTTAAGATGAAAGAACTTTCTAAATTTAACAGCTTTTGCCAGTATAGCAATTTTTTTAAGCAAAATAATAGGACAGCGGATGACCAAAAAGCACCCTTTCGGACTCCTGATTGTATTCATATTATATTCACATTATTTATATGGCCTTGATATGATTAGTCTTTGTAAAATTTCGTAGTTTTTTCTCCAAAAAAGTGACGTCATAAAAAAACTACTTTGTTAATTTTTAAAACTGCAAGAAGATGCATTTAAAAGGTTAGATTTTTTATGCCAGCCAACAAAATTTGCAACATACGGGACATACATCCCGTTGACACTTTTCCAAACATATTTCCTACTGCGATTTGAAATTTTAAGAAATAAGATCGTGATCCAATTTGATACGCACTTTATATTGCTGCAACTAATTTTTGTTTACTGGGACTTTGTGATAAATTTCAAATGATCAAGGTATTTTGTAAAGAATGAAACTTGTTTTTTAAATATATACATAATTATTTTCCACATACTGGGTATCTAAACAAGTTTACATATCTAAGTAGAACGTATGTAAACATATGAATGTTTGTATGTTAATTATTATTGAAGTATAATACTGAAAACTTCAATCGAGCTTTAAAAAAGACCAAAATTACCACAATTCCTTGCGATTTGTCTCAAATATGCTGTGCTTCCAAATCTTATACACTAAAATATTGCGATTTCTTTATCTTTTATATTGCCACCCTTTTTAGAGAAATTGTGTTTTTTTGTTTATTTGTCTGTTTGTAATAATTTAAATGGACTTTGTAGACATAAACGTGTGACTTCAAGAAAAGCTAATAAATATTTCTCATTAACAATGAGAAATAATTGATATTTTGCAACACTATTATGATAAAATTCATCCTAGTTTTTCTTTGAAAGTCACTTAGTATTTGATAAGATAATGTGTCCTCAAAATGTTTCACATGTAAACCTGTTTATCAATTTCCTAAATAAACTGTGATTATAAAATTTGTTTTTAATTCCTGCCATAACTTCAGAGGCGTGTTCCTTGGATGGCTTTAATATTACACTTTAAAAGTCTAATATATACACTGTTTTCCAAAGTACAGAATGTTAAAATTAAAAAAATATATATCACATATTTTCAAATATGCCTGCAGATGTTTTACGCACATTGATGAAACTAAAGCTACCGGTTGGCACTGTCACTGAAACACTAAAATTTCTACGCCACTGAGTTCTTTTGGAAGGAGGTTTATCGGGTACGGATGTACGTCTAAAGTCTAACGAAAGTTTCTGTAGATTCGCTAGTGACTAAAGTAACAAGCCTTTTTCGGCTCGGTGTTCGCTCGCTCCCATTCGATCATTCTGTTTGTTTCGACACCTGCGAATTTCAAATAATACGTTACGTCGAGACCACGGCGTTGCCGCTATTACGCATATGGAGGATAAGTTAGTCAACGACAGCAGTTTGAAGGAGAATTATTATAAATTATGTATCTTACAAGTACCTAATCGATTTCTACGAGCTGTCATACGGTTCCTTAGATATCGGTTTTCTATTTATACAAGTTGCTGTGGAAACTGTTCGTCAATTGTTGCGCATTCTAATTGGAAAGACCAAATTATTTAGAGTCAACTTAGCACATAGTTCAATAAATCGAAAATAACTTGTGTATACAAAAAATATTTACAGGAATTTTCTCTTCCAAATAAAATGTAAAAAGTAAAATAAAATCTTTGCCGTAAAATATTAATTTGTCTGAAGAACAGCATGGATACATAACCATTTTTTTGTAAATCGAAAATATAATAATCAGAGATATTTTAAGTGTATCCAATTGTGTAACAAGCTTATTTTAAACTTAAAAAGATATATATAACAACTCAATATTTCAAATAAATTAAAAGACGTCTTATTTTATTGAAATATATTTATTAATCAGATGCTCGTCACAAACTTAAAAAATACGTAGTGGCATAAATATTCTGGGGATTTCATTGGCAATGCCTCGTGATATCTCCGCCACTGGTTCACATATTTGTATACCAACGCATTGAATTTTTACCTTTATTTAAGTAAGCCCAAGTTTCATCAATCTATGTAAAATATCTTCAGAGTTATTAAAAAATGTTATTCTCGGAAAACAGGCTTTAGCCCCTGTTTCGCTAACACATTTGGCCCAAAATGATCGAAGGAATACGTCCCTGAACTTACGACATAAACATAAAATACTTTTCGCGTGTACCTAAACCTTTACAAATTAATATAGATAACTACAATATTTACACAAGTGGGTTGCCACTTATCCAAATACTTAAACGTTTTACTTAATTCTGTAATTTAATAAAAATATCAGTATATCAAAAAATAAGCAATAGAAATCTAGGTAATACATTTATATCATTATTATACAAGTTGGTAATATGCTCTTAAAACTGAACAAACAATTTTTCTCGATGTTTAAAAAAAGTGGAAAATTTTTATAATCGTTAACAAATAAATCTTTAAAAATAAAATACGAAAAATTAATGACAGTTGTTAAAAGTTTTTACTTAAATCACAATTTAAATGCTGATCGTCAACGTCTACGTGATGAGGCTTGAAGGCTTTCAAACCTGATGCAATATAGTTCAAAATTTTGACCACCTGAACGATATTAGAAACATACTTCAACGGTTCTTTATATATTAAGTAAAAACTCAAAACACATAAAAGTTTTGACGGGAAATAGTTTTTCTAAATTTGCAAGGAAAATTATTTGTGCCGTCAAATAATTAATTGTCTTTAATGTTGAAATTTCTCAGATCCCTCCTAATTCAAATGCCACTTTTTGTTCAAATTTACATGTAAGCAGTTACTATGAAAAAAAAATTCTGAAATTAATAGCTAGCATTGGGCGACCAGGCCGCGGCTTCTGGTATGTATTTCATATACAGTGATTCACTCATAATGCTGTTAATTTTAACCATGTATTCGGAAGGTGAGATAAAGACAGAATATCGAAAAAAAATTTTTACCCCTTAACTCCCGTTAACTCGGCGCTCTACTTTGAATCACGTGCTGACTGGGAAACGCCAGCTCACGACAGGAAACAACTGATTTCCCAATCGTCTTACAGTTGGTTTCAAAATCAAAGTACAGTGGTCCCAACTTAACAAAGTGTTATGGACGAATTAATGTATTTTTAACCACACCAATAAGGTATACGTACTACAAACTGAATAATTAGTCGAACATAATACTAAAAACTCATATTCAGTTATAAAACATAGTGAAAACGTTGAACTAAATTACAATAACCTAACATTCGAAAACAGTTATTATCCTTATACATTTGTTTTAATTGACAAATAAATAACACTTATTGATATTTAAAATGTAAAAAAAATCTTATTCATTCATGTGTCTAGGTAAAAAAGTCAAGCTAGATTAGTGACCGAATATGATAGGTAAAGATTCACTCAGCGGTTAAGAGTGGCCCGAAAAGGGGTATTCTATTCATTTTTCCCTATCTTCCCTTAAAATTAATAACATTATGAATGAATGACCCTGTATAAGCAGCCCGCACTAGAGCTCACTCCCAATATACGAGATCTGTTCAGAAAATAACTGAACTGTTTGAATTACGCGCTAATGGAGATTTAGTGATACGCGGTTGACAGCATTGCGTTGCGCATAACCTCTGCAACCACATGTTCTTGAATTATCGATATATAATTTATTTTATAACGTGTTCAAGTATTAGTGACGATATTCGAAATGTGGATTTTTCTGGAACAACGATGCAACGTAAATTTTTTCGTGAAACTGGGGAAATCTTTCATGGAAACGTTTCAACTTTTAAAACAGGCTCATGAAGTGATGCTCTGAGTCGTTACGTATTACGAATGGTTTTCATGATTTAAAAGTAAGCATCAGTCAATTGAAGATGATCCTAAACCAGAAAGGCCTTCGACATTAACTGATAACTCCCACGTTCAGAAAATCAGAAATCTGGTGCGTACAAATCGCCGATTGACTGTTGGAGAAATTGCAGAAGAGGGTAGCATCTCAATTGGCTTATGCCATGAAGTTTTGACTGAATAATTGAACTTGCAGCGAGTTGAAGCAAAATTTGTTCCCGTTTGATAACCGAATAACAGACGTTTGTCGGCAACGGCAACGAAATGACGATGAAACATTCATTCAAAGGGTAATAAGGGAAGACGAAAGCTGGGTTTAAGGCTACGACATTGAGACAAAACTGTAATCATCCAATGGATTGGCAAATAATCTCTCCAATTTCAAAGTGATGCTCACTGTTTTTTCGACTTTAACGTAATTGTGCATTTTTAATTCTTGCTTCAAGGTGAAACAGCGAATCGTATGTAGGTACTATCAGTGGCATTTTAAAACGGTTACGTGAAAATATCCGCAAAAAGAGACCAGAATTGTGTCGAGGCAACTCATGGTTCTTGCACCATTACACTGCGCCCGCACACTAAGCTTTATTAATTCGTCACTTTTGTGCTAAAGATCAGATTAGAACTGTCCTCCCTCACCAACCTTACCTATCAGATCTGACTCCTTGCGATTTTGTTGTATTTCCGAAGTTAAAATATGTGCTGACAGGACGCTGTTTTCAAATTATTGATGATATCAAAGCAGATTCGCCACATACCGTAAAAACTATTTTAAATGAAACTTTCCAGGACTGCTCCGCGAAATGGAAACACCGAGGGGAAAGGTGTGCGAGAAGGGAAGGGGAGTACTTTGAAGGAGACAAGTAGTACCTATAAAATTAATAAAGTTTAAAAAAGGAAAGTTCGGTTATTTTTTGCACTGACCTCGTATAACACACTTCTAACGGCTTTTGCAACCTGGCGGCCGTGGTCTGATCATCTACCGTGGATCAGCTTTTAGAAATAGTTACAGGAAAAATGTTACTCTTATTTTTTTTATTTTCTGGGTAGACGAAACAGTACTGAAAGTTTATTGCAACGTCGCACAGTATTTTAACAATCTTGGAATATTTAATTAAAAAATCCTAGTATTTTGTATTAACATTATTATTAGGGTATTTACATGGCTATTGCCACACACCAAGAAGACGGCACTCGTTATTTGGAAGCTAAATACCAAAAGGGTCTAATTGCCACAAAGCAGGTAAATGTATATACTCGTTTTATTTTTATCTGAAATAGACTATCATTGATGCTTACCTATATCTTTGAGTTAAGAGGTTGATTTAGATAATATTTTTGGTGTTTGTGGCTACAGTAAAGTTTTTCAAGTTCATAGAGGAAGGTATCATCGATGAAAATTTATAACACTGAATATATAAACAACATAAGCTAAAGTTTCTTCTTTTTACGAAATCAAAATATAATAGAACATAACTCTTTTACATATATGGGTGTATACAAAAGTCAACCTTTATTTTATTAATCGTTTTTAGATGTAGTAAAATAAATTGCCCGCTTTGCATGTCATATATTTATATTATTATTTTCAGGATGGCTCTCATTGTTACTGGAAAAGAAATTTTTCAAGTGTCGGTTTTTTCTAGTAAAAGTCAACGTAGCCAGCTTAGAGTACAAGGTACAACCCAAGAAGAAAATCAGAAAGGATTACTCAAGACGTGATTTTGTTGCTGTCAGAACTATTTATATATAGAAGCATCTAATAGATGAACGGTCCACCCCTAAAAAGATGCTTAGAAAATCAAGGTCACCGACCACGAGGAGAGTCCAGGATGAAACCTTTTGTAATCGATGCATTGAGTTATTGCGAACAAAAAACCTAAGTAACATCTTTGTGTCCGAGTGGCAGGTAATTTGTTATTAACAAAAAAATTGCAAAATAAAAATATTGCAAAAAAACGCTCTGCAAACAATTTTCCAAGGTAAATTGGGCAAAAATAAACACTTTTTGTCTCTTGACATTTTTTCGTAGAACGCTTCCTTTTCGAGCTAGGGGCGATTTAAGGTCGAAAAATGGCTAAAAGTTGCCAACTTTAAAAATTCATATCTCAGCTCCTACCAAAGCTTTCGGAACGTTCAAAAGCGCAAAATGATCCTCGAGACTTATACTTTAATGTAGTATTTTTTTTAAACCAGCCCCTTTTTTTTAACCCGTTAAATTTGCAGCTGAATTTCGGCCGCTAGTGCCCACGCGCCACCCCTACGTATCGCTATATATAGATATAGCGCTGTCGTGCATATAATCGAATAAACGCTATTCATTCATTACTTGTTACAATTTTTACTATTTAGTATTTCTAACACTCATACATATTTTCAAATTCATCAAATATTGTATATCATATAATTATTTATAAGATTAATAATATGAATATCATATTTAAATGGAAAATAATATGTATTACGTTACAAATATATTGATTTATATTTATAACTGTATCTTCATTAATGTAGCTTCAATAATAATAACTATATATAACTATATTTATATCAAAAAATTATTTAGAACTAGAATATAAAATGTTATAAAAGGATACGCATAGATAGTCAACCAAAATATTAACTAACCGAGTTTTCGCGAACGTGCGCTTATGCGAATTACTTGTTATAACTTGTTTAAACAAGCGCAATGGATTAGACTGCAGTGATCGGGTGTCGCATGGATCATTAGTTTATTGTCTGGCATCAGGCAATAACAGTGAACATTTGACAAAGAATGTATAAAAAATAAATAATACATTTTCTACAATATTCATGTGTGCTGTCATAGTGCAACAATCCTTTATTAGTCTGTAAACAATCATGCAACGTATGTGAATATTCAATGTTGTATAAAACTGCAGGTAAGTTTTCGAAAAATATTCTTGTGCTATTCGTTATTTAATACAATATTTATTATTCCCAATAGCTAGTATGTACATGATAGTATAGTAAATATCGAATCATCATGATACCAATACCATCATCAATACCTCCGGCAGAGCCTGTATTGTTACAACATGTTATGCGTGTTAAATGGCAAATCAATGAATGGTCTCAAGCAAGATCTGCAAGCATAACATCCTTCGACCCAACACAATATGGCTGGATATTAAAAAATAATGTATTGTGCTACAATTATTTTGAAGGAGATACGGCCATGGAAATGTTACAAAAATTCATATGTTCCTGCAGTGGAAAGTTACCCTGCAGCGATGAAGACATTTGTTCTTGCTTATCACAAGGCTTCAAATGTTGCGATCTTTGCAATTGCTCTATAAAATGTCAAAATGCAGAAATACAAACTGATGATACTGATTCGGAGACTGAAAATTGATTTTTTATTAAATAGTTAAGTTTATATTTAAATGTAAATATATTTTTTTGTATTAATAAATACCTTTGATATATGCATTTTTTGTAATGTTTAATTAATTTATTTTTCATTTAAATATCATATTCATATTATTAAATCTTATAAATAATTATATGATATACAATATTTGATGAATTTGAAAATATGTATGAGTGTTAGAAATAATAAATAGTAAAAATAATTGTAACAAGTAATGAATGAATAGCGTTTATTCGATTATATGCACGACAGCGCTATATCTACTCGTATATATATATCGATACGTAGGGGCAAATTTAACAGGTTAAAAGGGGCGGGTTTAAAAAAAAATACTACATTAAAGTATAAGTCTCGAGGATCATTTTGCGCTTTTGAACGTTCCGAAAGCTTTGGTAGGAGCTGAGATGTGCATTTTTAAAGTTGGCAACTTTTAGGCATTTTTCGACCTTAAATCGCCCCTAGCTCGAAAAGGAAGCGTTCTACGAAAAAATGTCAAGAGACAAAAAGTGTTTATTTTTACCCAATTTATCTTTGCAGAGCGCTTTTTGCAATATTTTTATTTTGCAACTTTTTTGTTAATAACAAATTACCTGCCACTCGGACACAAAGATGTTACTTAGGTTTTTTGTTCGCAATAACTCAATGCATCGATTACAAAAAGGTTTCATCCTGGCCTCTCCTCGTGGTCGGTGACCTTGATTTTTTAAGCATCTTTTTAGGGGTGGACCGTTCGTCTATAATGGTGATTCACTCTTATGGCGAGTCAGAACTATCTAATGAAGATTTCTACGAATTATAATAATTTAGTTCTTATTATAAATATACTTTTCTGTCCCATTATTAATAATAATTAGTTATTGCACTATATTTTATATTAATTTTTAGGTTTTTATACTTCCAGTATATCGTTTTCTTGTTTGTTTTTTGCACAATGTTTCAATTACCCATCTACAATCAGCAACACGTGGGTAGTATTTATAGATTGATTTTATATTTTATATCTAATGTCACATCTGGAAGATATAATTGTCACATATTACGTGTATCATATGTTACTACACAACAAGTCACTTCCAATAGTTGTTTCTACTTGTTTTGTGTTTTGTATACGTACAGCAGTTAATAACATAACTAATGAATTGGGTTAGCTTAAATTATATTCTAAATCACAAAAAACATGAAAGGTTAAAAAAGTGCAAATGTTTAAATTAGACTGCGCTTTAATATGATTTATTATAGCAAGTGCTTTGGTGCCATTATGTTGTCTTCTAAGTTACAAGATGCCGATACATGATGATAAAAATTACGTAGGTACATATTATATCGAATAGGGATAGAGTGCTGCTAGATTGTTAAAATATTACACTGTGCTTCGTTGCTACTGCAGTTCGCTTTATTTTATTTGACCGTTAAAAGCCAGACGCGTAGTAGCAACTCATAGGAGGCGAAGCTCATTTCGTTTCAGGGTTCATAAAGCAAACGCTGTAAATTCTATCGAACAGTAAAGGAACGCACATCAAAGTTTTAAACAAAATTTTACATGTCCAAACCAGAGAAGTTATATGTATAAGTATACAGGATGTTTCTAAAATAGGGTTCTAAACTTCTGCAGCGTTTATAACTCATTAAAATAAGCCAAAAAGTTCCTATTAACATGTGCCCTAAAACGCACCCTTAGGAAGTTATATACCCTTAAAAGGGCTCAAACAAAACTGTTTTTTTTCCGTTATTGACAAAACGGTCACAAATAAATTATGGGTCTTACATAACTTTTTACGTTAAATAACATGAGCTACTCCGTTTTTCGACATGCAAATCATATGCGTCCCATTTAGGTTGGTGAAGGGGGTTGTCGGCCCTTAATTTTTTTATTTCAATTTTTTTACAATTTTCCCTACAGATTTATAAAATCTTAACAATTTTACGTAAAAAATATTATCTTTGTCCAAATCGATATTTCCAATGGTTTTCGAGTAAATTGAGTTTGAAAATTACTCTGCTCTTTAAGTTATTAGGCCAAAAATTACAAAAATCTGTTTACCATGGCAAATAAAAGACTGACGTTGCCACAACGCTTAACAATTTAAGTTATTGATAAACTGTCAATTGAGCTTTGCAGTGTTTAATTAGTAAAAGTGGTGAGTGGAAAATTTAAGTATACAACATTATTGCAACTCATAAAATGGAGTCATATTCAAACACGGAAATGGCAGATATGCACTTTATGTACGGCCGTGCGGCTGGAAATGCATCAGAAGCGAGGCGTCTGTATGCGGCAGCATACCCGAATAGAAGACTTCCTTCTCGACAGGTATTTCAGAGGATCCATCAACGTTTAAGAGAAAATGGTTCGTTCCAACCAAGAGTAAATGATCGTGGCAGAGACAGATTTGTAAGAACACCGGTGATGGAAGAAAATGTATTGAGAGCTGTGCAGGACAATCCAAGGGTTAGTGTAAGAAGTGTCGCACGTATGCATAACATAAGTTTTTCCGTAGTTTGGCGAATTCTTTGCGAACAACTACTTCATCCTTTTCATATCCAGCGTGTTCAAGCTTTAAATCCGAATGACTACGAACCACGTCGGCAGTTCTGCCAATGGTTTTTGCGAAAATCGAGGCGGATTCCGAATTTTGCATCTCTTATTTTGTTTACGGATGAGGCAAGCTTCAGTAAAGATGGTTATGTCAATTTTCATAACGCTCATGAATGGGCTGATGAAAACCCACACAGCATATTTCAGTCCAGACATCAGATTCGGTTTTCCGTCAACGTTTGGGCAGGCATTTTAGGCGATCGGCTAATCGGACCGTTTGTGTTGCCTAATCGATTGAATGGTGAGGATTATTACAATTTTTTAGTTAACGACTTGCCAGGACTTTTGGAAGATGTCCCTTTAATTGAACGCCAAAGCATATGGTTTATGCAGGACGGGGCGCCACCTCATTACCTACATAATGTAAGACAACACTTAAATGAGTTGTATGGAGAAAAATGGATAGGCCGAGGAGGTCCTGTTCCCTGGCCTCCACGTTCCCCTGACCTTAACCCCCTGGACTATTTTTTGTGGGGTCAACTTAAGGCAAAGGTTTATAAAATTCCAATTGAGACCATTCAGCAACTACGGGAGGAAATTGAAACCGCGTGCATGGAAATAAGGCAAACACCTAGAATTTTCCAAAGAGTTCGCAAATCATTGAAGCGTCGAGCTAGATTATGCATCGAAATGCAAGGTGGTCACTTCGAGCAGTTCTTGTAATTTAACTTATTATTACTAATTTTAATCCCATTATTTTCTATTTCACATTTAGCTATTGTCTGCAGTAGTAATTAGTTCTTTAATTAGTAAGTGTAACTCTAAATTTAAATAGTCTTAGTTTATGTCCTAAATTATTTATTAAATGATCGGATCCTTCATAACTGCAATTTATTTGAAAAAAAAAACAGTTTTGTTTGAGCCGTTTAAGGGCATATAACTTACTAAGGGTGCGTTTTAGGGCACATGTTAATAGGAACTTTTTGGCTTATTTTAATGAGTTATAAACGCAGCAGAAGTTTGGAACCATATTTTAGAAACACCCTGTATGTATGTACATAGGTATAACAAAATAATGAATAAATAAATATATCTTAACATAAATAATTGTGTTTCAATGCATTTAAAGGTAGTAGGAAATATGTACTACCTATTTTATTCGCTTTCGTTTTTATTCCCGATTGTACTTTAAATTCCATCACTCGTTCCTCTAACTTTTTATATGTAGTGAGTGCTCTCACACGGTTGGCATCTCATACACCAAATAAAATTGAGCTGTATTATTTTTACTAAATATTTGTGCCGAAAATCATTTTAGGTAAATACAAAATTTTTCAATCTTGTATTCATGAAATTCATAATATCTAATAATCTAGTCGTGATTCATTATAAACAATGTACATGTAGCTACAAGGTTGCTACAAAAGAATTATTAAGTTTTAAAAAGACATGATTCCGAAAATATTCCACTTGTATAAAATGACACATAAAAGGGAGAAAATGTTATCAGTTTTAAAATACACGCTCATCGTTGGATTCACAAAATGTAGATCTCGACTCCCTGAAGATTGTAAAAGAAGTCGCAGGGGATTCATTAAAGATTTTGAAAAATATATTAATATAAATTTATTTTACTTGTTTAAAAAAAAAATTGAGAAATAAATATTTTGTTATTCGGGAATTAATTTATTAAACGTACAGATAATTTTTCAACATCAGTTCGAGGAGAAATGGAGGCCCTATTTCAGCGTAGGTACACATTTCTATTATTTTCCAATGCTAGGTTATTTCTCAGCTTGATTTTGATAATAGTCATCAATACGAAGTTGCAAATGGTGTAAAAAATTTGAAGGTATGTTCAATTTGTGAGAAATACTGTCCACAGTAGTCTCGCAATTGAACACAATATCTGATATATTCTATTTTTAAACTAAGAGGAGCGTTTTGAATATTGCGCGCCAAAATGGTGGTTTCTTATTGGTTAATTTCGAGCCCACTTTACACTGCTAATAAATTTTACATTTTGACATTTGTTGTCGTTTTGCCTCTTAGTTATCATCAGTTCGTTGTCATTGTATTTTTACCGGCCTTTCTTTCTATTTATTATCCCAGTTACGTATAAATCAGTTCTTATCAGAACTAAACAACTTATTATATTGTTTATCATCCGTTTTTTCCAATTTTCCATTGGATATGGGTGATGCTGTGCCGACCACGAGTAAGGCAGGCGCGGGAATTACATCGCCGTCGCCCCCAAGGAAACGAAAACAACTCAGTTTGGGGCATTTGTTTCTGGCAGAAAAGCAAGCAATATTGAATTTGTACAAGAAAAGCCTAGATGATGAACCTACTCTTAAAACTGTCCAACTTGTATCCAAAATAGCGATGACATTAGGTAAATTTATGTTAACATTATTCTGTTGAACTATATTACACATTATACTTTTTTAGGTGTTGCAAAATCAACAGTATATCGAGCCATAAAACAGTATAAATCTACTGGAAGGGTGTCTACTTCCAAACACNTGGAACAATCCCTCCATTTTTTATTTTCCCTAGAATACACTTTAAAGAAATTATGTTGAAAGAAGGACCTACTGGTGCAAAAGGAGTTGCAAATCCTACTGGTTGGATGACGGAGGAAGGATTTCTAGATGCAATGAAGCACTTCGTAAAATTTGTAAAGCCAACTGCAGACGACCTATGCTTGATTTTGATGGATAACCATAAAACGCTTATTACAGTTGAAGTTGTCATGTTAGCAAGGGAAAATCATATAATTATACTTACAATTCCCCCACATTGTAGTCATCGACTACAACCTTTAGATGTTTCCGTATATGGGCCCTTTAAAACCAGATATAAAACGACAATGAATTCTTGGATGTTGTCAAGCCCAGGAAAAACCGTAACTATTTATGAAGTGGCCTCATTTGCTAACGAGGCTTTTCTTCATGCATTCTCGCCAGCAAACATAACAAAGGCATTTTTAGCAACCGGAATACATCCATTCAACAGAAATATCTTTTCTGAGGATGATTTCTTGTCTTCATATGTGTCAGATCGGCTGGATCCAAGCACTTTAGAAGGGATCAAACCTATTGCTCAGCCGTCAACGTCCACTGTTACAGCTTCAACCCCACAACCCTCAGAAGGTGATGTACAGCCGTCTACTTCGAAAATTACTATAACTCCCGAACAACTAAGGCCATATCCTAGGGCACCTCCAAAGAAAAACATCCAGCGGGGACCTCGTAAGGGAAAAACGACAGTAATCACTGACACACCAGAAAAAGACAAACTTTTAAAAGAAAAAGAAGCGGCACTAAAAAAAGGTCAAATCCAAAAGTATCTACGGCTACACGATTCAAGTGATGACGATTTACCATTACAGCAGCCTACTGATGAACTTCCTCGAGGTCAATATTTCCGAATTCCAAAATTAAAATCCAAACCAAAGGAAAACAAAGAACCCAACACTCAAAACAAAGACGACAATAACGCTGTATGCGTTTGTTGCAAGAAAGCATACAAGTGTAGCGTGACAGACTGGTTACAGTGTTTCATATGCTCTTCATGGACACATGAAACTTGTGGTATTAAGGGTATTCGAAATTTTTATTGTAATAACTGTTCCTAAGATAATTTCTGTTTAAATAAAAATATTTGAAGTAATTAATATCGTTTAATGCGAATGCAATTTTCAAAACCACCACTGTCCTTTCCAAAACCACCACTGTCCATTTCAATACATCGATGTTTTGAAATGGACGAAAGCAACTTTTTCCAAATTTAAATATTACTCAGACTATAAGCTTGCCTATATTTTTTTAATAGTTAATTTTAGAAGCATATTAATAGAGCTTTCCACTTATGCAGTTTTAAATAATTTCATTGCGTAAATGATTTTAACTTCATTATTTTTAATAAAGTGTCCACTTCATCCCGGTTCTCCCCTACTTAATAACCCCATTTAAAAGTAATGAAAGCTTATTGTACTCAAAATAAGGTTAAACACTTGCAGTGAGTATATACTTGATAGTTTGATGCCACAGAAGTTTTATCCAGTTTTATCTTCTGTGCTGATGCTATCTGGGGTAGTTTTTAGTAACTTTTGCAGTGTAAATTTGTCTTTGGCATTCACTCCTTTTAGTTTAAAAATAGAGTATAGTGGCTATCGAAGAGCGGTATACTAGCTATCGATAGTGAGCGGGTTTAGAGGTGCTCTCATGTAGATGCACTACACACTTGTCTGGATAGATTGTCTAGAAAAGCATCTTATGCTAGCTCAGGATATTCTTATATTCGTTAAATTAAGTTATAAAATTAACTGTGACCTAAATTGTCAAAAAGATAATTCTTAGTTTAATATTGTATCAACAGTATCTTAAATAAATTCTTTAATTTAGTTGTAATTTACGGCAACTGATATAACTTTCTAAAATTGGATTACTATTCATCTTTGACGTTCATAGTCATCATCGAGTACCTTCCGCAAAATATACAGCGATGTTGTTTCAAATTGAACAAATTTAATCCACAATAAGCAAATTTTCAAGTTAAAGTGTTTACAAATTTACTCGTAGGTCTTACGGTTGGCGATGTTTTCGTTTGGGGATACATTAAAGATATGATTTATACGCTGCCAATGACAACTCCGAGAGAACTGCATCGATTACGACACACTACAGAGTGTGACGTCGTGTGACTCGGGGAGATCACATTGAACATTTGCGAAGAAAAACTTTTTCTCTTCCATTTCATGTGTCATTTAATATTAAATAACTTTGGGAAATATATATTTCTAAAACCAGATAATTTTTTTGGTGCACAAATCATCCATTGGTTTGAATAATTCATAACTTTCGTATTTTCAAATAAATGTGGAGATCTTTTTCAAAGAAATGAAGCACACCTTTTGTAAATATTTGTTACTAATTGCCGAAAATGATATTCTGCACGAACAACTCATGAGTTCAAGGGCAATATCCAAACGGAAGTGAGAACGAAAATGGCGGCCATTTGCGGGACATCATTTTCCGCAACTAATGTCCGAATTATATGTCTCATTCCTCAGAAAGAAAATTTAAATTTATTTGAAAACAAACAAGTTATGAATTACTCAAACCTGTATGTGACTTATGCACCACCCTGTATTATTGGTAAGTATGTAACACTGATCGGCACCACATTGTTAAAAATAATATAAAAATTTGTTAAAAGATCTGAAATTGTTTTAGACGTGTTGTACTGGTTTTTTATCGCAAACTATGCTTAAAGAAAATCGAACATTGATTACAGTGTGCTACGAAGCGACTTAAAAATTAGATACATTAAAATATTAAGCCTTACCTGGTATCTAGAAGAAGCCAAATTCGGATCATTGTCCCTGTAGAGCAGCGTATTAGCGGGAGGACTTTCTCCTGCAGCTCTTTCGATGCTGTACATATCTTGATACTGATGTTGGGTCAAATATTGAGGTCCATTCGTATAGCCGTTGTTATACTGAGCCGTTTCCAAATTGGCGTAATCAGCCTGAGTCTCAACGGTACTCGGGAGTTGTTCGATTTGCACCGTCGTGTATCCTATATCTTGCTGGTAGTCACTTTGATTTTGATACGGTTCCTGAGCTATAACCTCTACAGCGTAAGTCTTGGTTTCAGTGAACTGCTCCTGGGATTCAGTTTGAAGTAGTTCCGGATACTGTCCAGATTCTGTTTCCTGCTTTTGGTCCGTGGGACTCTGTTCTTGAGGTGTAGAAGAAGTTTTCACTACTTCTTCCGTGGAAACTTCTGTAGGTTGCTCCTCGTTATTCTCGACAATTGTTCCTTCATCGCAGATGACACGTCTTCTTATGACAGTGGTAGGGAGCGGTTGCTGCTGCTCCTGCTGATCAGCCTCTTCTACCTTAGGCTTCACTTCCTGAGGAGACGACTGCTGTTCTTCGTTTGATTCCATTTTGCTGCGAAACGTTTTTATTAAATTGTATAAAATTATTGTAAAGAGCAACTAAAGGTTCTACTAATTACTAAAAACTAAACTGCAATGACCTGTCTGTAAAAACAATTGTTTGAAATAAAATGTGGCATAAGAGTTTAGTATTTATTGTGCTTCACGTAGCATGTAGGTGTTTTTCTCCTTAATCCCTCTGTAAACATTCAGAGAAAGATAAACCGTCGTTGTGAGGAGAAGTTTAATATTTGTAATGTTCGTACGCCATCAATAGTTGGACAGGCGAGTTAGGCATATTATAATTTGACGTTTCACTCAAATATTTGTTTGGTAAACTTCATATACGCAGTGGATGTACTAACGTGGAATCGGAAGGTACGGTGTAGGTATATTTGAACAACATATCCGTTTCCCGCTCGCGTGGCATATGGATTTACCTATTTTTTAGAATTACTATGTTGAGCTACACCCAAATTTCAAACAATGATGATGAATGACTCGGTATTTCTGTTAAAATTGGTTTTAATACGTTTACCCGTATTACTAACATCTTTATCTCACGCAATTTTATAAGTTGATAAGGAGTTTCACTGCAGGATATAAAAATCGATATAAAATGTTCTTTATCAATATGATATACAGTTATCTTTAATATTAAAAAATATGTTAATCACGAAACAAAGCTTCAAAATCTTATAAACGACTTATAAAACGTATTTATCAATATGTTTCAGTGAAAAGTTTGTGCAAATAGTGGGTGTCGTCAAAACTTGTCTCATCTTGCATAGTATTTAAACAATAACACAATTTATAATTATTAAAGTTAATTAAGCAAAATTACTTGAACCACTAAGTAAGTTGTGAGAAGTACATTCCAGAGTCTTATATATTTAAAACTTTATATTCTTATTAATATTTGAATTGGCAGATAACACCTGTCCATATTTTTCTTTTTTTTTTCCTTAACTGATCGAATCTAGATCTCACTGAATATTATAAAAGTATAAATACCTTATCAACACAATAGATAATATTATGTTTTTGATAAAATATTTAATCTTACATAGTATTTCGAGTGGCAATTACTTGATATAGTAGGGACTTTACGCCACTAACTTAAAATGATAATCCATCTTAATAAATTTAGTACCTACTACTAAAAAAATTATATACATTATCATTTTCTAATGTGATCAATATTAATGTACAAGATTAGAATCTTTAATAATGATTTTTTAACTGAAATTTATGGGAATTATAATCACACTTTTAGTCTGCAAAGAAATGAATAATCTGAAAAATTCAGTATTATAAAAGTAGGGACACGAAAGTATTTCATGGACTAATTCCTCACACAAAAATAGGAAAAATAATAAATTTATGCGATTTTAAATAATTCCGGAATCTGTTATATTAAAAAAAACAATCGATTCATTGAAATAGAATTATTTTATAGAAAGGTATTTTTTTTTTTTTCAAATAAAAAATATTAGTATTTGCATATAAAAATTATAAATAAACTTTTAAAGCGTTACATCTATGGCGTATACTCTAGTAAATTTATTCTAGTTTATTTACTCTATTCTATAAATTCTAGATCAACTTTTAATTTGTCAATATTTTTTTATATTAGTTGAAATTTTCATTTCAGAATGTTGACTCCTAAACGTTGACGCAGTGTCGTTGTTACATACTGTAGATTTTTTAAAAACCTTATTTATCTATAGAGAAAGTACGGTGCGGTAGTTTCCATATGGCTTCAAAGTGCAAAATAATCGATCTCTCGATTTGTTTTTAAACTTTGTGATGTTAATCTACCTACTTTGAATTTAATAAGACCCGTTTTTTTATTTTTCTCAAAAACATTTTTGGAGCTCTGTGGCGCCATGTCAAAGTTTACATTGTGTCAGCGTTATTCCGAAAATTAAAATACATATTATTATTCTTTTCAAAAGGCCGTTATTTTGACCAAAATCATCCTATCCATCACCTGTTTTTTTTCCAGAATTCAAATTGCTTTAAAACTTTTCGAGATAAACGAGAAAAACGGAAAAAAGTATTTTTTTCAAAATTGATTCTCTCAAAAACCCCACTTTTTATTTTCATCAAATTTGGATATGTTTTTGAAGGGCAAATAAGCTATCTTTTAGCCAAGCGGCAATATACCAATTTTCTTTGTTCGGGAGATACGGTTTCGCAACGACAATATTTCTACGTGTTTAAACCCCATTGGCTAGTCTTGTAGGTCTTTTGAAGACGAAAAAAAAGTACTGTTTTCTCGTGGAAATTAACGGAAAAAAGTTATAAGCGAAAAACCTGAATTTACGTAAAAATTATACAATTAACCACCCTGTAAACAATCTTCCCCCCATTTTTATGACTGTGGAAACTAATATGTTATTGTACATAATATTTAGCGTCTATAGTGATAAATTCAGCTTGCCGAAACAAAAAGTCGCGTTCAACTCCTGGACTATAATCGGAAATAGACATGGACAATGCCCTACTACCCGTCCATTTTTGGTATAAATATATTATATTAATGTATGGATATAGTCAACCCAAAACACTTGAAAACCGGAGGACGTAGTAACTATAATCTTTTGAAAACCTGAAACTTTTGCTCAAAACTTTAAACGCATTTTTCTCGAAACTTCTTTTTTCAACACGGTTGACACCATATCTCATGTTCTATTTAACCAATTTAGTTCTTTTGTACCAATCTTCAATGTAGGTATAACTTTCTATGAAAAAAAGAGTCGAAAAATATTCCTCAAACAGCCGCCAATTTCGAAAAATTGATTTTTCGTTTTCTGTTAGGTAGCAACTATAACGACATTCTTACTAATTAAGAAGGATTGCAATCAAACCAGCACACCCGTTTTTTACCCCCAACTTATTCAATTTTCAATTTTTATCAATACTTTTGTGTGTATTTTCAAAATATCGATAAATATGTTGTAAAAAATTTAATGTAAATATATTTTTTGTTTTTTTATCATGCTCGAGAAAACGTCCAAAATGTACCTATGCCTCTAGACCAGAATGCCCCCTTCACAATGTTATAGAGTTATACAAAACCATATTCTTTGGGTGAAATGAATTGAATTGCTCTCTGAAGCGAATATTGAAAATATTTATTTTGCACTATTTAGGCAAGGGCGCTACTCGAATAGTGGAGCAATAAAAAAACTTCTCTGTTTTCAAAATGATGACTTTCGTGTTCAAGATGAAAATTGTAGAGTACATTAGTTGGAAATAAAAAAAAACACAGTTTTCGATATAAAGACAATTTTTCATATCGCATTTCCACGCTGTATTAGCGCAAGCAATTAAAACAAATTCAAAATTTTTATTAAATAAATTTCCGGTATTGCATTGTATGTACAGGGTCGGAAAGTACCGATGGTCCATCTGCCGTTACGTGAGAGCGATAAAATAAGTCATAGAAATCCGTGCGATAGAGAAAGATGGTTATAATGAAAGCGTCTAATAGTCACCGCCCATTTCGCCCTTCCACAAATAAGAAGTGGATCTTATTTATGGAAGGGCGAAACGGACGGTGACTATGAGACGCCTTCATTATAGCCATCCTTCTCTATCGCATGGATTTATATGTCTTACTTTATCGCTCTCACGTAACGGCAAATGGACCATCGGTACTTTCCGAACTTGTATATCTAAATATGCTGACATTAAATACTGATATAAACTTATCTATCTTTATTTTTAAATACTTAGTGCAAATCAAAATCAATAATAAAGAATTCTTTATTATTTCCTGTATCTTGTGGGATTGGTATTTTATATAACAAGAACAAGTTGCAAAATTAATTCTAATTACTGGGTTAAAAATTATTTAAATATTTTGGAATTTATTCTCTCAAAAGATAAACTATGTGAATAAACTGATATTGCAGTTATGAGAGCCAAGTTAAAGAACAACGCATTACGTTTAACGTTTGGCAATACATGACTCTCTTCAAGGAAGGGGAGTGTAATCCGAAAGCAAATACGTACACTCACATTTATTAGCTAACACTGACTTTTCGAGAAACAATTAAGGTACTTTAATATAAATCAAAGAATGTCACATATACGACATACATTAATGCTTCGTACAACAAGCATTGTAGTAAGGTATTAAGCAAACCTAAAACCGCGAAGCTGTACATACATACACATTACACATGCATGTTAAAAATTCTTATTTCACAACTTAACAATATTTACAGTGATTACAGTTTTGGGTTAAATTTAACTATTAGTAATAATGGAAGAGAATTTTACAATGAGTTCGTCAGAATACGCTAAAAACACCTTTTATTGTATTACCGTTCGGTATCTTCAAAGATATAACGTAGTGTCATAAAAAATCGTACATCGGAAAACGAAACATCACTTCTTTCAATAATGAATCAGACAGGCATTTTATTATAGTGAATTTTATCTCAAATCGTTTTTGAAATGCTAATTTACATCAAGTAATCCGAAATAGAGGATCTTATAAAATTCTTATTTTTTAGGCTTAGGTACTTTGTCCCAATAAAGTATTGGGAATTTTAAACAACACTGGTTTAGTATAACATACCTAAAAAAGTTATAATATCTCATAAATCAAGCCCTAAATCAAAATTTTGCAAGTGTGAAACAAAAATAATATAAATACATCTCTTTCTTTCAAAAATACATATATTTTATTATTAGCTCTCACATGTCAGGACGTTTCTCTGAATGATTGCATTATCTGAGAATGTAAACATATCAGGTATGTGTTTTGAAAAAATTCTAGGGGTAAACAGGTACTTCGACTACCCCGTTCGCGCTTTGACATTTTGTCCAAATTTATGTGTTGCCATTAGGGTTTGCAATCCCGCATTCCGCGTTACAGCATTCCAGCAATTTCCCGCATGTCAATGAGACCTGCGGAATTCCCGCATTTGTGCGGTAATTCCCGCGCGGGAAATTTTTGAATAGAAAACGTCCGTTTAGCGACATAGCGCATGGCTCGCGCGAGCGCCCCGTTTGGTTTGCGTGCGCATCCCGTTACTCTGTGATAGCATCTTTCAATCGAGCGAAGGAAAGGATTAAAATCGGCAGATCTTTGCATCATTCAAATAAATTCCTTGATTCGTTTGTTTATTTTCTACAAAAATACTAATAGTTGTGTCTTCTTGTATGTTACTTTAATTATACTATACTGTCCTACTTCGGAAAAAGACCGTATATGCAGTTTTGTGACAAATTGAGATAATTACATTTTTGAAATCTATATCGCATTATACATTACCCATCTATAAATATCAAAAATATCGTTTTTGTTTCTTTAAATTTAAAAATTTGTACATTTTAAATTTCTAATATTGTCACTTAGCAGACTTATGTACATCTATTTCATTAAGAGGTACATAGTATAAACGCCGCATGTGACCACATACGGCTTTCTTCTCTAGCAGAAGCGTTGAAATACGATGTTTTTAACAAATTAAATTCGTATGTGTTTACATGCGTTGTTTTAAATTAAACAACAATTAAATATTATTTGCAACACAATATATTAAAAATTAGTAAAAAACCCTGTAAGAACATCCAAAATATCATGTATAGGATGTACATGTTTTGGTTCTTCTATTAATTTCTGTTGAAAATGTAGCACATACTGCACATACGGCATTTTTACCTAGCAAAATCTTAAATTTATTAAGACAAAACAACATTTTCGACGCTGTTTTTATTGAAATTGCAATGTTTTCTAACATTCTTCAAATACATTAAAAAATATTTGTTTTTCGTTTGCCGTTACCGAAAAAATCAAGTTATTACCTTAATTAGTAAATGAATGACAGCCAAATGAAGTATGCCTAATATCTCTTTGCAATTTTCTCTAAACTGTCATATTCCGAAGTATATTATCGATGTATCTAGCAAATATTTTTTTAGAAATTGTTACTACGATTAAATTACTAACCTAACCTAGATGTTTATAAATTTAGTAATTTAACAGCAACAAGTACGTTAAGTAACTAGAGACATAATAATATCTATGTAAAAATAACAAAAGTAATATATTATTGATGTGTTGATTTCTGTTGATTCTTAGTTAATAAATATAGTTTTTAATGTATATAATGCTTATCTGTTGATTTTTAAATACCAATAATTATTTATATTTCATTTGATTAAATATAAACATTCCACATTATTATTTTCATATATAAATATATTTTTAAATCTCTCGCGGGAATTACAGCGGGATCCCGGATAATTTACCGCAAATTTCCAGCTGGAAAAAAGACTGCAGGATTGCAAACCCTAGTTGCCATAAGGTAAATCTCTTCTGTAACATCTATATATATGAAAGATGATTCAAATGATATTGACAATTACCGGCCGATTTCAGTTTTGAGTCATTCTCAAAAATAATAGAAAAAATCCTACATAAAATAGTTATTTACACCATAAAGGAGGCAAGTATTATTTACCAGTCGATGGCGATTTTACGCTCGAGCGGAGCGAGGGCTGGCAATAGAGTCCGAACATTGTATCTGCTCCCACAGTTCTTTATGGTTCATGAATTAGTTTTTATTTTTTGACATTTCTTAATCAATTCATTTTGACATTATTCGAAATCTTGCAAAGTCGCCTTGGTTAGAAAATTTCTGATACGTCACTGCTAGCATATTCCATGGAGAAGTCAAGTCACCGACGAGTTTGTGGAATGAATACTCCATAATTAAGTCAACTATTTTCATAGAGAAGATCATCGATATATCAAAATACCCCAAATTGAGAGCATTTTTAAAACGTAAGAATGACAGCTATACACCTATAAAGTCAAACGTTTTTACAAGAGAACAAGTCAACGATTTTCTCGTTCAACACATAATTGCTAATGAATGTAGTGACGGTCTTAGGCATTGCAGGAGCATGCCGTTCTGATGAGTTATGCAAACTTACTTTGGACAATTCCAGATTCTAAAAATACACGCTTTTTTATGCGCTATCAAGCAGGTAGATGTTATAACTAACCAGTCGGCAAGAATACCCTTTCTATGATTCCTAATAAGATTACACAGTTTTTGAAACTAGAACTTCCTGAAACATATACAGGCCATTCATTCCGAAGAACATCGGCAACGTTACTGGCTAATACAGGTGTTGATGTATTAGCAATCAAGAGACAGGGTGGGTGGAAATCAGCCACAATTGTAGAAAGTTATGTTTAAGTAACAAAAATGAAATAGCCAACAGGATTTTTTCAATGACACTTCAACTCCAGGTTCTAGTAATACGTCGCATCATGCTTTTTTAATGTATCAGTCAGATGATATTGAGCTTCCGGTGATTGAAATGGAGCGGTCAAATTATTTTGCGAAAAATGTGACAATTAGTAAACGCGAGGGGAATAATTATCCAGTTTTTATAAACGTTACTAAATGTAATAACTTCATTCATTCATAGTAATTAATAAAATCATCAAATATTTCTATTTATTTGTTCATAAAGTATGCATTTATAACTCGAAATCGCTTTGTTCCCTAGGGAGGTAAGTAACCCATGTAGTAGCTTTATTTTTTGACCTCAGTCGTGCCATTGACACCGTTGGGACATTTAAACATTTATTTCTGACAAAATATGTGCATTAGGATTTAGAGATAACCTCCTCAGGTGGATAGAATCTTATCTATCCAATCGTAGTATGCGAGTGAAAATTAAAAATAGGTATTCTACTGATCATGCAGTGCGCCTTGGTGCTCCGCAAGGTTCAGTACTTGGGCTACTAATTTTTTCCTTGTATGTTAATGGGTTTCTAACTTATATATCAGGTAAATTAACAATGTACGCCGATGATACATCTATAGTTATAGTTGTCTCAGCAGTCAACCCTGCGGAGTTGCAACGCTCAGTTTCGGGGGTGATAAAACAATTTAGCACTTGGTGCCAAGATTATTTGTTAATACTAAATATTGGAAAAACCGAAAGCATCTACTTTCTAAATGTGGTATAATACCAGGTAACTTGGTTTTGACTGAACACGTAAAGTTTCTGGGGACCGTTTTTGACAGTAAACTTGACTGGCATCATCAGATAAATCAATTACCTATGTAAGAAATTAAATAGTGCATATTTTTTCGTTTATGATTCGAAAAGCTTAGGCTTTGTTAGATTTTATGCTTGTTGAATAATAATCCGTTCTGCGTTTACAACTGAATACCTTAGGCTATGTCAGGTTTAAAGTTAGTTTAAGTGTTCGTTTAGAACGGGACTAAAAAATTTTTGCACCAGGCGTTGCAGTATCTATGGCTAGCACTGAGTTCATAGAAATAATATATTTTTGTATTATCTGTAGCCACATCATTCTAAAATTCGAGAATATTAGCGATTTTACGCTATTTTTCAGGTTAGAAAATTTTGTTGATTTGCTGGGGCAATGCTGACATCGGATTTGAATTCAGCGAGTCAAAATACACGAGAATACATAGGTCTGACGCTATTAAATCATACCTGGATCATAGAAGCTAATATATTATGTGGATTTTCAAGCTTTTTTAAAGGTTATGCAGGATTTGTGACCTTATGGGCCAAATCTGACCATGGATTCATATTCAGCGGGCCAAGATACATGGGAACATAAAGATTTGACCACTAGCTTCAGCAGCTGGTAAATTATACCTGGATTTTGAATGCTGATATGTCGATTTTGTGGGTTCATTAAGAAGTTTTTGATTTTATNGTGGGTGGAAATCAGCCACAATTGTAGAAAGTTATGTTTAAGTAACAAAAATGAAATAGCCAACAGGATTTTTTCAATGACACTTCAACTCCAGGTTCTAGTAATACGTCGCATCATGCTTTTTTAATGTATCAGTCAGATGATATTGAGCTTCCGGTGATTGAAATGGAGCGGTCAAATTATTTTGCGAAAAATGTGACAATTAGTAAACGCGAGGGGAATAATTATCCAGTTTTTATAAACGTTACTAAATGTAATAACTTCATTCATTCATAGTAATTAATAAAATCATCAAATATTTCTATTTATTTGTTCATAAAGTATGCATTTATAACTCGAAATCGCTTTGTTCCCTAGGGAGGTAAGTAACCCATGTAGTAGCTTTATTTTTTGACCTCAGTCGTGCCATTGACACCGTTGGGACATTTAAACATTTATTTCTGACAAAATATGTGCATTAGGATTTAGAGATAACCTCCTCAGGTGGATAGAATCTTATCTATCCAATCGTAGTATGCGAGTGAAAATTAAAAATAGGTATTCTACTGATCATGCAGTGCGCCTTGGTGCTCCGCAAGGTTCAGTACTTGGGCTACTAATTTTTTCCTTGTATGTTAATGGGTTTCTAACTTATATATCAGGTAAATTAACAATGTACGCCGATGATACATCTATAGTTATAGTTGTCTCAGCAGTCAACCCTGCGGAGTTGCAACGCTCAGTTTCGGGGGTGATAAAACAATTTAGCACTTGGTGCCAAGATTATTTGTTAATACTAAATATTGGAAAAACCGAAAGCATCTACTTTCTAAATGTGGTATAATACCAGGTAACTTGGTTTTGACTGAACACGTAAAGTTTCTGGGGACCGTTTTTGACAGTAAACTTGACTGGCATCATCAGATAAATCAATTACCTATGTAAGAAATTAAATAGTGCATATTTTTTCGTTTATGATTCGAAAAGCTTAGGCTTTGTTAGATTTTATGCTTGTTGAATAATAATCCGTTCTGCGTTTACAACTGAATACCTTAGGCTATGTCAGGTTTAAAGTTAGTTTAAGTGTTCGTTTAGAACGGGACTAAAAAATTTTTGCACCAGGCGTTGCAGTATCTATGGCTAGCACTGAGTTCATAGAAATAATATATTTTTGTATTATCTGTAGCCACATCATTCTAAAATTCGAGAATATTAGCGATTTTACGCTATTTTTCAGGTTAGAAAATTTTGTTGATTTGCTGGGGCAATGCTGACATCGGATTCGAATTCAGCGAGTCAAAATACACGAGAATACATAGGTCTGACGCTATTAAATCATACCTGGATCATAGAAGCTAATATATTATGTGGATTTTCAAGCTTTTTTAAAGGTTATGCAGGATTTGTGACCTTATGGGCCAAATCTGACCATGGATTCATATTCAGCGGGCCAAGATACATGGGAACATAAAGATTTGACCACTAGCTTCAGCAGCTGGTAAATTATACCTGGATTTTGAATGCTGATATGTCGATTTTGTGGGTTCATTAAGAATTTTTTGATTTTATAAAATTCAGGTGATTTGCTGGGGGAATTCTGACATTGGATTCCAAATATACGGGAATAATGTATCAATTGTACAAGACTTTTTCTGTGGAGCTATTATTTTTCTGGAAATTTACAATGAAAAAGTAGATTTTGGGCCAACTGAGAAATATTCCAAATTAGCGATATCAAATTAGTTCGATATTATAGAAACAAATGATTTATGCCAATAATAAATACAACCAATGAACGTATCTTGTTTTCTTCGCCAATTTTCTTCGCCAATACTGAGCAAATCAGTAACAGACCTGATCAAACCAGGTTTTCCTCTATATAATATGATTTTATATCTTTTGAACGCGAAGAGATATCGAAAATCTTTTTAATAAAGAATTGTTAAGAAAAATGGCAACTCTCATCTAATGTGAGAAATATATGAGATATTGGGAAAATAATTTAAGACGGTAAACTTAACTAAGACAGGTCTTTAAATCAAATATGCATAATGCCATAAAGATCCCCGCTTGTGATTTGCCATTTTTGCTTTTTCTGTTTTCCTAAATTGGTGGCCAACCATTAATTCAGTCACCCTGTATTATTATTGCGTTGTAAGTTTGAAAATTCCCCTAAATTTTGCACACATTTTGTGGGAATAATAGATAATTTTGAACAGAAGAATGAAGTATAAACAGTACAAAAATTGTTTATAGTAACACAACTGTTTTAAAAATATTCATACAGTATTTCGAATGTATATTAATGCCTAAAGCTAAATTATACAGGGTTGGGCAATTATGTCGGAACACCAAAAGTTTTTGAAGCATTTTTATTCTTTTCAATGACGTACTATAATTTTCAACATCTACTTTATTTTTAGGGATACGGCGTTGTCAGCAGTTTTTTTTTAATGGACCACCCTGTTTATTTTAACATTTTTAGAAAGACAAGTTTTCACCGATTGCAATGATATAGACTTTGGTATGTCTGCGATTTATTGTTTTTTAAATGTTGAATAAAACAGTAAAATAAAGAGTAAAAATGTTATTTAATGAAAATGAAATTTGTTATTGCAAAATATGGAGCACTTGATTAAAAAAAGATTGATAATAAGTGTTCAAACTGGTGACCTGATAATATTCTAATCGACCAACGAAAGTTCTTAAGGAATTGTGAATGGCATGTCGTGATATTTCTTGAACGGCCATCCTAATTAGATCTTCAAACTCTTCTAACGACTGAGGTTTGGTCTTGTAGACAACATATTTTAAATGACCCCAATCTGGTGATCGTGGTGGCCATTCGATATATTCTCTTCACCCTATCCATCTCAGTGGAAATACACTATTTAGGTACCGACGCAAGTCAACTCCATAATGAGCTGGAGCTCCATCTTGTTGGTACCAAATATTATTTGCGAGTAGTTCAGGATTTGCATGGTTTGGAAATAAACGAATCAATGCTAGAACAATTTGTTCGCACGGAAGTTTTAAATAACGATTAGAGTTCAAATTTTCTCTAACAAAGAATATACATTTCATTTCTGAAGATATTGAATGTGATTTTCTTCTATTCAATGTGGATTTTGATCGCTCCAGTAATGACGCTTATGTTGATTTACAAAATTGTTCAAGCAATGTCGATCATCGGAAAAAGTATATTATTGACAAAGTTTCCATTATTCTCAATGTTGTTCATCATTTCCTCACAAAATTGCATTCTTCTATCAAGGTCATCCTCATTTAATTCTTGTACTAAATGTACAGTATACGGATGAAATTTATTTTTGAACAATATCCTCCTTACTGATCTCTCACTAATATTGTGATATAAGGCTACTTGAGGTACTTTTTGGTTCTTCTTGTAGATTGAGAAGAACATCTAGTGACTTATCTTAATTTGTAGCTTATTTACGTGCGCCAGATTCTGCAAGATTTTAACACTTCCCGTTTCATGAAACTATTTCATGCATCTTGCAGAGATCTCTTCCTGTCTCCAAAACCAAGTATACTGTATTAGATCTATGGAAATATTAATAAATAATAACTATCTGTCACTATTTACTGCATCTGACAGGAATAGATGATTTGATTTTTTTTAAACAAAATTTGCAAAATCGATAGCAAACTCGACTAATATTTCAGGTAGCCGTGACAAAAAATGTAAACAGCCAAGTCTTTATTTTATTGTTTCGCAGACCTACCAAACCCTATATCATTGTAATCGGTGAAAATCTGTCTTAATGTTAAAATAAATAGGGCGATCAATTTAAAAAACTGCCAAAAACGCCGTATCTCTAAAAGTAAAGTAGATGTTGGAAATTAAAGTACGTCATTGAAAAGAATAGAAATACCTACAACAAAAACTTTTGTTAAAGGTATTTTTTAATCAAACTTATGGTTCACCTTGTACACAGGTGTTCCGACACATTTGCCCAACCCTGTATGAGCGTGCATAAAATGAACAGAAATGAATTAAACCATTTCTGTAGACGCTGCCTCAATATAAGACGCATGTGCGATTATAAAACTGGGAGACTTTATTTGCTGTTTTATGTTATTAATAAAATAATTTAATTTCTCGAACCTTATCTTATCAAGATTTATTGAGAACCAATGCCTCTAATATATCGATGAAAATTGAATACATAAAATTTATGATACCATTACACCAATTTAACAGCTTTTGTTTGCTTAGACTATTTTGTTTAAACAGTTTGAGCAAATACGCAAGAGTTACGAAGGGTACATATTTAGCGTTTTTAAACCTTTACAAACAGTGTAACTGTATAATAAACTGGTGTACAATTTAACCTTTTTTCTGTATTGTTTTAATGTTTTATACGTACCATAAAGCGTTTCAGTTTGCTTAAAAATACTTAAGTTCTTTTATTTGAGCATTGTGCTGGTGTCGCACCAAACAATTAAAGTTAAAATATCTGCATGAGGTTACACGTATACGTGCTGTGATAAGAATAGTTATATAGAGGAAGATATTAAAATATTGATTAAAGGTATATTTTTGTGACTAATAGGTATATTAAAAGTAGTTACTCATTTGTGTCTATCTAGTAATAAATCGATACAATTCAGTAATTATAGGAATATTATTTTTATTAATTAATGGAATTACTTTTTTTTATAAAATATTAAAGAACTGTACACTGAAAAAAGATGGGGTGTTCATTACGTTTACTTGCTACGGATATTGATGAAAAAATTGTGAATATTTTTACTTGCGTTCTGTAACACGTTTTTTAGAAAGGTTTAGTAAACATTCTAATTAACGTAATTTCACATTTTTGTACAGTTATGAAGTATAAACCGTCAAGAACCATCTATTTTTTTTTGGTTTAACGGTTAACTGTAGTTTTGAATTTAGGTATTAAGTTTCTGCTTCAATTTATAAATCTGGAAGGCATTGCAAATGAATGAGAATAATGAAAACTTAAGTCATTTACTGACATTGTCCTTTATATCTTTATTATCAGAATTTATAAATTACGGTTACAATTTAGAGCGTTTCACGGAAAACATACATCAGAAAATGTAGGTACCTTTCCTGTTTTGTCCAGCAAATTTGTAAAGATACTCAATAATTGTGATTAATTCATGTTAACAGTTTCATAGAAGCATTCTGCGGGATGTGATTATGTTTATAGTACCATACGCGATTTTCTGTATATTCAACAGGCGTGCAAAATAAAGAAAACATAAGATAAACATACGAGGTAAAAATAGGTTTTTTTTACTTATTTTGATTGTGTTGTCAGTTATCTTATACCCTAAAGAAACCTTATTTAACTGGTACAGTGACGAGATATTGTTTCTAACTTGCTTAGAACGCCCCCATAACTAATACTAAAGGTAATTTTCCGAAAAACAGTGCATATTCTATGGGACAGTGATAACACGTTTGGGTAGTGATAAACTCAGAATGGGTAGTGATAAATTTTTAAATTACTCTATTTAATTAAAGAATGTATTACTTACTATTTTGTTATATTAAATATAATTCATAAATATGACTACTTGAGTATACCAAAGGTTTCAAAATGCTTATTTTCATAGTATTTTAAACTTTTTTCTTCTTTTTTTTTTGCAGCCACATATTTTGCAATTTCTTTGTTAGAAAATATTTTTGGAATAAGAGATCATAGTTTTGAATTAATTTTTAGGTATATTTCAATACTTAATAATTTGTCATAATATATGTACTAAGTATAAATATAAAGAACAAACTGCATATTTTTTAAATTTAAACATGAAAAATTTCTCAAAATTTTCGAAGATTATGTTTTGTAAGGGAGTACTTATTGCGTGAAGAGGGCGACATAGTATGAAATTGGGTAGTGATAAATTTTTCTTAGAATATGCTCTGCCGAAGAACTGCTTCCAAAAAAGAAACAAATACGTAGCAGGTCGTGGACTGTCATAATCAGTTCAACCAGTAGGTAGTCCAGCTTTCAAAGTGAAATTTTAATAATATACAGGACGTCATACTAAGGTCGGCGAGGTATGATATTATAGAAAGTTTAAGCCCTAGAACTTTGGGAAAAAAATTGGACTAATAAATTGACCAAGAGAAATCGCTGGAAATACTTTTCAAGGTTGTAGCTCGGCCGCTAGGGGGCACAATCTACATACCAAAACATATAAGCAGTTGAATTTTTCTCAGAAATGTTTCCTGTTCAGGTATATTAAATAGTACAAATATGGATAGCCGGATTCATTGCGCATAACTTTTGTTATTGACGTTTTGTTCTATCTCTCGACAGAAAGGGAGGGGGAAGCCCCTAATGTCTGATCAGAAAAATGCATTTTTTTAAGTATTGGCTCATTAAAAGCCCATAGTGTTGTACCTCATTGGAAAGACTTTGTCATGCTTATCTCGAGGTGAATTAATGTTACTTACCTTAATATGGAAACCTATAGATGGCGTTATTTCAAAAGAATGCCGTTTTATGGATTTTTCTCAAAAATTTTAAATGCAATGCTATAGTTTCTTTACAAAAAAATGATGAATATAGTATAAGTTTGAAATTTCTAACGAAAGTGTTGTTTATTTATTCGTGCTATTTAACCAAGTTTAGGTTGTTTTACGTTTTCTTAAAAAAGTGAAATAGCAGGATAAAACTTTTTATAGGTTAGTTTGAAGAGCATAAAAATAGCTACATTTTGACGCCAAAAAGGATTCGATACATTTTTTTGTTATCAAGTTATTCGCAAATCAGTGAGCGAAAAAATAAATAATGATAATGAATTGAAGAACACGACGCTAAAGAGAATACATTTAATTACCAAAACAAAATGCCGACCTTAGTGGGACACCCTGTATAGAAGACAACCAATAGCGAGATTTTTGGAAATAGAATAGGTGAATTTAACTCCAGTTGGAAGTTTTGTTAGAAGTTTCACATAAAATACAGTTATCATAAGGATAAAAAATAATTGTCATTATCATATCAACTTTTAATTTTCTGAGAAATAGTAGGTAACTCCAAATTTAGAGGGCATATGCATTTTTTATGCACCTAGATATTGGTATCAATGGGCATACATGACTTCAGCAGATTCGAATTTTTGGACGTAATTTCAATTCGCTTTAAAAGCAAATTGAAATTACGTCCAAATAAAATACAAAATAAAAACATATAAATACAAAAAAAGTCAAAAATTTATAATAAAAGCTGAAAATAAAAATATTACTTTCTACATTGTTTTAGAGTGACGGGATCAACAATGGGCTTTGAAGAAAGAAAATCCCTTAAAAAATAAATTAAAAAATATATTTTATATTACTTTATGCTTAGATTTATCTACGCGGGGTGTCTACCGATAAGTTACAATTTCCTTCTTCTAAAATTTATTAAACCCTATAAATTGTTCCAAAGAAATAATTGAAGCATATAGATATCAAAGGGGCTAAGTGTCAAATAGTATTTGACCAAAATAGTATAAAAATTAAAATTTTTGCAATGCGGCTAAGAATTCTAAAACACTGATTTCTCTAGGATTTTGTATCTTCCCTTTTTTCAAAATTAGTTGTGCCAAGGCACGACTTCACGAAAATTATCTTTTGTTAAAAAGAAAATCCTGCATTATCAACATATATTAGCCGGCAAAACCAACCAATATTTTAAAGTCATCGCACTCGGCACCTCAAAACACTATGGAACTTACAACTTATGCAAGACATTGTAGTATCTATTACTTATTGGAAAAATTGGACCCATGTATTGGCATTTGGTCTCATTACATATTAGTGTCTGGTATTTAACAAACTTTCGCGATGCAAACGTAATTATTTGGAAAAATGCTCTAAACCCCTTTGATACTGTAAAGCTTCAGTTGTAAACAGACGCATAAAAAATGATTCTTTGCACATTCTACTAAGTTGATATGTTCCTAAAATTGTTAAAAACATAAAATATATCCTAGTTTATCATTTAAAATGTATTTTTTTCGGAAAAATAGAAAGAGAAATTTGCTGGTGCCATAATACATTGCAAGATGGTAAGATATATTTGCAGATATATGTAGATTTCAGAACTGTCTGTTAAATTAAAAATAAATATCGTACGTAGCTTCTAAAATGAGTAGGTACAAATTTTATATTAAACTATATTCAATAGTGGAATTGTTTTTTCTTCATAACGTCTTGCAAAGAGTAATCTAAATTATAGTATCATACATTTTTATTTTCCGGTACCAATATGGATTATATTTTTTCAATATCTCTTATAAAAATTTTTCCTCGACATACATGCCAATTAAACATCAATAGCTCATCTAAGAAAAAAAAATAGTATAGAAGTAGTTTTAACACTACTTTTATCATATTTTTTATTGTAAACTGTACCTATATAATAACAACAATTTCCATATAAAGATTTTTTGTTTATAAATACTGACAACAACTTCACATATTTTCTATGGATGAATAAAAAATATAGAACTAATGACATCTAATGAGCTAATGAGTATCATCAGATATTACTAATTATATGAAATGCTATATACATAAGTTCTTGTACAACATACCTATCGGTCATCACTAACCACTTATGCACAGAGTAAAAAAAATAAATTAATCTATATACATCGAAGTCTACGAACGTAATGATAGCCTACATGTGTGGTTTTCTCACCTGGAGGCAGCGCCATCTCACATGACAAATAACAAAATGGTCGACATACGCGATTGGTATCGACATCGAGGCATATTAACAGTTATCCGTTATTTCTTCAAAATTCTAGTTTTTGTTTGGAGATTCCTTATTAAATATTATTAATATTATCTATTACGTCCTTAACCTTAAATAATAGTAAAGATACAGTATCAGGTAGGTATAATAAAATTTATCTTGTCAACATTATAATCAACCCCAAAGACAAATTTACTTTTTTATCAGTTTAGATACTAGATGCAAAATGATTGTACATACCTGATGTTACACATAAACGTATAGCTGTTCTAGATGTGTATTATACGTGGAAATCTTGCTTGAAGGTGTAAGTAATACTATACACAAAATATAGATATAGTTTTCAAATACCCTAAAGATTACAAAAATTACATTATAAATGATTTAAAATCGATGAAAGCCATGTTGAACGTACATATTATGTAAGCTGATATTAATACCTAATTGTGATAATAGTAAGGAGTAAAGTACCTACTTATATGTAAGTAAAATTGCTAATACTAAGAATTGTTTAGACGGATTTTAATGTTTTCTGAATCTATACCTCGTTTTTTAAATCTGGACAAAATACGTTTTCATAGTTGTAGTTTATACAAAAACACATTGTAACACCTATAACGCAATTTTGCTGAGTATTAATTTGTTTAACATAAATTCATCTCAATATAGGAGGTACGTTTTTTTTACATAGAAAGTACAAAATTAATGTTATTGTTATTGTTTAGGGTTTCTATTTCTAAGTAAATTAGGGCCAAACGAAAATTTTAAAACATATAAATAAAATATTTTTAAGTGTAGCAGTAGAAAAACTATAACCAAACTTTGTTACAAACTTTAATAAGAAATATTGTACATGGTGCTTATTAAGACATATTTATTTTCAATGTATAAAGTTACCTAAAAATGGCATAAAAAGAATATTGCTAGTAATGCACCCAAATGTTCGAATGCCGTTATACTCGTCAAATTAGGTCATAAAACCTGAAAATTCTGAAAAAATTATTAGTAGATATTTTATTGCACTTTATGACAGAAAGGGTTTGTAGAATGATATCAAAAAAGTAACACGAAAGAAGTTGTCAAATTGTAAATAAGTTGCAAATTTACGTGCTTTTTCACTTTTTTACTACCTACGAAAATCTAGACGATCTAACGGAATATTAGTTATTTTATGTTGTGAGAAATTAAATTACCTACAATTTAAGGTATCTGAAGTCACTTTTCACCTATTTGTTAACTGTACAATAAAGGTAGAACGCGGAAAAATCGGTTTTCAAAAATTGCACATTATTATTGTAAAAAGCGATGGATGTTGATGAAATTTATGGAAAAGACGGTCAATCCAAAGACCAATATGTGTGCCAAAGGCCGATTCGATTGTCAGTGAAATTGTTGCTCCAGCTATTTGTTAATTAATTGTTAAACGTCAATTTTAGAAGTTAATATCGTATCGAAAAAGTTAAATTTCAAAAAGTTGAAAATACAATTCTCAAAGTAGGACGTGCAAAACAACGCTATAAACAAATTGTCCCAGGGTCAGGCAAAATCTAGGGAATTCGCTCCTTTTGCATTAAATACGGGTCCCGTACGTCCGATAGTTAATTAACAATTAACGTTCTAAAAAAAGAGTTATATTGGGAACAAAGAGGCGTAGGTGCTTTCTCTTTTTTTAATTACCGTAAGAATAAGCTCTATTTAATGCAAAAATAGCGAATTTCCAAGTGGCTATTGCCTGATCCTGGGACAATTCATTTATAACGTATTGCATGTCCTACTTTGTTAGTTGTAAAAGGCAACTTAACATCAACTTTTTGAAATTTTTCTTTTTCGATACATTTCTATGGATCAATTAGAACCTATATCTAAGATATTCTAAAATTAACGTTTGATAATTAAACAATTAGTTGCAAAAAAACAAAGAAAATTAGTTAACAAGTAGTTGAAACAACAATTTCGCGGTCAATCAAATCGACCTTTGGCACACATGTTGGTCTTTGGTGAATTGACCGTCTTTTCCGTATTTATCAACATCCATCGCTTTTTTGCAATAATAAGCGCAATTTTCAAAAACTAATTTTTCCGCGTTCGGCCTTTATTTTACAGTTACAAATAGGTGAAAAGTGACTTCAGGTAGGTACCTTAAATTATAGGTAATTTAGTTGCCTACAACATAAAACAATTAATTTTCCGATATGACGCTTGATTTTCATGGAGAGAAAGTGAAAAAACACGTAATTTTGCAACTTTTGTAATTTGCCAACTTAGCGTCACTTCTTTTCGAGTTACTTTTTTGTATCCAAATTTTCTTCTTTTTAGCTATAGATTCATCGGTACCATTTCTCTTGAAAAAACCCTGTATAATGGGAATTGTATTTGTATACTGTATTGTATACTTAGAGGTATCTGTCAAATATACAGGGTGTAAGAAGTTTGACTGCCATTATTTCAGCATGAGATAGAGTAATCGTAAATGAACAAAAAAGTTGTATATTACAGGAGCGTAAGATTAACAGTTTTCAAAATACAGCGAGTATTAATATTGGGGAGTTTCATCACAACGTCAAAACAGCACTTAACCTAACGCTACACAGCTGGTGCATACCACGTGTGCACACGGCAGACTTGTCCTACGGAAAAAAATTTAAACAACAGTTATTGTGAAACATTTAGTAAATTTCAAGACAATTAATTGTTTTCCAGTTATTAAACAAATAAAATAAAATATATCGATTTTGTAGTACGAAGATAATGTTATGCTTAAATGTTAGCTCAAATTTTAGAAATTATGAATCTCTTAAAACAGGAACTTAACTTTTAATCAATTTATGAATTTGAAAAATATGTAATTAAAGTACCCAAAGATTCACGTCATCCGAATAATCATACGTATTAAAAATAATTTAGGTACTTACTTACTTCAGTAATGTTTAAACGCACAGGTATAAAACAAACTACAACATATGCTCAAAATGTCCACCATCATTTTCAATGCACGCACGACACCTTCGAATCCAATTTTCGCGCACTCGGAAAACACCTTAAGAAAAGAAAATAGTAGTACGCAAAAAACACTCAGACACGATCCAATTCCAGATACCAACTGAATTGCGGGTTGCTGGACAGCTTAGTACCTCGTGTTATCTGCCGCGCCGTTGTCGCATTGCTCGATATGAATTTTATAGAATTTTAAATTTATTGCAATGCTAATTATTTAATTGTTTGCTAGAATTAAGCATAAAGAAGTTAAAAAAAGTGATAAACATTGTATTTTATGGTATTCCATGCACGCAGTTATGTCAATATTCCTTAATCAATCGAACTTTTGTACATCAATTTAGAGATTTTTATAAATTTTTTCTCGGAAATTGTGATATAAGGTTTTTTATTTATTTTAATTCATTCTATCGTCGTCTGTTAAAATTAAGGCAGTCAAACTTCTAACACCCCGCATGCCTAGATACAAATGTAAAATCGTGTAAACTAAGTGTTATTTCTCAGTGCATTTTTTTCGGAAAATATTGTGAATTTACTACGTTCTCATTTTTATTGGGTGCAATTCATGCCAAATTTTAAATCAAATTACCAAATATGATAAAAATAATGACACCAGCTACCAACTAATTTCCAAGTAATTTTTCATAGAAAATAATTGTATAGATTTTAAGTATTTCAGTAAGATCGAGAGCCCTCGATTCTATCGAGTGTGTGTACACACAATAAATATACAATTAGGACAAATAGATCGTGTTTAAAGATTAGATAAAATGTCTAAATTTGAACAATTTATTCATGTGTCATGTGTCATCTGTTCTTCAAAAATGACGTAGGTGATTAAAAGTGAAAAGAGAAGTTGAACAACTCAGCAAAACGTGTTGATATATTTTCCTTATTGTAAAAGTTCCTTAATTCATATAAGTCTGTTGAAAAGATAAAAAAAATATTCTGGGTAGACGTTAAACTTTATATAAATGGGTGTTATACATACTAAATAAATGTAGATTGTTTTTTTTATGCATCTAAAGTAAAAATTTGATATTCATATTTATGTAATGTTTCTAAAGACAGCAAATATAGGGTGATTCACAGTTTATCCAAAAAAAAATTGGGGATAGATGCGTCATGAGAAATAGAGTAAATATCGTTAAAAAATTTTTGTAAAATCCGTATAGGTAGTTTCCGAGAAAAAAATTATTGAAGTTGTAGAATTTTCAACCTTTACATCGCTGCGCTACTGTAGTATCTAACGTCATTCGCCTACGTGCTACAGACGATTCCGAATACAGAAATACGATTTTAGTATTATCGTTGTGGCGATAGTGTTTGCATTAGTTTTCTAAATGTCAAACATGGCTTACGTGTATAGCAACTCGGAATTAATGGTTATTATTTTAATTTATGGTGAAGCAAAATCTCATTTGTGTTAGTCCGTCGAAACTGGGAAAGACGGGTCCAAAATTTTAAGCAGTTGTTGTAACATCAAGTATGTCAAATTATTTAATTTGACATAATTACACCATAAGTTTTATTAATTAATAATAACAATAGTGGCAAAAACATTTGATTTTGCTGATATAAAATAGGTGTTATAAAATTTTATTTATACCGGATGTCCCATTTTAAAAAATACACGTGAACTTCACCATGACCTTAATCATGACTTTCAACGTCATTTCAAGGTCAAGTTGATTTTTTCAAATGCAAACACATATTTTTGACATCAGAAATGAAAATAGCAGAAAATTTTACATCCGACTGACCTTGACCATGACCTTCAAGGTCATTTGCTGGTCATTTTAATTTTTGTTGCACAATTTTACTTTTGAGACCAGAAATGAGAAAAATGGGCCATTTCATTTCAATCTATAACATTGACCTTGACCTTCACAGTCGTTTCAAGGTCAAGTTAATTTATCAAATAGAAACCGGNTGGGTATAATTTCGTTGATTTATTTTTATTTTATATAATAATGAAAATGAAGATACCTTATTTGGACAATTGCAAATGCCAAACGATAACTTTGTTGAGCTCATTTGTAACACTGAAAAGATATTTCAAGATAATTTTGAACAATTATCCACAAAAAATAACATTTGTAGCACATTTCTTGAATTAATTAAAAGACTACCTTTTAGTCATCCGTGTCATTCTTTTCCGAAAGAATTTGTACTTAGGTTATATTTAAGGGTTAGAATTTATTATACGTTATAAACTATAAACCAAAATTTTAGGAATATTCAAAAAATAAACTTATAATAATGGAGAAATCTGTAATGATTATATTTTTAATACTATATATTATGTTATTATATTTTTTTGTATATTATATTGTAGGTATGTTTTATATACTGTTTTCTTTTACTCATGATTTCGGAATCATAACGCGTTACGATCCGAAATCTAGCAATCTGGTTGGTTTCCATCGGATCGTAACACGTTATGATTCCGAAATCATTAGTAAAAGAAAAGGGCTATAATATGTATAATTATTAATCCAGGCTGTATCGTTGCTCCCGCTAGGCTAGGAACATGATTCTCTTTCGACTTTTTTTCATAATCTTACTAAAAAAAATGATCCTTGAAACATATCCGCATTGCCAGACGTTACTAATGGTCAAAAATTGTTTAAACAATTTTTTTTAAACAAATTCGTAATTTTCGATGTTTTCGCTTGAAATACATTTTTATAGGCTTTTTGGGGTATCCTGAACGAAAAAGTCCATATGCAATTTTTCTCTAAAATCTACCGTTTTCGAGATATTAACGATTTTTTGTTCGAAAAAAACGCGATTTTAACCATTTTCTTCTCTAAGGATTACGTCAATAAACAGGAGCTAAACAAGGAATTTTAATTACTCTTCAAGTTTTCTTTTAATAATCCGTATTAACTCCAAGTACAAAACATATTACCTATCTAAAATACGCATTTTCTACTTTTAATGTCATACTACATAATATTCTAATTCAAATTTCATATTATTAAAATTTCCTACTACGGTAGTGTCAGGTAGAAACTAAATATTTTATTTCAATAATAAAAATTCTTTTAATCCAGCCACGACTATTCCTCTTAATCTGAGAGAGTTAGCACGATTCCGTCTCGCTTGGTTCTCGACCGCCACATCAAAGGCGCCGACACAGATTCTTCTAGCTGTATAATTAAGCTGCGTACATACCCCAACTAACATTGAATTATACCAACAATATCTAGTAAACAATTATTAATACATAATTATCTAAAATAAATAATAGAAGTGATGTCTAAATATTATTATTATTTATGTAAAATAATAACTCACATTGATCTAGTCTAGTTACCAACACTTAACATTATCATTATAATTTTAAAATTCCATGTTTTCTAAAAGTTCTGTTTTATATATTAATTTGTTTTATTAATATCTATTAATTCGATATACAGGAAGGTCATCTGAAAAAACAATACTAAGTGAAATGTAGAAATAATAAGATCTTTCTATCCTGGCTAATTTTATGTAACGAGCGTTCAAATAAAAACGAGGTCGAAGTTGGCTATGACACATTGGACGTAGGCAGTAGCTTATAGCGACCAACTTAACCTCATTTCTCAACGAGCTGTATAGCAGCTGTCAGTTTCAATAACGTTAATGACTATATAACTTTATTTTAAAGAATAATCGTGATAACAATAACAAACAATTAAAGGAGCTGCGGAAAGTGTCCCCCTCCTTGTTATAACAATAAATTAAAGCAGCTGCTGAAAGTGTCCCCCTCCTTGTTCCAAGCACTTTTCACACCTGTTCCTCAAAGAATTAAAGACATTTTCTAAGATGCTCGGGGTATTGTTAATTTCACGAATCTTGTCTATAAGTCGAGCCTGCAGATGGTTTAAATCAGGAATAGGCAGTTCAAAAATAGTGTTTTTAAGGTAAGGCCACAAAAAGAAATCACACGGCGTAATATCACATGACCTCGGTGGAAATTCATGTTCAGCATTGAGACTTATTAGTCGATTTTGGAAAACTTCCCTCAACATATTCATCGTCTCGCCTGCCGTATGTGCCCTTGCGCCATCTTGTTGAAAGTAAAAGTTTGTAATTTCGTTTTCTTCCAGCTGGTTAACAAAAGGAGCGATAATTTCTTCTCTATACCTTTGCGCAGTAAGAGTACCATTAAAAAAAATAGGTCCATAAATCCTCCTTCGATTGAGAGCACACCAAACTCCAATTTTTTGAGCGTGTAGAGGGCCCTCGACAAAAAAGTTATCTGGTTTTTCAGAAGACCACATTCTCATATTCTGTGAGTTTACGTAACCACTTAAATGAAACCAGGCTTCATCAGAAAAAAAGGTGATATTATGAAGTTCACCGTAGTTGTTTAAAAACCATTCACAAAATACAGCCCGTCGCGGAAAATCAACTTCATGAAGTTCTTGCTGACAAGTTAAACGATAGGAGAACAAACGCAAATCTTTTTTTAACACTGTGTGGCAGGTACCGACTGATACTCCCACCATTTGTGATAAAACACGTACAGAAGTTCTTGGCGCATTTTCCATTATTTGTTGGACATTTTCTTTTAATTCTTCAGTCCGCTTTTTAGGTCGGCCGCTTCCTTCTTTTCTTGTTACACTGCCCGTTTCACGAAAAACATTAACACAACGCTGAACTGCACTTTGAAAAATTTTGTACTCAACAACGCCGGGAAATTGATTTTGAAATTCTATGAAACATTCCTCAATAGAATACTTCCATATTCCATCAATCTTGCGTCCATTTCTAAAGTAGGACTCTATGATAAACACTTTTTGTTCTTGAGAAAACACCATTTTAAACGCTTTTTAAAACGAAAATATTCAAATTGATAGCGGCGATATAGCGCTTTGACAGATGACGTTTAAGTTCATTTGCTATACGCTACGCCCTACGTCCAAATTTTCAGAACCAACTTGACTACGTTTTTATTTTAACGCTCGTTATTAGTCTTTCTCAAGAGTTTTATTAGAATAAGAATACTTATTTGAGAGATTACCTGATTTAACAATTTCAATATGTCAGGAATATGTTTTTGTGATAACAATATTACGTATATCATTTTTTATTGCTATTTTAGATAATTAATTACTAGCTGTTATATTTCTGGTCTAATTCAATACTAGTTAGGACACGTAGCGCATAGAGTAGCTGTTTTCCGCAATGTCATCAGTTAAGAATCTTATCTACCTATGTGGTTAAATATATTTTGCATACCTAGATCGGTATCGAAAAACATTGTTTGATTTCATTTGGTAGAATTTCTTTAATTTATTTCAATTATCTTGGCAGTAGTAGCAAATAATTTAAAAATATAAATGCATCTCTTCCAAACAGATAGGTATAAAAACTACACGAGAAAGTCATATACCCAACAAATGGTGGAAAAGTGATTAAATCTGCCACTGAAGTCATAAATGACGGTTTTGTTTTTAACAATAGGCTTTTTTTCACGAGTGAAGTCGTATGATGTAGTACGTGTATTATGAGCGAGTGAAGAGATTTAAACTACCATATGACAACTAAGATTGAAAGAGATAGAAATAGTAACTACAAGTAAGATATTTAGGAATATTCAGTCGCGAAAAAAAGCTTAATTCCTCATAGTTCAGTCATTCAATGACTATGAAATAGAAACGTTAATGAATGTAGGATGAAATGCATTATTTCAAGAAGAATAATGTGAAAAAAAAACAAATTAATATAAAGGAAAAAAGAGAAATGCTTAAGGTGTGTAAGAAAACTGAATAAATGATCGCAGAATCTCGAGATAGTATCCTCAATTTGAAAATCCACTTAGCTATTGCGAAAAATTACTCAGTGTCGAGGAAAAAGTACAAATTTGCAGCTATCAAAAATACAAGCCTATAAATTTATTGTGATTTTTCTCTACACTGCACTATACAAAAGCCTACTGAGCTGCAACTTTCTCAATATGGTACAATGAAACTAATTTTCACAATTTTAAAACGGCTTTAGGGATTTCTGAATGTTCTTATTTGTTTGGGTACAAAGTATTCCTAGGATTTACATAAAAATGACATGTAAGCTATTATTCTTTTGAGTTCCCTACCTCTTTGGCCATCGCTGTATTTTTTTATACTTATATAAATTAAATAATATGAAATTGGTTTCTAAAGAATATTTGTCCCTTGTGAAATTTTAATAAATTTTCATAAATTCCATTCAATTGTGAATCAAGGAGAGTATTTCTTGAATTGCAATTAATGAAGAATCAAGATAGTTTACTATTACTATTATTTGACGGTACACTACATCAAATCTATGATTTTCGTGAAATTTACGAAAGTAATAGTATTTTACTACCAAAATTACGTTAGGATACAGGGAACAAATTCACGTTCTTCTTTCTCTTCGGAATTTCAGTAGTACCAACTGAACGCATATTTGGTACAACTGGGCCTTAGTAATTTTTATTAAAATTTCGAAAATGAAATGAGAGGTTTTCGAAACTTTAAATTATCTACTTTCTGAGTATAGTTCATTTCTGGTAAAATTTATAAAATCAACTCATTTACTAATCTTTCTGTTGCAAAAACTTTATTTATTTAAAAAAATTAAAAAATTCTTTTCAGTGTGGCAGAAATACCCATTACATAAAAAAGTAAAAAAAATGACACGTATATTCATGGGCAATAACTACTTGTCACTTTTATATACCTCCAAAATATCTGAACAATTAAATTTTATCAAACTTTGAAGAATTACGGATACATATGTATCTTTTAATTTTTCTCACTATGGTAAACTTCAATACATTCAAAATATTATTTTTTAGAGTAATCTTTATACTACTATCATTCACAATATTCGTAGAAATGAATTAAGGAGAGTTTGCTAATAATGACAATTAATCAGTTACCTTGTAATATATTTATTTGCTTATATCTAGAGATTAAAGGTAAGTAATAAGAGAATGCAATATAATCACTTCAATTTCCGGTAACTCTAAAATGTTCCTGAGGTAAACATGTTGTGAAAATATAAAATATCTAGCAGCTGTTGCATTGGGTATCTTGAATTTTGCATATTATTACTTTTTCACTAATAATCGGGGCGAATTAGACCAAACACATGCCTGTTTCAAAAATCGGGCCTACGTCGAATTTTATGAGCTTAAAATTAAGTTAAGACTACACAGATTAAAAGCCTTTTGTGTATTTGTAGAGATCGAGCGTCATATCTACAAAAAAAATAATTGCTCTTTTTTCAACTTCAACTTTTCAGGTCATTTTAATAATTGGTGTTTGTGGAATTTTGAGAAGAGATGAGTTACTAAAGATAACGATCGATAATATAGAAGACAAAGACTCAATTATTATTATAAAAATTCCCAATTCCAAAACTCATACTCCGAGATGTTTAGTGATTTCAAGTTCAGACCAAATAATAATANAAGCACATCGACGTCAAATATCATTTTATACGTGACTTATATGACAAAGGCGAAATAGATGTTCAGTATATTAAAAGTGAAGAACAAACAGCCGATGTTCTTACAAAAGCACTACCTAAATCAAGACTAGAGTATTTGAGATTTAAGTTAGGTCTAACAAGTAAATATGATATTATTGATGTAATTAATTAAGGTTGTAAAAATGTAAAGTTTAAGGGAGGGTGTTGTAGTAATAAATAGATTAAGTAAACTCTACATTTATAGGGCAATATTAATAAAGTAATCGGGGAATTTCCTGGTATTTGAAGGAAACGATTTAGTACTGGAAATTCTCGGGTACCTGGAAGGTTACTTTAATAAGGGTGTTTATAACTCTTGTCCTTAGTTTATTAGTTTTGTCTGCCCTTTATATATAGGTGAAATAACTAGTTTTAAGTGTGCAGTAGTTGTGTAGATGTCCACGTAGAAGTACATACGTCTTGTACAATCCTTTCTGTAAATAAACGTATATTAAGTAATTCAAGCTTGCATTATCAACAAGAACCTTCAACAATATGTTCTAGAACGAAAAAGACTTTGGCGTTCTAGAACATAAAAATATTTTGCAGCTAGGTGACAAAAAAGACTCACTTTGCTAGCTGAAAATTTAATGAAAATTACGACTTTTGACTTTTTTTAAACTGTTCTGCCTAATCAGATATTTATTTTGTAAAATCTTTATAACTTCCTTAGTTTTTGTGTAAAACATCATATTTTGAATAATACGCTTATACTAGGTATTCTTGTTGACATCTCTAACTATTGCTATTACCATTACTTGTAAATGTTTTATTAGGTCGCAATAATAATGTAGTCAATAAAAAAAAATTGAGCAAATTCTTGTGCGTAGTTTTAGACTTTTTATAACATATTTTTAGATTTAATGTGTTTTTTATACTTTACCTACAGTTTATGAATTAACTTGACAGTGTAAAAACTAATCAAACATCTTTTTTTTGCATCAGAGTCCCCAATTTTTATGGTTTTAGTGAGATGATACAAACGTATATCCCATTTTCCACAATATCACCACCTCATTAGCCTGATAAATTGTAGTTTAAGGATAAGATCATCTTAACCTGCTCTCCGTCCACTTCAAGAACATTTATTATTTTTGGAGTAAATGAGAAATTGAGGATTAGGTATGTCTCTAGATATCTAATTTCTGATAACTGTATATCAAAGGATTAAACAGAAATGTTAAACATTGTTTTAGTTTCCAGTAAAATAAAAAAAACTGAAGAATAAACACATTGCTACAATTATGAGTAGATATTTGAAACATCTGAAGGAATTTTTTGAATTACCGTAGATACAAAACATTCTCTTTTACATATTGTAAAGCGGAATTATATGTGTTACTTAGGGGAGATATACTAAAATATTATCTATTTTATCTACAATGATTTCGTTATATAGTTGATATTTTCCCATTTATCTGCTGAAGTCAATGGATAATTTATCAGTTACAGACGAAATTTTGAGGGCATATTGTTACTGATTTTTTGTTCAAAATTCAGGAAAATACATAAATTGTGAAAAGTTTTGCAATCCGCAAAATGGCATGTCTGTGCTACATTTAGAGTAAGTCATAGGAAATTGTTTTACTAAATTTCAAGTCAAGAAAAGACGACGAGGAATATGGTGATAAAAATGAAGTGAATAGTGTAGTGATCCACCTTGGAAATGTATAATGCGGGTTTAATAATAATAAAAAAAATAGTTTGTCATTAATCTAGGCGTGTCTAATCGATAAAGTCACACGTCACAAAGTGATAAGGGAAGCCATCTTATTAAAAGTTTACTCAGGTAAACCAATAAGCTAAATACGTGTATTAGAGTAATAAAAAAATGCAAGGAAGTCAAAATATGTAGAACCAGTAAGGTCCGAACGGCAGGATTAGACAATATCTTGCTGTAGTAAGTAATCTGGTTTTAATAAGATTCATTTTTATCTATTTTATCTTCATTTCCCGTAATCTTTAAACAGCCGATACATAAGTAATCGCAAAAATATTCAGTCGAAACAAAACATGGCTGCAATCATGGAAAACAATCACTTACCATCAAAAATACAAGAAATATAGGAAGATGAAACAATTTGAGCTTACCCGTTGATGTGTTTGAAGGTGTACAACAAATGCACTCTCCACTGTTTCAAGTCGACCGCCAAGTTCAAATGAGTAAGTAGCTTGCTCGCACCTCTGTTCAGCCCCCTATCGGTAATTTCGGACGGGTTAATGTCGTCACATTGACAGACAATTGAATTATGATAACGAGTGTTTTAAGAGGACTACTTCTATGATCCAAAAAAAAAAAAAATTGAAGAAAAATAGCAAAATTTTGTATTTTATACCTATGAAAATAAATTTGAAAACTAAAAAGGTATCATTATTATACATATTTATTTTTCATTAAAATGCTTTGTTCTAGTAGATTATTTTCATCAGCTGCCAAGCTGTCTGTTACTGCTATCAATTACGAATTGATACTCTGCTGGTGTATTTTCTTGTCCTGTTAGACAAAACCAGTCTAAATACATGTTGTATTCATTTTTTTAGTTGACATTTATTCTGTTTTCTAATCGTCAAAGTCCTCACACGTCATCTAACCTCTGAATATGCCAAAAACCTCCCGACTATCTGGATCCAGGCAGATTTTATATACTTTCGGGCCGGGGTAGCTGTCATAGAAGCCGACAATTCTTCAATTCATATTATACAGGGTGTTTCAGGATTAAATCGACAAACTTTAAGGAGATATTCCTCATAAAAAAATAAGAAAAAATCTAGTATACATTTTTTCCAGAGACGCTTCATTTTCGAAATATAGGGCGTTAAAGATGTTTTTAAAAATTCGATTTTTTAAATAACTTCTAAATAAAGAATGCTATTTAAACCAAATTTGGCATGACACATCTTCTTATAAGATACCATTTTTCCATAGAACTAGAAGTCCCGCAAGCAACTAGTAGCAGAGTTATGGGGACTCAGACTCATTAAATTATAAAAAAAAATTAATACGGCCCTATTGAAAATAAAAAATGATGCTGTTTTTAAATAGAACAGTTTGTTATTGACAAAAAGTGTACATTCACTTCTTTTCCTAACTCTTATAGTTTCATAACAAAATTGATTTTTCGGAAGGGTGCTTCTGGATTCTGTCGATAAACTTTAGGAAGACGTTCCTCATAAAACCTAAAAAATATAGTACCTATTAAAATTGGTTTTAGTCTCGAGTATGTGTGAGTCAAATAAGCCTTTTTGTCTCCCTTTCCCTTGGGTTTAACCAATAGTATTAAAATTATTTAGGAGATGCTTCGTTTTTGAGATATAGGGTGTTTTTTTTAGAAAAAAAATGATGTTGATGAAAACAATAGAACTATTTAAGTACCTAACATCTAATGTGACTATGTCGTAATGCGACAACGTAACGACCCTTGCAATACTCCTAAATTTTTTCAGGCGGTTTGTAATCACTTCATTTACTTGTGTTGTGTACTTTTAAATAAAATAAGATGGGAAACAATACATGAAAATTTATTTGTAAATTGAAACAACCAAAAAATTACCAATTAATATTATACCTAGACATTTAAAAAATATTTTGTTCAAAATGGGCGCCTCCGGACTGTAGACAAGCACGACACCTTCTAATTATGGAGGTAGTGGCCGATCGACACTGAATTGGAGTTAATTCTCGACACGGTTGGATTATTCGCTGTCTTAGATCTTCTAGGGTATCAACTGGCACCTCGTAGACTTTTTGTTTAACAGAACCCCACACGAAATAATCCATCGGTGTCAAGTCCGGTGAACGTGCGAGCCATGCTGCAGGTCCTCCACGACCAATCCATCTCCTGGGATAATTAATGTTTAACCACTACCTAGGACCTCTACCAAAATTAGCAGGACAACCATCTAGTTGAAACCAACTGTTCATTCGAGTATTAAGCGTAACATCTTCTAACAAATCTTGAAAACCATTTTCAAGGAACTCGGTAAACATATCAGCATTTAACCGATGCGGTAGGAAGTAGGGACCAAAACTACGTTCCCTTACCGCCCGTGGATTCTCGTAGGACCAAATATGGTTGTTCCTTTGGTTTAAAATTCCCCTTCGAGTAAATGTTGCCTCATCTGTCCACATTACTTTTTGCGTAAACAATTCATCATTCTCTGTTTGGTTTAACATCCAGTCACAAAACACGCACCCGCATCGTATGTCCTGAGGCAATAAATATTGCACACGCTGGATATGGTACGCAAACCGTCCATCAGCCCGAAGAGTCCTCCAAATGGAACTTGACGAAATACCTAGCTCATAGCTAGATCTTCTGACACTCTAGGATGGATTTTCATCGAAATGGTTTAAAACAGTATTCGATCTTACTTCGTCCTGAAGTGGGGCAAAATGTCCATCAGCATAAGTTGGAATTCCGAAAGATCCAGTTTTTTTGAGACGACTGAATGTCATTGAAAATGCTTCCTTTGCTGGTAGTCTGCGATGAGGAAATCTTACTGCATATTCACGGAGAGCCGCCGTGGCATTTCTATCACAAAAACCATATACAAAGACCATATCAGCATATTCATTGTTCGAAAATATGGACGGCATTATTAAACTTATTTTTATTATTAGTTTGAACGCTTTATCTAATGGATAATTTTTGCAACAATTCGCAAAATAACATTTAAAACATTAAATTAACATTGCTTGACAGCAGCCTACTCGAAAATTTTTGTTGAGGTTCATTTTAAAGTTTATCGACAGAATCAAGAAGCTCCCTTCCGAAAAATCAATTTTGCCATGAAACTATAAGAGTTAGGAAAAACAGTGAATGTACACTTTTTGTCAATAACAAACTGTTCTATCTAAAAACAAAGACAGCATCATATTTTTATTTTCAGTAGGGCCGTATTAATTTTTTTTATAATTTAATGAGTCCCCATAATTCCGCCACTGGTTGCTTGCGGGACTTCTACTTCTATGGAAAAATGGTATCTTATAAGATGTGTCATGCCAAATTTGGCTTAAATAGCCTTCTTCATTTAGAAGTTTTTTTTACGCCCTATATTTCGAAAATGAAGCGTCTCTGGAAAAAATTTATACTTGATTTTTTCTTATTTTTTTTTATGAGGAATATCTCCTTAAAGTTTGTCGACTTAATCCTGAAACACCCTGTATAAAATACATAATTTGTTCCATGGACAAACGCAAAAAAAGTACGTCTATAGGGTGAGTAGAGAGAATCGCACCAAATCCTAGGAATTCATTCGCCAGTCAAAATAATAAGAAAAAACTCAAATATTATGTGATTTTCATTTGTTTTCAAGTTACATATAAAGGATGTCCCGGTACTTGATACAAAATAGTGAGTACAAATATATGAAGTCAAAAAATAATATCAGTTCTTCATATATTTTTTTTTATACGGGCTTACGTTAACAAGTTACGGTCCATCAAAGGTGAGAATTAAAAAGTAATTTTTATTTAGTCTCTAAACTATTAACTTCAGCTTGATGCAAATTTGGTGATCGATAACACAAGCGTACAGCTTGTTTTTGATGTTGCAAGTGAAACTTCATTATGCCCAGAACACCAGGGACGGACCATGCCCAATGGTTAAGAACCCACAATTTTTGAATAGATGACGATCGCAATCTGCCTGTATCAAAAATAAGTTCCCTAAAGAATTTGCCAACGATAAAACCCATTTGGTTTAATTCGGTACAATTAACAGTTTAGGAAATATTTGTGTTTGTCACAGTGCACATCGAGCGGCGCCTCCACCATTTTTTGTTTTTAATTTTTAATTGGACATAATTACTATGTCAGAACCGTACATATTTTTTAAAATAAGAGCCTAGAAAATCTTACTGTTTGCTAATGTAATTTGCTAATGTAATTTCGCTTTACACATAACACAAAATAGAAAAACAAAACAAGAATAAGTTTCTCAAAAACGTATAGACCTATTAAATTATTATCCACTATAACTAGTATTGCGAGAAACAACTACACCGCGGCCTACATGCCTCTTCACCAGGTCAATTGAACCATCCTATTCACGCCTTTATCAGCAATTTCGGTCGAGGTAATGTTGACATATTGCTAGGCATAATGAAGTACTGAATTCCAAAAAATTAAAAATAATTTACATTTTTGTATTCAACAATAAAAAAAAAATTAATAAGAGGAAAGTTTTCCTAAAAGTAGTACATTATTTCGATTAATTGGTAAAGCTGTCTATTGTTATTTTCTCATTCTGTCAAACAAAACAAAATTAAATAATTATGGAAATAAGGTTAATATAAAATATACAATTCAAAGGAAAAATATGAATGAGAAAATTAAAAAAAAGGTCTTACATATCTTACGACTTAAAGTTTAACAATATACATAGGTACTTTACAAATTAATTTAGAAAGGTCGAAATAGTCTGTTTTTGACAAAACTTTCATTAGCATATTTATTTAGGTACGAAAATAGTCAGTCGAAAATACCTAAATATGAAACAATTATTTCTTACTCGTCTATGTGTTCACTCTCCATAATTTAAAGTGAAACACCGAGTTCAAATTTCGATTGTCGTAGAATTTTTGTTATTTATTTACAGGTAGACTTACTCCCTAGAAAGTAACTTTTTTTTCTCCGGCGGGAAGAACTTCTTCTCCACTCCACTCCACATTTTTTCGAGGTTTATCCATTTAAAAATTAATAACGGTGCACAGAAATGTAATATAATTAAGAAAACAATATAGCGTCTTAGCAGTGTCATAAGTACACTCGACGCAAGATAAAGGTTTCCAATCTGAATCGTATTTTGTTTGAAATATGACGGCTTAACCGCTTGTCTACATGGAGCGTTCCCATTAAACTCGTGTGGCAATAATTTACCGTCACATCTGACATTTTACGAGTTTTGTACAAAAATGCTTTCCTGGTAGATTGGCATTTTTAAATTGGGATTAATCGGCAAACTCTTATAGCAGACACCGTATGCATTTTTCATTATCTTGTTTCATTACAATAGAAAAATCGATTCATCCTAGTTAATAAATCTTGCGAAACGTCTACTACCTACTGACGAATAATAAGATTGAATGGATTTAAGAAAATTAAAAATTTTATTTTTTTTTAATTTTGAAAACCCTGCAGCTCGGAAACGGCGGCCTTAAGAGCCTACGTGTGTGTAATAAAATTTACTTAATTTTAGCCACATAATGGGCCTCTAGTTTTTCTGTACGCCATTAATGAACACTGTATAGGTGCCCGCAATGAAATCAATTGAAGTTTCTAATAAAAGTTATAAAGCATACAATTCTACATAAAAATGGCCTCTTGACTTTTTCTTGTACTATTAAAATTAACAGAGTTAGGGAGGCTGGAAATTAAGGGAAGATTTCAGAAATTAAAAAAAATCATAACAAGCAGAAAAATTTGTAATTTTGCGCGTGCATCAGTAAACGTGTGTTTCGTATGCTCAATATCCATTGTTAATCTCAAAAAGGTAAATACATATTAATAAGGACTAATATTTTTTTCTTTTAGCCTAAAACGGATTTAAACGGATGCAAACTAACCCTCATGTTCACCCCCAAAAATAATATTTCTGTGAAAACTCGGGTTCTAATCAATATTTTGGAATGAAACAAAATGGAAATTACTTCTTATATAAAAAATATTTATGGGCTTATGTAATGCGTCAGTTGAATGAACAGTATGAGGATATTCCACCAAATAGAGATACGCTCTGGGAACATATACAAAATATTTGGAACGCTATAGACGTGAATTATATACGACGCCTTGTTACATCTATGCCAAACAGATTACAAGCCGTTATTGATTCGGATGGTGGTTGGACATATTATTAGACTGCTTTGTTTTTTCATTGTTTATAACTTGATGTCAAAATAAGTAAATAAGTAACATAACATTATGGGCCCGGAAATACTTCCCTTCTGATAGATGTAAAATTTAAATAAATAATATCTTAAATCGTTTTCGAGATATTTAGAAAAACCTGTATACTCTTCTCTTTTTATAATGTATATACTTCAGGCCTGCAATTTTTTGTTATGTGTCGTTGCACACGTGCCTATACAAAAAAAAATATGACACGCCCCTAATTATTGATGCCTTCTAAAATTCCTATTAATAGTCCACCGGCTCGCCCCTTTTAAGCAGACTCTAACAAACCAGCTACGCGTATTCTTGTGTTCTAGATTCCAACGCAAGTCCGACGCGCACAACTGACTGTCTGCTTTGCGTCGCCTACATCTCTAACAAACCATAGCTTTAGACTGTTTTAGACCAAACGACTTTAAAGAATACGTATACAAATGTATTAACCAACGGAGTCTCTAGAACCCCAGAGTTTCAATGCCACTAAATATTTTAGAACGTGAATAAGTGCATTTAATTATTTTAATCTGTTTCCGAAAGATTGCCGGCCATTTCATGGACACCCTGTATACTGAATTGGCCGCCATGAAATTTTCAATGAAAATATTTTCCCTTCCGCTTATACCGGAAGTTGCCCATAACTTTGTTATTTTAAATGGAATATCCTATATTATTGCATTTTTAGATTCTACGTTAAATTTTAGGGTCATTTTGTATAAACTTTTCCATATTTAAAATTTGCCGTTTTCAAGATTCAATTTAAAAAAAATTCATACAGCACTGTTGGCTTCAAAAGTATATACCTCAAAAACGGTTCACGCGGAAATCTTTATTTTTGGGTCAATGAAAATAGAAGTCATGGGGTTCCTTACGATGTCTTCAAAATTAGCCAGTTTTATACAAGCCCTGAAAACTAATTGAGATACACGAGGAAATTCAAACGTGTGTAAGTCATTTTTTTAAATGGAATATCCTGTATATTTTTGCATTTCTGAATTCACGAGAAAAATCTATGTACAACGGATTCGGATCCAGGAGGTAAAATTACGTCGAGAAACATGTGTCGCATGTCAAGATCTCGTCACTTCCTAAATTTCTCCATTTTACTGAAGATTTTTAACGATTTTCTGAAGGTATTCAGCAATTTACGGAAAACTGAAGGGCGATGGAGCAAAACAGACTATGAATTCGCGCTCAGGAGACAAACATACACAGGAAATCAAATGCCGCATAACTATTTTTTTTTGTTGGCCGGTGTTATTTTGAGGGAGAAATTGTTGGAAAACATTTTTGCACATAAACTAACTATTTGTGTCCTTTCTTAATATGAATTTAAAATAATACGTTAAATAAGCCCATTATTAGTTTCACTGATCATGAACATGATACTAATTGTAGGTTATAAAAAGGCACAACAGATGGAGTTTTAGTTCCCGTAGTTAACAGCGGTGCCACTGTGAGCTACATATTTTCCCCGAAAAACTCTTGCCATTACTATACTTTCTGTTGTCTCTTAATTTTTTCGTTATTTGTCGTACACATTACATGTACTCAGATAAGTTGCTTAAATATCAAGTAATATCAAGTCCTCAAAATAACAAGTGGCAAGTGGAGATATGAGCAACTTCAAAATTCAATACCTATGTATGTATGCCACGAAAATAGAATAATTCTAAATATTTCGAATTTCCATCATCAAGATCTGCGGTGACAACATTTTTAACAGCATGACGATATTTCGCATTGTATTAGCTATGTTTTGTCCAAATTTCGTTAGTGCAACTCTCTCGGTTTCGAAAATTCAATACCTGTGTATGTTTTCAGCCACGAAAATTGAAAAATATATATTTTCACCACCAAGAACGGCGCGGTGACAGCATTTTTAATAGCAAGGCGATTTTGTTAGTGCATCTCTCTCAGTTTCGAAAATTCAATACCTATGTATGTTTTTAGCCACGAAAATTCCAAATAATTCCAACTATTTCGAATTTTCACCACCAAGAAATAATTTAATAAAAAAAATAGTACCAAGTAATAATGTTTGCAATTTATCCATGAAGCTCGTAATATTTTTTGAAACATGTCTTTTGATATGTCTTATTTTCTTTATATGGTGTTTGAAAAAGTTGGTACAAAATTTAAGGCGGTGAAAGTGGAGCCAAAAATAGTAAAAAAGTTCCTTGAAACATTGGTCCTCCGGAGCACCGTTACTGAGATATGACCCTCCAAAGGGGTCTTATCAGTTGGATATTTTTTAAAATAACTTTCTTTCTGATTAAGATAACGAAATTAAAATTATAGGAAATAATCACACCGTAAGGGTCTTTCACTGCCATAAGTTTCATCAAAATTGGTTATAAATAAGGATATTTTTGTAACTACTCTTAACAGAAATTTTTCACATTTTTTTTATTCCTTTGAATTATCAAGCAAATAATATTATTTTTTTAATGAATTACTTTTTTTTTTTGAAGAAAAAAATGTGTACTTTTTTTTTCGAATTCTGCGTAGTTTAGTCAAAAATAATTATGTTTTAAATAATGTATGGCTCAGAACAGTAACATTTTTTAAAACATTTTTACTTAGTAGGCATCTTTCATAGTGACAGTTTCATGGTAATGATATTAATGATTGTCACGCTATGATTTAAATTCTGTTTCTTTATTTTCGTAGTTGTGATCTTTGTGCTCAACTTTGCATTTCATTCGATTTTTTTGCAACCATGAACCATCATGCTTTTGCTAACTGTGAATTTTCCGAAACAAGCTTGCAGAAGGTTACCTTCTATCAGGAAAACGTTGCCGATACTTTCTTTGAGCCGCCAGACTATTTCCATTACCTAAACCATAAATAAAATGCATATCGGCATATTCACGGTTAGTAAAAGCATAATGGTTCATGGTTGTAAAAAAATCGAATGAAATGCAAAGTTCAGCACGAAGATCACAAATAAGAAAATAAAGAAACATATGAATTTAAATCATAGCTCGCGAAAGTGACAATCATTAGTATAATTACAATGAATTATAATTATTATAATTACAAAAATAATATTATTTGCTTGATAATTCAAAGGAATAAAAAAAATTCGAAAAATTTCTGTCAAGAGTAGTTACAAAACTGCCCTTATTTATAACCGATTTTGATGAAACTTATGGTAGTTAAAGACTCTTATGGTATGATTATTACCTACAATTTTCATTCCGTTATCTTAACCAGAAATAAAGTTATTTTAAAAAATATCCAAATGATAAGACCCCTTTGGAGGGCCATATCTCAGTAACGGTGCTCCGGAGGACTAATGTTTATAGGAACTATTATTACAAATTTTGGGTCTACTTTCACCCACTTAAATTTTGTACCAACTTTTCCAAACACCTTATATAATCATGCTTAGCTGTAGAGAAATAATGCCAAGAATATTTGCAGACTTCCATTAGTTGAGAAAATATAAAATTAGTAAATTTCGTCACCATGAGAAATGTTAATTATGCCTTCACATATTCCCGGGACCGACGTTAAATCTGACTTACTTTATATCTCTGCAGATAATGTTGGAAAATTAACCAAAATAATCATGAAAAGTAACAGTAACACTACAACTAGGTAGTGACACAGACAAATTAAATGTAAATATCAAATTAAAACTTAAATAGATATCACTATAAGGAAGAATTATTGTGTCTGTTAGTTGATTACGGAAAAAGTCCGTATTTTGCAAATATACGTACCTACAATTTTTTCGAGATCTCAAGGCGGGCACCATTATTACAACTTTTTGTTACGCAAATTTCACTTGAAGTTTTTTCATCACTATGTCGGCGTAAAAAAGGTTCCGTGCTTCATCATCATAATGATGAAAATTTTTGCTAGCCGTCGCTGACTACAACGGAGATAGTGTCACTCTTCATCGGAATAAGATTTTTTGAATCCCATTTGCTGGATAATTTTAAAAATTTAGTTTTTTTTGTATCTACATAGTTTACAAATTTTATAGAAACTTTATTAATACCTCCTAGGCTAGAAACAGTTGTCATTTAAAATAGATGTACACGCAAGATAAAGGTTTCCAACCTAAAAGGCATACTACTTTAAGCTATGGTTTGTTAGAGCTGTAGGCGACGCAAAGCAGACAGTCAGTTGTGCGCGTCGGACTTGCGTTGGAATCTAGAAGACAAGAAGATGCGTAGCTGGTTTGTTAGAGTCTGCTTAAGCTATGGTTTGTTAGAGCTGTAGGCGACGCAAAGCAGACAGTCAGTTGTGCGCGTCGGACTTGCGTTGGAATCTAGAAGACAAGAAGATGCGTAGCTGGTTTGTTAGAGTCTGCTTAAGCTATGGTTTGTTAGAGCTGTAGGCGACGCAAAGCAGACAGTCAGTTGTGCGCATCGGACTTACGTTGGAATCAAGAACACAAGAAGATGGGTAGGTACCTGGTTTGTCAGAGTCTGCTTAGGTGGACTGACGGTAGGCAGAAAATTATGTGCGTCGTCGGTTCAGTCGAAATCAAATTCGATTTGATTCCACGCAACCATTCAGTTGAGCTGACAGTGTACAGTGCTAAAAAGGCATTTATTTTTAACGAATTTTAAAATGGCTACCAAGTTTTCACCAGAGAAAGACGAGAAATTAATCGATCTCGTACGAAAACTGCCCCCATTGTATACCGTCCCTTCCAAACGTCTATTCATTCGATCTTCATTTTTATTTTGACGACAAGTAATCAAATTTAAAAGATCTTTTTCATGTTCTTTTTTAATAAGTATTGACAGCAAAAAATGTTCAGCCATTGTCATGAAAAAAATTTTTTCCAAAATAATAATAAATATTTTCGTCTGCACTTATCAGCATACAATCATAAGCACTAAAGCTAACAAAACACCCTCCTTTAAAACCGATAAAGTTGAACGCTACAGATTCTGCTAACTGCGTATGTCGTCTGCGACGCACAGTTCTAACAAACCAAAGCTTAAGGAATACCCTACTGATGATGTTCAGCTAACAAACTTTATTGTGGGTGGGAAGAATTACAATAAGACTTATTTACAAAATTTGTCTACAGTCGGAAAATAAAAATAATTTGAATTTAGTACAGAGCTTCTTTAGTTTAACGCAAAAGGTTTCTAGTAAATAAATTAGAAAAAAATCAATTAATGTATTTAATTCTGTATTTATTGAAATAAATAAATTTAAATATTTACTAAACGTGATAACAATGTCTAAGACGCATTTAGATGAGTCTGATAGCTTTTTGTAGATTTTTTTTGTCACTTTATTTTGCGCCCTTTAATATATATTTATAGAAAAACAAATTATTACATGTTTAAAGATAAGGTTAAAATCAGATTGTGTTGGAAAGTAACTAAAATTTAATCAAATAAGTAATGAAACTTCATTCAAAAACAAATACGTACCAAATACGATTATTATATATGTATTCTTCTTCCTCATATAATTAATTAAAAAAAAAAAAATACATTTGCTATTACCGAAAAAAGGTGATTTTATTGACATACTTGAAAGTATTTGTGTGCATTTGATGCAAGTCATTTGAAGGTGGCAAAATATATTAAAATGGCAACAAATTAAAATTTTGGTTGGCTGAAGAGACAAAATCGAAAGTGATCAGGGAGATTAACTTTAATAACATGCATCCAGGAAGTCTGTCATCTAGAAATAAATCTAAAAATTAGAACAATGACCTGAAATGGAAAATCCACGTCTATATTATCAAAAACTTTTTATTAGTTTGTTGGCGAAAACGAGTATTTGTTATCCATTTTGAGCAGGGAATTCAAGGCACATGGAAACAAAAATAGGAAATCATGATACAAAAGGGACGATAACAAATTCTACTATTTTCCTGATATCCCAGAATTTTTTTATGACAAATTTTTCCTATTGTTATGTACTTCGGTAAAACTAAATGAAACACATGCTAGAAACACGACATTGGAGGAAACGTATCATACGATATTGAAAGTGAGTCATGAAACCGTGAAACATTTCAATCAGGAAATCCAATACAGTTTCAAATCTTCTGGTTTTGTCTGTCAGGTTTTATTTTGCAATAAAGTTATCCCTTCTTTATTCTCAGGCTAACTGGGACAAATAAATTTACAGAAATAGAGAATACGCGAAGCACAAAGGCTCCATCTATCGCGCTGACTTCCACTATGCCATTCAAATGGCTACTACGGTGGAAGCGACCTGCTAAAATTTGCCAGGTACTTTATTGCACGAATGTCGCCTATAGAGGGCGAAACACAATGTAAGTCGTCAGTGCCGCGAAAAACAANTTCACTTCCAAAACTAAATAAAAAATTTTCGCCGACCTCTGAATTACACTGTACTTTTGTTCAGAGAGTCGATAAACTGTTTGAGAGTAGTAGTATTCATTATTTCTTTAAAATAATTGATAAATATTATTACTTTATTTAGATCCAGTTTAAAATTTAATGAAATTGCCTCGTAGAGCCTCACTATACAGGGTGTCCGTAAATTTCATCGACAACATTTGACTGCATATTCGCGACGATAACGATACGATCTACGAAAAAAAGTTAAATAAAAACTTTTTGGTTTTTGAATTACAGACCTTCAAAGTTGTCAAAAATAAAACTAATTTAATTAATAGGAGAATAAAGGATTCTCATCACTCTACACATGCAAATTATGAAGTGTCCGCAGAGTATCAAGACAATTAAACGGAGTTGTAAATTTTCATAATTTGCATATGTGGAGTAATAAGAATACTAAAGAAACACGAGAATAATCACATTACCTGATAGCCACAACAATCAAGATCTTCTTTTCATCGCCTACTCAACTCAAAGTTTTAAACCGAAACGTGCACACATTCAAATAATGCCATTTTTCTCAAGAATGGATTTCTGTAGGCGATTTTCTCAAGAGACAATACTTTTTTTAAATAAAACGGCATTTTCAATGTTGCTCCCTGCTTTAAAAAAATACGACCACTGTAAAAGCTTTGACCGCTAAAAGGGAGAGGTAACCAGAGAAAACTATCACCCAGTAAATCGATTTGACTAAAGCATTAAGAAATAATATGCAATAATGGTCCAAATAAATGTACCAAATTTTAACGCGATCGGTAAAAGGGTTGTGAAGTTATTAATTAAATTAGTTTTATTTTTGACAATTTTGAAGGCTTGTAACTTAAAAACTAAAAATTTTTTATTTAACTTTTTTTAGTAGATCGTCTTTATTTATCGTCGTGAATGTGCAGTCAAATGTTGTCGGTGAAATTTGCGGACACCCTATATAACCAATAACAAGTAAAGAAGGAATGTTAAATTGATTAGATGAATTGATAAAAAAATACATTAACGGCTACATGATACAATTATCGTTACAAAAACTACAGAGTCTCTCTTTTTGAGGAAAATAACAATTAATTGTAAGAATTCCTCTGTCTGAGAGAAACGCAAATTTTCAGTTAATAACGAAATATGTAATTGGCTGATAAAATAATTTGTTACCTTTATCTTATCTTTAAACTCAAGTTGCAAACAATTAGTATTTCTAAATATATCGAAAAGTAGTGAAAGCAAATAAAAGGTTTTAGTTCTTGGAATAACTTTTATTAATTTTTCAGTGACAATTTTGTCACACTGTTTCGCAAGTGACTCTGTTATCAAGATCTTGAAACAATGGAACGGTTATCTGTNACTCATTTGTGGTCATCTGAAAATCATAATAGGTAAATAGTGCACATTGTCGTGAAGAATTTCTCAATATTTTTACTAGATCGATGTTCTTTTGACATAAGTGCCTAAAAAATGTCTTCTTTTTCATGACCTTAAATATCGTGATATTCTGGCAATATTAGAAATATTTAAGAAGTTTCAAACCCCAAGTGACGAACTAAAAGAATTATAGAATATATATATATATATATTTAAATTTATAGAACAATAGTAGTAGTTTATAGTAATTAATAAATTAAAATTGTATCAATGTTTCTGAGCATGCGCATTAAAGGACAGGATATCATTCAAGAAAAGTTTGATTATTGTTAAGAGAGTACCTACGTCTATAATAAATCATTAAAAAAAAACACTCGATAACCCCAAATTAGGGGTTGATATGATGACGCAAAACTGAAATATATGAATAATATCAATAAGAATAAAAGCAATTTTTATTGTATTTGTTCTATAAAATAAAATCTTACAAATAGGAAATCATTTATTTTCATGATTAATGAGGGCGTGATATAGTTGTAAGTTCACCCTTAAATTCGCTAAGGGGCTTAAATCATCCCCTAAATACGGAAAAAATCAAAAATTAATTGAAAAATCTAGGAAAAGGTACTAGGATATTCTAAATTATTAGAAATTCAAATCGTGTAGGCACTAGTATCTATAAGAAAAACACCCCTTTAACGAAGGGGTGAACTACCCCCGAACGTGATAACATACGAAAATATCATAGCGATATAAAAAAAATTGTCGAATATTTTAGATAGATTTTAATAGATCTTACTTTTCTGATCAGAAAGATTAAGCTGACTTGACCTAATTATTCCAAAATTTTTTTTGAAAAAATCAGCCCTCATAGGGGGTGATATCATCCCCTAAACATAAAAAAATAAAAAAATATTTGAAAAATCTTGATTTTTCAAGTAATTTTTGTTTTTTTCCGTATTCAGGGGATGATTTAAGCCCCTTAGCGAATTTAAGGGTGGACTTACAACTATATCACGCCCTCATTAATCATGAAAATAAATTATTTCCTATTTGTAAGATTTTATTTTATAGAAAAAATACAATAAGAATTGCTTTTATTCCTATTGATATTATTCATACATTTCAGTTTTGCGTCATCATATTAACCCCTAATTAGGGGTGATTAGGACAAGAAAACTATCAAAATGCATTTTCAATATGGACACCTTCCACCTCCACACACATCCTAAGGCTACGAATGTTATTTTGTTTGTACACGAAAAAGGGTAATAATTTAATAGCTCCATACGTTTTTGAGGAACGTCTGAATAGACATCGATATTTGGAGTTTTTGCAAAATAATTTGCAGCTACCTTAGACGGTGTTCGATTAAATACTAAATAAACTTTTGGTTCATGCACGATGGGGCCCCTCCACATTTCAATATTGATGTACAGAATTATTTATTCATTGTGTTAATAATAAATGGATTGGGAGAGGAAACTCAATTTCATGGCCACCACGTTCTCCAGACTTTACCCGATAGATTTCTTCCGTAGGGAAGTTTAGTGTACGCAACCCCGTACAAACAAGGGATGAATTGCAACAAATAATCAATTTCCATTATGATAATATTAAACATACCCCAGAAATGCTTTTTCGTGTACAAACAAATAACATTCGTAGAGTTAAGGAGTGTGTGGAGGTGGAAAGTGTATTTTTATAGTTTTCTTTCATTTAAATTATATTTTTAAAGTTAACTTATTATTGTTTTGTTTATCTATGCAAATGTTTTAGGTTGTTACCTATTTACCTAGTTTCACTTATAATATCAAGAACAAGCTATACGCATGTGTTATCGATCACCAAATTTGCATCATGCTGATGTTAATGGTTTAAAGACTGTAAATAAAAATAACTTTTTAATTTTTACTTTTGAGGACCCGTAACTTGTTAATGAAGGCCTGTATGAAAATAAATAAAAATTTATATGAGGAACTGATATTATTTTGACCTCATCTATTTGTATTTGACTTTTTTGTATCAAGTAGAGGGACACCCTGTACATTTTATATCATCACTCATCTATCTGTTCAAAAATCAAATGAATTTATTACCACATCAAGTGCCTTCAATATATGTATTTAAAGATTCAATAAATTAATACTGATAGAATATATTTTCATTTCAGTCAATAAATGCAGTTTCAGAATTTCTTCTGAGGAAGTTGAAATATGTGTGTCGAAACGACTTGGAAACCGTATTATTATATTATTCAACGATCGGTAACTTTCATTGAAACTAGCTGATGAAGTTAACTACTTAATATTAACTTTTTTTCACGATTTTCTACTAGCATTCTCCAAGATTTCATAAAAAATTGTGCAACTTTTGTGTGTCACTTTTTTTTATAATTCTAAATACAAAAAAGGGGGGTCAAAATATAGTGTACCTTATACAGTGTGACGTGTCTCACGGTGACGGCCCATTAGAATTGTTTCAGAGACTACTTCGATTTGAATTTTGAAAATTTGGTATACCGGGTTTTCGGGCATGCTCTTCTCAACTAAAATTATGGCGTCCACGTATCACTTGCGGTTATACCGGAATTCGCCATCAACTTGCTTATTTTATATGGAACATCCTATATATTATTGCAATTTTGGATTCTACGTGTTATTTTAGGTCTACTTTTATGAAGTTTCTCTATTCCTAAAATTAACCGTTTTCGAGATATATTTTATTTTTTCTTAAGTGGAGAAAAAGAGTGATTAGTTTCAAACCATGTGTATTTTATAGCAAGAAAAATAAAGCAACAATATTTATAGAGGGAATAGCTAGACCCCTAAGCTTCCCATCAATACTTTCAAAGTGGCTTAATTGCATACAGGGTGCTAGAAATTTAATGCCGAGTTTAGTTAACTTCAAACCTTCATAAGTCGGTTTTTTTAAATGGAACACCCTGTATGTTTTTCTATATTCTGATACACAATTTTATTCTGTTTCGAACGGTATCAGGGTTCCCTATACCTATTTCTTCTAGTTTTTAAGTTATCTACTATTGTTTGTGTAACCTAACCTAAAATCATGTAATTTCTTGCGAGGATAGCTGTGGAACTTTTAGCAAAACTTCAAAACAAACAACTAAACTGTCAATTTGTTGTTAGTCTCTTGCAGCGACAGTTTAGTGTTTATAAGAAGTGGAAAACAATACATATTCAAATGCTGATATTTTAAATTTATTATTCATTCACGGGCGTTGCAATGAGATTATAAGCAGAACATATACAGTTTTTAATGAGACATATCCAAATTTGCCACCAATGGGCAGAAAAATGTTAAGAATAATTTTAGCAAATCAACTAGAGTATGGTCGAATTTGTTCAGAAAGAATTTTACAAAAACCAATAACTTCAAATGAAGATGATTTAATAAATGTGCTAGCCTATTTTAATGTTCAACCAGAATCCTCAACTCGTGCCGCAGATATTTAGGCATTTCACGAGCGCCATTCACTGGATGATAAGAACTAATGATATGCATCCATACAAATTTAAGCTAGATTCTACTCTTCATCCGGGTGGCGCCGTGTTAGTGCGATACCAAGAAGATCCACAATTTTTGCAACATATTATATGGACAGACGAGTCAAAATTAACGAGAGAAGGTATTTTTAATAGACATAATACTCATTTGTGGTCATCTGAAAATCCTCATGTTATCCGGGAAAGGAACTTTCAAAATAAATTTAGCGTAAATGTTTTTTGTCTAATTAAAGATAACCAAATTTCTTACCATATGCATATCTACGAAAAAAATTTAAATGCCGACAGATATCTCAATATTTTTGCAAACAATCGTGGCAGATTTTCTAGATGATATACCTTTAGATCAACTAAGGAAGTGTTGGTATCAGTTAGACGGGTCCTGACCTGACCTGACTGTCACAATCAAATCGATCAACAGCTGACTGAAATGATTGAAGATAGATGGATGAGACGCCTAAGACCGTGGAATTGGCCAATGAGGTCTCCCGACCTCACTCCATTAGATTTTTATGTTTGGGTAGTAATAAAGCAAAAAGTTTATTCTACACCCGTATTTTCAAAAGAGGATTTGATTGCTCGAATACGAAGAGCGTTCCATGAATTGCCTGCAGCTGAAATAGCAAAAGCGGTGACTGATGGTATTATCTCTATAATCCATAAGTGCTTAGCTGTTAAAGGGGGTCATATTGAACACTTATGACTTTTTTAAGTTATTTTTTTATCTTAGTACATTATTATTATCAACATACCTAAAATTGTGTATTACCATGTAAGAAGTAGATTTTTTAGAATTCTTAACTTGATTTGCACATTGGTGGAGAATTGGGATATGTCTCATTAAAAACTGTAAATGTTCTGCTTAGAATCCCATTGCAACGTCTGTGAATAAATAATAATAAATAACTGGTGACAGTTTAGTTGTTCGTTTTGAAGTTTTGCTAAAAATTCCACAGCTATCCTCGCAAGAAATTACATGATTTTAGGTGATTACACAAAAAATGGTATGGTAGATAACTTAAAAACTAGAAGAGATAGGTATAGGGAACCCTGATACCGTTCGAAAGAGAATAAAATTGTGTCAGAATATCAGAATATAGAAAAACATACAGGGTGTTCCATTTAAAAAAACGGACTTATGACGGTTTGAAGTTAACTAAACTCGGCATTAAATTTCTAGCACCCTATATGCAATTAATTATGGTTTGAAGTTAGTCACTGTTTCTCCATTTTTTTGAAAAAATCTAAATATCTCGAAAACGGTTAATTTTAGGAATAGGGAAACTTCATAAAAGTCGACCTAAAATAACACGTGGAATCCAAAATTTCAATAATATATAGGGTGTTCCGTTTAAAATAAGCAAGTTGATGGCGACTTCCGGTATAACCGGAAGTGATACGTGGATGCCATTATTTTAGTTGAGAAGGGCATGCCCGAAAACCTGGTACCCCAAATTTCCAAAATTCAGATCGAAGTAGTCTCTGAAATAATTCTAATGTGCCGTCACCGTGAGACACCCTGTATATACTCGTAAAAACCAACGCCAGCGTGATTTTTACACCTTTTCAATGTCTATTATAAAAGTCAAATGCAGCAATACAAATAAAATATTCCATTGCAAGAATCCAAATAAAAAAGAACGGGAACCAAATTAAGAATACAAGTAACCGTAACTATTACTTACAATAAGTTATACAGTCGTCAAAACTACCAACATATGAATATAAATTTCTGGATGGAACGGTTTATCATTGTTCCTTGTAAACGAATCATTAATATTAGTGACGCCAAGTTTTAGGGATTTTTCGTTACCAGCTCTGCAATGTTGATTGCCTAAGTTCGGCATTCACGTGGTTTGTAAATATTTATGAAGCTTCTGTATATAATTCTTTTAGAATATAAAACAAAATTAGTCACCATATTGCTGCCAGTATACCAAATTCAGTGTATCGAATCGTATATAGCAGTCATCTCTCCGAATCTATTATACATATTTTGCAAAAAACGCAATCCAGTTAAGTCTTGTATGCAGTGTCAGTCCAAGATACTTCACTGAAAATGCGAATGGACTTCCAAGAAAATATTATCAGAATAATTAGTATTGGGTGTACCACTTCCAAACAAAACTTTTATATTCCTTGAACTTTTTTCAAAGTGCACCGTTCACAGATGGAAGTTGAAAAACCATGACAGTTTTATGAGCGACAGATTCTTATGAAACATCGCACCAGTTTGGAATAAATAAAATTAAATGAAAGGACTTCACATCGCCATAATATTGTTCAGAAAATGAAGGTAAAATAATCGGATTTTATCTAAAATTCTTTGATAATAATGCTATTTTAATTTTAATTTTATAGAGAATGAACAAATAATAGACTTACAAATCACATTTATATTATTTTTATTAGGAAATAATATATAAACGTTATACAAATGAAAATATCAATAATTAACAATTATAATTCTTAAAATCGTAAAAAATATATCTGTACATAATAAATTTATACTAAGGAATGCATTAATGTTGAGTGATTATGATAAATAACAAACTATAAAATATGCTCACTGCAACAAAATGCATTTTCAACAAAACTAAGCATTCTAAATGATTAGACTTGACACTCTGCCCAATCGCCTAATCTACGATTAGGTTATAGAAATCCAAATCAGTCAAGAAATAATGTCATAAATTTAAAATTAACATATTTACAGAAAGGTTTTTGATATAGGTATTTTAATACCTACTATTTGTATATCTTTGGTAAATGTACAACTTAAATTAAATATGCTTCTTTATATACTTTAAAAATAAGTTTGTACTTAATTACATATTGTCATATGTCAAAATATTCATCATCGACAAACTCTCAAATGTGGATGAACAATATAAACTGTTCTCTTCATTTACGACTAACCACTATAACTGAGCTTTGTGCACATTATAAGTCTGGTAAAAAAAATATATTGTAATAATATAACTTTCGAATAAATATTTACAATAAAAGTAAAAAATAAACTATGGATCTTTATCTAATATTTATAAACTAAAAGTAACCCTAAGCAAAATATATTATTGCAAAAATTATGTACAAAAAAGAAATAGGTAAAGATATGTATAAATTTATATACAAAAAAGTTACGAGGATAAAGAAACGACAGTTGGTCTATCTAAACCATGTTCTCCGTTAATAATAACTTTTGTGTTGTTATTATTGTTGATAATATGGGGAGACGAAGGACTCTCTGAATTGGTAGAGGGAGGGCTTGGACTGGAGTGTTGAAGAATGGAGTCATAGTATTGAGCAGTAGTAAGTTGAGGAGACTGTGATGAGTAAGGACTAAGCCGTTGATGGGCCTGGTTGTTGAACACATAATTGGTTGTTGAAGCATGTGGTAGATGATTTAGACCAGTCACTGATCTAAGTTCGTTGTAGTTGTCTGGAAAAAATCATCTAAAATTAATAAAATATGTATATATAGGGTGTCTGAAAACTAATGGGCCATACTTCAAGATCAAGGGTAACTTTTTTGGATGGACTTTCAATAGATATCGTATAACACTCTTTTCTTTTAAGACACTGCAGTGAAGTTTATTGCAGTAGGTTTACTGTAGGAGTCTAGAAACTTAGAAGATTATTTATTATGAGCGAATAGGATTAAGGTCATTTTTACCTTAAAAGTCGCTAAACATATCGTTTGAATTTCTGCAATTTTTTTACCTAGATTTTTGCTAAATTGTATCATACTAAAGAAAGGTAATCGATGATGTACCTAATAAATTTTTTTAATGATTTTGATCAATTTGCTTACATGTAAAAATCTTCTGCAATATGAAATATTTCTCTGGAACAAAATTTAGGAGGATATCTTTGTTAACTCCTCAAAGTAAGAAATAGAGGTCCTGTAAATATGGGTCAGGAAATGCTTATAGTTTCTAATCTACAGGGTGTTCAAGTTTCAATTCCAATATTTCTAAATTGACTCGAGTTTCGAAGATATAAATCAAACTTCTGTTAATTTTTAAATTAAATTCCCTGTATATGCGTCATTCCTTAGTTTCGTCTTTTTTTCTGGCTATAATGATATATGCGTATCGCTTATTTTGACAGTTGTACAAACTATATTTTGGTTTATTTTTTTATCTTGCACAGTAATAGTTAGGATTGCCATGGAACCATTGTTTTGCTTGGGTATAGTTAAATTTACTAAGTAAATCTTTAATTTAAATTCTATAAAAAAAAACATTTTTTTTAAACAAGCAAAACATCTTCATCCTGTTCTATACAAAGATCATATAATCCAATAAGTCTTTTTGGATTGCCCTATTACCCACTTCATTGATAGTTCAATATTTTCTCTCTTATGTTCTATAATTTATTAGATCTTTCTTTGTATACTTTAACTTTCATATAGGCCAAATTAATAGTACTTGCGGATCATACAATAATCCCTTCATAGAAAAAATTATTTAAGAAAATGTCCCTTTTTAAAAAACAGTGGGGTTATTGGTTATTTCAAAAAGGCGTTTTATAATACATTATATTTTTCTTAATATTTGAAGATCTATCTAGTAAATTTAATAGCGTAAAAGCATAAATATGCCCTAGATTTTGACTTTATCCCAGTGAGGGCCAGCAAATAAACCAAAATATTGTGTATACCTACTGATAAACCAAATAAGATGGTAGGTATTTAAAACTATCATTAGAAAAAGGAGAGGACTGCAAAAGTTACAAATATACAGAAAAAAAACAAACGTTTCGTGTATTTTTGCGAAATTTCCTAAAACCTTGACTTTACAATTTTTTCCAGATATAGAGGTAAAAAATTTAAAGGAGTAGAACCTTATGAGAATAACCCTGTTCAATGTAATTATAGTCGAAACAAATAATTCATGATCAGAAATTTATTAGAAGTATCTGACGAATAGGAAGGAGCACAGCTTGATATAGAAAATAAAACTGGCATTGTCTTTTCCGGATTTTTTATGGTTGCATTGTACATATAAATAATTCAATTTAAAAAAGTGTACTAAGTATAAGTTTGGATGTTAAAGAAAAAATTACATGAAATAGTTGTTTGGGTTATAATTAGTTAACTTTATATAATAATTTTAATAATAAAAGTCTTTTGAAAAAGTTCCTGATCGGGAACAAAACGTTAAGAAAAAAATCGCTGCTCTTTATCTCATCTTTTTTTAACCTGCTATCACATCAGAACCCGATACCCAAGAACATGAATATACAGGGATGGCCAGAAGTACGGAATTAAATTCATATCTTTTGAATGAGTTAATTTTTTTTAAAACACCGAAACACGTTAACTGATTTTGATTTTTTCCCATCTTTCGGTTATATAATAATTAATTGTTCTTCAACTCCCTAACCCCCTGCTACTCCTACTTTTTTTCAAATGGAAACATAAGGCATGAGGGGGCTCGTTGAAAAGCTTATAGAAAACCGATTCCAGCCATACCAAATAAACAAGTTTTATTTTTTCAATAACAATTTTTTTTTCATTTAGAAATTGAAACAACTAGATAATTTACAAAAATAAACTCAATGTCGCAAATGCTGAAAATGTCCTCCATTCACTATTTGGCATTCTCCAAGACGATAGTAAAAGCTGTCCACAGCATTCTGAATGACTTCAGCTGGTAAATTATGCATCTCCGCCCTAATCTTGTTCTTTAAATTCTCAATATTATCCGGTCTGTCCTGGTAGACTCTTTCTTTCAAATATCCCCAAAGAAAATAATCCAGGGGTGTTAAGTCGGGGGATCTTGGCGGCCATTCAACTGTACCCCGTCTACCAATCCAGCGATTTGGAAACATTTCATCTAAGTATCTTCGAACATCAATACCAAAATGTGGGGGAGCGCCATCTTGTTGGAACCAAATTCTTTCATTCGGTATATCTGGATCAATTTCATGAGGGAAAATCACAGCTAGAGCAGGTATCAGGTCAAATGTTAGGAAATCCAGGTAGCGTGCGGCAGTAAGATTTTCTTCAAAAAAGAATGGGCCCAAGATTCTGTTGTTGATGATACCTGCCCATACATTAACTTTTTGTGGATGCTGCGTATGCGATTCGCATGTCCAGTGTGGATTTTCCTGGGACCAAAAGCGATAGTTGTGCCTGTTAACCACTCCATTTAAATAAAACGTAGCTTCATCCGAAAAAAGTACGTCTCGTTGAAAACCATTATTGTCGTCACACCGTCTCATCATTTCCTCACAAAATTGTAATCGCCTATCATAATCGTCTTCCAAAAGCTCTTGGACAAGACATACCTTATAGGGGTGGTATTTCTCTTGTTTCAGAAACATTCGAATTGCAGTTCGAGAAGCATCGTGATTGCGGGCCAATGAAACAGTTGAAGTATGAGGATTTTCAACAAGTTCTAATGCAATGTCTAATTTCTTTTCTTCATTCAAAGCACGTGCCCGTCCAGTTTTGGGCAAAGTCTGTACTGTACCGTGTTCCTCAAATTTGTGAAATATTTTACTAACTGTCCCTTGCGAGATTTGGTTTTCGGGATATTTCGCATTAAATAAATCGCGCACTTCAGCCTGACTTCTTATTTTGTCTCCACATCCAAGCAATATCAAGATTTCGATGCGTTGCCTTTCCGACAATACCATTGCAATTCAGTAAATAACTTGATTTTGACACAATAGTAACGTTTCGAACTCCAATTTACAACTAAAGCGAAAAATTAACCAGAAAGCCTGGCAAGTAAGTGGTGCCAAAAAAACGCAACATAAAAAATATATCTTTTTTGCGTTAGCAGTGATAGGTACAGTTTCAAATTCTTTATTTTATTCTGTGCAAATTCATGGAGGATAACACTGAAGATAATTAAATTTTATTTCACTTGTTAAGTAGGTGTTTTATACAACCCTAAAAACCTTGCTATTGAAAAATTAAAACTTGTTTATTTGGTATGGCTGGATTGGGTTTTCTATAAGCTTTTCAACGAGCCCTCTCATACCTTATGTTTTCATTTGAAAAAAAAAACAGTAGGGGTGGCTGGGGGTTAGGGGGTTGAAGAAAAATTATTATATAACCGAAAGATGGGAAAAAATCAAAATCAGTTAACGTGTTTAGGCGTTTTAAAAAAAAAATTTACTCATTCAAAAGATATGAATTTTATTCCGTACTTCTGGCCATCCCTGTAGTATACATTATACTACTAAACATAAAGTTCAAGAAGTTTTCCACGTTATACAGTGTCTACTTTTATTTGTGTATGTACAAATCCGTACAAACTTTTTTCTTCAAGATAATTCAACAAAATGTTTTTTTATTTTTAAACCGCTTTTTGTGATCCGTCCATGGTTTGTAAGATGCTGATCCAAGGCCTGCTATGATTTTCTTTATATCCTCGAAGTATAATATAAACACTTGCGCGATTTTTTTATTTAAAATCTGATCCAGGACCCCACAACACCCTTAAGTGTGAAATTTGAACCAAAACTATATATGTATATTGTTTTCTTCTACACGATCTCAAAGTTTTAAATTAAACATATAAAAACGGTTTCTTTAACAAGTGAACCAACCAAAAAAGTCGTCTATATCATTGTCACACATGAAAAATTAAAATACTAACCTATTGTATGTTCTAGCTTTACTTCCTCCATTTTTATAGCAGTCATCGCAGCATTTTGAATGTTTCGTATTTGAGTGCCACCATCAGAGTTCCTTTCTTTACTTCCCTTTGGTTTTCTCTTCCTTGTCTACAATATATATATAACATGTACATTTCTATGTTGTGATTAATAGGTAGGTATATATAAAATTCTGTTCGATAATGACTTCTTGAAAACCATACAAAGCTTACCTGTATGCTATCCTTTTTCATTGATAGAGGCCTGTTTACGGAATGTAACTTAAAGTAAAGGCCACATGCATTGCAAACGGGCTCTCCTAAGGAATTTCTCCTCCACAAGGAGGTTGTACTTGTGTGGCAATTAGTGCAGGTAAGTCCAGCACGACGGGATGCAGACTGATAATACAAAAAAAATTAGTTTCAATGCATATGTACAAAGTAAGTTAAATTCGATGAAATTTCAGTATTTCGAGAACAACGAAACATACAAAAAAACTGGTAACACAAAAAAAATCTACTTGATTGCATTGGACACCTTAATTTTTTAAACTAAACTAAACTAACTAAACTTTTCGGCGTAGAATCGATTTTAAATTTTAGGTTTTTTTTAATAAATTTCATGGCTACGGAGTTATTTATGAATCAGTAAACTTCCATTGATGACTATGGTCTAGAAAGAGAGACAATATTTTCTGCTTTCCAGTAACATGTAATACCTAGTTATAATGATTTTAACAATTTTGGTAAATAGTGCATCTAATAGTGTTGAAAAGGAAGAAAGCTATTTTAATTTCAATTTTATGAAAAAATTCCGCTTATCAAAAAAAATCTGCTTTCATTCGAACGTTTTACGAAGGCCAACGTATACAGATACTATATTAAGAAATTATTATAAATTTAATGGTTAATTTTATATTTAAAATTCAATAATACACCACGTAGGTTAAGAACATAAATAGTTCACATTTTTTCAACATTTAATATACACAGGATGTTCATATATCGTCTTAACCATTGGTGTTAGTAACCCACAATTTTTGTGCGGAGTTTTACATTTTGGTTAACGATTCTGCTTGGTTAAAAAATATTTTTTAATTTTTTATTTATAATTAATTAATTAGGTCTTGTCAGGAACATTTTTTTCTGTGCTGCTAAAGTACCTTTTCCGTACAATACATCAAACATTTTCTTAAATTTGCTCAGAATTACAATTTATTTCCGTATTCTAAATCTGGAAGCAATTGACCTACTTCGATTTTCTCAACTTTTATACCTATAATGTCTGTTACAAGTAAAATTTATATTCATGTGTTAAATTTTGTGGCAAATGGTTTCAATTTATTAAATCAAAAAAGGAAGGAATATTTTTCTTCCTTTTTTATGTTCAACTGCGAAAAATTATTACAACCAACTTGCCATCAAAAACTAAGAATTGACATTGAGTTGACAGCAATTAAAGCAGAAAGTCACTCGTCTTATTTAACAAACTATGTAGTTTATTACAAATTGAAAAAGAAAACATTTTACACTTTCGTATACCTACATTAATTTTTGTTAAAATTGCCATGAGAAATTGTATAGCATTGAAAACCAGAAAAAACGATCTCTCTCTAGATTTCAGTCAAGTAGGGTTCATAATTTAAAATAATTCTAGTAGCATTGATACTAACTTTACAAAAGTTATTCACAATAGCCGCCATTTTGAAGAATCCATTCACTTTTTTCAAGAAATAAAAGTGTACACTCTCCTAAAAAAATATTTTTTCTCAAAAACTAAGAATAAAATAGTTTCTAAATAAACAAAATATTAAAATATTATTTTGCTTAAGAAATCTAAAAGAATAAAAAAAACGTAAAAAAACAGAAAGGATGGTTTACCTCACTCCCTTAGAGCAATCCAGAAAAAAAGTAATTATACCAGCAAAATATGATCTTGTAAGTACTATAACTACTCTAAATTTCGTTTGCTTATATTCTACAGATTTTGAGAAAAATTTAAAAATCCAGTTAACGCCAGCAGAGATAGGTACTTACATAAGTTGGCGAAAACGTCTCAAAAATTATTAACGCCCTGTAACTAGAAAATAAATGTAGTTACGAAATATCTAATTTGAAAATAGAACTTGCCATAAAAATTGAATTCGAGGACGTATGTCTTTTTTTAATAACATTTACTAGTTTCTACTATATCTTGAAATCTCATCGAATTTGATCCACCTTATACAAGAAGTGCAAGCCTTAAACTATAATAAACATTTTAAAAAGTTATCTGGAGTGATTCAAATGCACTTATCTAAATTTGTGACACATTAATTTGTGATCCAATGTACACCACACTGAAGACTGAGGAGTTATAATTATGTATGTGCCAATATGTCACACAGCAGCTCAAATTTCACTTTCCCATTGAGTAATTTAACTACTCTGCAAATTTTAACGCTGTTTCTACCCATTCATTGGAAGTGATAGACTGTAAATCTCAAATTTTAAAAATTCTGTACATAATGATAATAATAGGTAAGTATTTTTGTGCTTTTGATCATTGTTTTATACCTTCTAAATTTACTCGCAATCTTTTAATCAACCAATTTCGAAGTATAGGTATGTTTAAATTGGATCACAAATTTATAATCTATTTTGATTCACACCAGATAATTTTAGTGGCCCAATAAAATTTTGTAATACATTTTGTTACAAATATTATCCATTTTTGTACCTTTTGTTGACAAAATAATATTTGTAACTGACGCTACAAAATTGTAATAGGGAATTTTAGGTTAGTTTGCCCATGGGCGGGGTATTATGGGGCCACCACATGTGAAATAAATAACAGCACTACAATACCTAAGCTGGAGCTACACAAGCATTTTCGTTGTTTTATTCTCTATTAACTATTCAAGATGCTTACCAAAGTTTACATTCTAGTGTCTAAAATATAGATATTAGTTAGAAGTAAAAATGGCGTCTCAAATTGACATATTTTTTTTAGTTTTGACTAATGGATATTTGCATGGTAAACATCTTCAAGGAGAAATCCTTTTGCTTTCTAACAGGTTTAAGCAAAATGAACTATAAATGAAATAGAGGAAGACAGAAAGAGATAGAGGATTTAAAATATGTTCAAATGAACCTACCAAACGGCGATTTGACTTTTCTTCAGTGGTGTGCATGGGGGTGCGCGTAGCCCCATTATACCCAGCATAGTAGTTCTTGTAGAATTCAGGGACACCCCCGTGGCCTGGCTCTGCCGCCACTGGAACGCAAAACAGGGGGTTAGACTAAAGAACTGACATTTCGTTAACAAGAAAGAACCGGCTCAAAATGTCGATTGTTTGGTAGCAGCTTTGCCTCGCACATCGGGGGTGTTGTTTCAGTTTAATGTATTTTTGACCGAACGATAGGGAATTACATTAAATTTTAAAAAGAAATATTGACGGTTTGCAGGACTGGTCAATTTTGTTCAAATATAGAATTTAAGTCTTATTTTTATAAATATATCAAACAAATCTTCTCGTAAGATCACATTTCTATTTTAAGAGATAATTTAATTATTCATTGAATAACTTTTTGTTTTTTATTCATAATAACACGGAAAAATATTGCATTAAAAATTTATACACAAATGTATATCATATATAGTTTTTGATACAAGTAAAATAAAACTTTGCTACAATATTGTTTAAAAATGTGACAAAATCTGCAAATTGTAATTAATTTCATATATTTTTTCATTTTCATAGTTTGATACAACTGTATGAATTTTCACAACAATATTTTTTTTAAATGAGTGCCTGTGGTCTTCATCACTATTTTTTTTTTTTTGAAAATTACACTTTATGTGAGTCTTTTTTATAACTTCTGGTATTAACATTTTTATTTCGACCACACACAAAACTTCAAAGGTTCAAAATTTTAATGTGTTGATAATTCTGCAAATTGATATACCAACATAAATATTAAAAATTTTCTGGGCAAGACTATATATTTGCGTAAGTACACCAATCTCTCTTGTGAAGATTCCTTATCCAAAAATAAGACTACAGGGGTTGTTCTTAATTCGTTTCTGAAATCGCTGTCTTAATTTTTTGGATCGTTTTTTTAATGTTCCTGAAACGACCCTATCAAGAAATTTGTGCTGTGAAAAATATTTAATACATTAAATACGCCTTTTAGCATTCAAAGATATGAACAATTTGACCAATGGCGCGCAAATGGACTGACACTGAAATAAACTTGTAAAAACGAAATGTATACCACTAACTCTTTCCTTTTTAATGATACAATTTAACTACATACTACATGATAGTTACGTAACATAAAGGATTCAAATACTTTATAGTCAGGAAACGCCTTTAACTTGTGTAAAAATGAGTCTCGAAAGTTGAATGCTTATAATGAAACTGATGGTAGTAATAGAAAAATATTCCCGTGATCGTTTACACATTAATCTACACTTATAAATAATTTACAAATGAACGCATTATAATTAATTTTGTGTATACACCCAAGAAACATAAATGAAGTTAAATCATCGTCTATGAAATTTTTTTTAATGTACTGACATCGTCTAAAATGTACTCATTATAAAAATACATCTAATATTTGTCTGAACTATACTTTAAATGTGTTCTATCGTTTATTGGAAAAATGCTTAGAAAAATATCACAAAAGGTTATTTAGTAAAATAATATTAAATTAATATAACCTGTGGTTGCTATATCGTCTACATAAGCACCAAGATGATGAGAGTAAAAAATAATTTAAGGTACCTTTACAATATAGAACAGCTTTTATTATATTAACTTAGTCGATATACTTATTGAAACTTTGTTTTATAATTAAACCTTATATATTTAATTTATGTAAATACGTGTATCCATAATTTACATAATTTATTGTGAAAAATACCGTTTATAGGTAATTGACATTGAAAAAGTTTATAAAATTTTAAAAACAAAAATGTAATTTTTTTATATATGCTTTATTTACATCAGTGTGTTCTTTGGGCAGATACCAAGAAACGAAGTCGAATAGAAACAATATCAGAAACTACCATTTATTTTAAACCTTTAAGTATGAAATTGTGCATTCAAAAAGCAAAAAATTCTATGGATTAGGTATATATTTTTTTACAAATTATGTCAGAATAAGCCAATATGGTGGTGAGGCGTATAATGTGAAAATATCTTATTTCAAGTAGTTTTCAGAACCTACATTTCACTTAAAATGCTAAAATCGCTTCCAAAAAAAGACAATGGAAATAAATAACTAACGAGAGACGAACAACGGGTACTTGTTGACGGGAACTCTTTGTTTTATTTGGATGAGTAATCTTCACACGAGCAGTGCCTTATACAAGTAAATATATAAAATAATTATTATATTTTGACTGGGGATTATCTCAATTATTAGGTACTTCTGTAATGAAAAGTGTTAAATACAAAAATTCCTATTTTTACTCTTTAGCATTAAATGTAGTATATGACCCAAACTTCGCTGTATATTTTTGTATATTCTGTTAGAACGATTTCTCAGGATTACATCAAATTCAAAATGTAAATCAAATTATTGAGGCATGTTTTTCAGAAACGTATTATTGGAACTAATTATTTTCCACTATCCATACTCAACAACAACAAACAACAACTCAACTCAACAACAACAAACTCAACAACTCAACTCAACTAAAACACATATAAAAACGTATTAATCGAATAAAGGTACTATTATATTACCAACTGAAGTTATCACCAAACTGAAGATTATTTTATTATTGATATGACAACAATTTCATTTATTTGTTTTCTATATATTTTTCTTGTAAGAAAACAGTGTTGAATCAATTACATTGGAACAAAGAGAGAAACATCATTGGAGTGCAAAGCCTTATCATAGATCCAAATTTTATATAATTATAATACCGAAAAAGCGTTCTCTTAGATATTTTTTACAAGTTGATAGTGTTGTTTTTATTATCATTATTAAAAGTCCAAAAAAGTATCTACAATTTTGGTATTTACCATTATCGTTCTTACAGAAGTAATAACCCGGATAACAAACAATACTTTCAAAATATAAATTTGTAAGAAATCATTTTTTATGATTATGATCATTTTTGTAGCTAGTTATAAAAATGGTAAAATATACATAAATTGTTCTATACATTGCTCCAACAGCCATTTAAAAAATGGGTTTTAAATTGTAAAATTTTTGATTATATGGTCGTATCCTAGTGAATCCTAGTATTTGTTTTGAAACTTTGAATTATGTCCATAAACAAATAATCATGTGAATTAAATCTGTCTTTCAGAAATTAAAACATTGGTTTTCTTAGCTTGATCTATCTCGCCAAAGTATACCTATTTGAACTCAAAAATACTTTTTTTCTCCCATTTCCAAATATTTTGATTGCTGTTATGAATCTCTATCTACGCATTCATCAAAAATAAAACTAACAGATTAATTTTTTTAAATTTCAAACCTGCAAACCACCCGATCAAATGAATAAAACCGGTGTCAATTTTATTTCTTCTGTTCCAAGGATGAAAGACAAACAAAATCGTTCGGTCACACAACATTAATACAAATCAGACAATTAAAAAAGAAATTTGAAAAAGGTACCAATCTACGAGGCTGCTTGACAAGAGGCCGATTCATGCCGTTCATCTTGTGGTAGAGGCCGCACGCGTTGCACAGATAGTGGCCAGTGCCGTCTCTTCTCCACAGCGGGGTGTCAATCGCGCCGCAATTGACACACTCCCTACCTTCTGTGAAGTATTCCGCAGTGCGTGGATCGACTAGTTTGTAAATAGAAAGCTGTGTAGTTCGTCGTATTAGGAAACAAGCCCTTGCGCAATTATCTGCAATTTAGTCGCCGGTGCACTTACACGCATGGCGGCTTAGTGTTTATTGCATAAACTGACTGAGTACTGAAACCAATTTTCCTCAAGATACGGAATAAGGCATTAAACATAAAACTTCTCTGATATATCTTTTAAACTACCTACGTTAGACAATAAAATGAATAACAATGCTATAACAAGAGGACCCCGCGCGGTCAATATGAAATTATGGGTTCGGTCAAATTGGCTGAAATTTTGGTAAGTTGGTTTTGTGTTACTGACCAAAAGTCATACTACTTTGCAGCTATAATCAGCACAACTGACTCAGACCGCTATAATTAGGAAATAATTAATTTTCGGATCCAACACTTGGTCAGTAACACAAAACCAACAACTTACCACAATTTCAGCCAATTTGACGAAGCCCACATTTTCAAAAGACCTTGAGGTCCTTTAAACGTTCCTTCCTATCGTTACAACAAACAAAAGAAGTGAAGTAATATTTTTTCCTGAAACAATTCCCAAAACTCTATAATCCTTCAAAGATTGAAAGCGAAGCGAGTTTTTAATCAATTACTCAAGAACTTATAATTTGATACACTGCACTTACCTTATACCCGGGGATATTAGCTTCTTGGTTAGGGATTCATGGGTATCTACTATCAAAAATAGTTAACTAATGTGATTGTGAATGATTTAATTTGTAGAGAAAACTTGGCTCTGCCGTTTTTGTTTTGTAAAATTTAAAAACCGTGGCAATGTAGGACACTACAACGACAGATCACATACCGGATGAATCATTTTGATGACAGTAAGATCTAACATTTTCTCTTTTTGACTGTCCATCTTTTATAGTTTCCAAGATCCCAATACATCACCAAAATGTCCCACCAGGTAAGTATATAAAAGTCAATTGTTTTGTATTTTAAGAATTAGAACTACGTAATTATGAAAATATTTAACCTATCCAAATAAATTTTGTTTATGATTAACGACTATGAAGATATTTTGATTTTCATCTACTGTTCCGTTAGTAGCAATCCTCGTAACATTACATGCTTTTGGATCTTTAACCTTGAACGACGAATTCTAAGAACAAAAATTCAGGATACACAAAAGTCTTTATTAGAAACACATCCAAATCATAGAATATTCTTTTTACTACTCTGTACTAAAAATGCCTATATCGTCAATAATATTTGAAGGATCGTAGAGCTCTTACACTTAGGTCTGTCTTATCGTTTTAGAAAAAAATTATACTTTCTCGCAGCGTTGTTATCACACTCTATAAATATTGAATAATCAGATTTTGCAAATTCTAATGAAATACATAAAAATGAAACAAGTTTATTTTTAAAATAAAATAAACCTGTTGCAATTGTTTTTTTTTGTAAATTTCAAGGCAATCAATCAAAATATAATTTAGACATGCAGTATGTCATAAGAAAGTGTTCTTGCTTTATTCGTTTACATAATAAAATACTATATTTTTAGTTGTAGCGTCACAAAATATCTACAAATTGTATTGAAATGCAGTCTTTAGTCAAAAGAATCAGTTTGTGTCTAACTAAAAATTACACACTGAAAAGCCAATAAAAATACTCATCATTATATCACTTCACTTTAAGGTAAATAAACAAAATATGGAATACAAATTTTTTTAAACATAAATGTTTTGAGAATGAAATAGAGAAATTTTCGAAACATAAACTGTCTTCAGGGGAAGTGATATAGTTATGCATATTTCTTTTTATCTGCATATTTATAGTTTTAGGAATATTGATTAAATAAAAATAAATCAATGAAACCATTGACTGATCTTTTTGAAGCGAGGGTTACCTAACTTATTTCACAGGTAACAAAATATCCGACTAAACAGAGAAGAAACAATTATGCCACAAGTAAAATATTACAGACAAATCTATATAAGCAAATAATCTAAAATCCCCAGACTATTTTAAGGAGAAAACTTGATATAAAAAAGTCCCATTTCTGAGATACAGAGTTTGAAGACTTAAGTTCCATGGTTGAAATTATGAGGCAATTAGCTATACCTACCTATGTCTACTACTTCTTCTTAGCGGAAGTCTCAAGTTCAAAGTATATGTATAATATATTCGTAATTTATTGATTTTATTTTATTTGTTAAATTGCTTATTAATTTCAATCAGATATTTTTAACAACTACAAAATACAATTAAGTTTACCTTCATCAAATCAAAGAATGTTATATAAAATATTAAAAATAGTTGTGATAATTGGATACCTATTTTTCATATTTTCTATTATCTTACCTTCACCTTATATAGTAATACATTCAATTTATCGATAATCGTTCAAAAAATATCCCAGAAAAGTTTTAAATGATAGACTGTTAGGAATAATGCCACAGTATACCATTTTACCAAACACAAAATATTACAAGTTTCATTTTCTGTTGTAAAAATACTAAATTGCAAATAATTGTGAAAATAATAACGGTATAGTTAAAGATGTACCTAATAGATCTAAAATATTTTTATTGACGTTTAATATGTAATCAAACATCTGTATCATTTAAATTATTTCCAATAATTGTTAAGAGCATACGTGTTTTAATAATCTTAAATCCAACCAACTTTCAAACATGTTCTTTTATAGTATTTATAGGTAGGTAGCTAGTTAAAATATACTTACATGATGTCCTAAATCGTCAAGCAATTAAATTTCAATAAATCAACAATAATTTCTTATTACAACAAAGCTTTCAGGGAATCACAATATTATTTGTTTGCGACTCGACATATAACAAGTTTATAAATATCTTAGGCGCCCATTTAACGTTTAAAATAACACATTCTTACTTTTATTTTTCACACTTTTAGGTGTGATTTGAGAAAGAAGCTAAAAAAATTATTATATCAAAATGTAGGGTAATAATACGAGTATATATGCAACTAAATATACATAATATTCGCTTATCTCTTCCGGTATGAGTATTTTCAATCGTGCTTTTACCTACATATAATAAAGGTAAATAATTCCTTTATTCCAGGTTCTGGAAATTAGGGCATTAAGTTTTTTGGTAAGCAATTATACAGGAGGAGCACAGTTCAGTGGGAAACGCATGAGGTAAAAATAAGGTCAAATTTTAGCAATATTTCGAAAACCGTATCACCAATTAAACTGAACATATCGGTAGTTGTTTTTTTTTTAGGGCGAGAATGTCAAAACTTGTATTCATTTTACATCCGTCGTTAAAGACTGCTTCTTTACATGAAATAGTTAGAACAAACGATTAACTTTTTCTATCAAATATGTAATATTATAATACAAATTAATTTACGATAAGAGAAATTCAAAACTTTTTCCAAGTAAAAGATAATATAGAAACAATCAATCAGATATTTATCCGCTCATTTTTAGCAGGTTAAATCGATTTTCCCTTTAGTTATGTAAGTATTACAATTGTTTAGGTTATTCAACGCATATTTAGAATGATATATGTAAATCTATTTTACTTAGTCTGGGTGGGGCATATAGTATACATACGCACCGTTGCGTTGTTAGTTGTTTTGTGACATTATTGTACTAGGCATGTAGGGATAGTGTAGTTTATAAAACCAATGATGTACCTACATTGCAATATACCTACAAAAAATTAAATAAAACTGTCCTAAACAAACTTCAAACTTCAACTTAGTGGTAACGTCAAGTAAACAGAAAATTGCATGGAAAATTGTGTTATTTCAATTTACACCACTAGTAAAGTGTAACTAGTACGTTTTATTAGTGAACTCAATATTATTATACAGGATGTATAATGGAATTATTAAGTTTTTATATAAAAATACATAAGTATTTTTAATTAAATAAAGAAAATATTTTTATGTTTTTTTTTAAGAAAACCATGTTAACAATTTAAATAAAAAGCCCTCTGTTGCAATTTGTCCTTTTACCTTTGAGGAATTAAATATATTTCTAGATAATAATAATAAGGAACCAACAACTAATTTTTTTTTTGGAAATAGAAAGCAAACATTCATTATCCTTTTTAGATATTTTAATTAAAAAATGGCAATTATTTTAAAACAAGTGTTCATAGAAAACCACCTCACACTAACAGATATGTTAATTCAAATCATCCTGATATAAAGAACGGTGTAGTTAAATGTTTGTTTGATAGAGCCAAAATAAATAATCAATACCCTCGGAATTTTGTTGAAATAATCTTTAGGAATATTGAAAGGAAGACAAATAGGAGTTTAGCAAACATTTTGAAAAAAAATACCGTTAAAAGAAAATTAAAACAGACCGCTATTATTTTGTAAAATTATTTAATGAACTTTGGCTACAGATTCTTAAAGAAGTTATAATAGAATAAACATCATATATCTCTAGCTATGGAAACAGGCAAAAGCAAACAAATTTAAACTGTCAAAACAATTAAAATGGAAAGACAAAAACGTTCAGAAGGTGAAAACTGATAGATTTTCGAAAGAAACGTCAACAACTTTTTAAAGTGCGCAATACAAAGTGATGTGTTTTTTTTACTATATTTTGTATGTGTCTACTTTTTTCTGTGTGAGATTTTTTTATAAAAATAAACCTTAACTGTTCCTTTTGACTCACAGGTCAAAAAATACCCAAAATATAATGAGAAAAGAATATAAAATACCTATGTCCTAAATAGAAATTAATCAATTTCCAACTTCTCAGATTTTCTCAGTTTATTTAAATTCGAGTACAAGAATATTAAGATATGCTTTTATAGCAGTCTATTTATAAGCTAATTTTAAAATAAAAATTTTTACCGAAGAATTCACTAAAATATTGTCACCAGGACATACTTTTAAAGATTGGCCAAACCAAAATTCTAAGGTAAATACAAATAATAATTTCAATAATGTGCAACAAATGCGAATTAAAATGTATGTATTAATAATAGCAATCTTCAATTTCTTTGGCGAAATAAGTATTTTAAAAAATATTTTTAGGCCTAAAAATATACTTAAAATGTAATTTAAACTTAAAATTTGTTTGACCTAGAACATTGATCAGATAATTGACATTTTCATATAAATTATGTATGTAAAATACTGAATATATTTTATATTTTCTCAGCTGTTTCTATACTTTGTTATATACCCGGGGATATTTTGAAGTTATAATATAAAAATAAGTTATCAGAGCAATAAGAGCGACAGGACTATAGAAAGGTAAGAAAGGCTTGCGTTAAGCGTGTTTTTTATCTGCGGGTATAGCGCCACTACCGATACGGTGCATTTTAACCAATTCGTTTGAAATTTCAAAAGTATTTAAAAATTCCAAACAAATGAGTCAATTTCCCTTGCTCGACATGTCCAATAGTAATAAATATTTCAAGGTATTTGACGTCTCCCGTGGACTTTAAGTACATAGACAGGTTATTGTATTCTGTTGTGCAGTGACGTAGACTGACAAACGAAAATATAAGGATATTTAACATGCATCAAGTTCACAGTATGCTTCTGTTTATTTTTAACAGAAAAATCATATAAACATATTAAAGAAAAACATTTTAAAATTGTTGTTATTTCAAAAGCGCAAACATTTTAAAAAATATATACATGTAGATCAAAGTACCAAACGAATAATTTTGTCTTACAGGATTTACGTATTTATTTAAAACTCACGTTAACGAAGAAAACTAATACATTAAATATTAAAAAAATCCCTTCTGAAAGTACGTTAATGGTGTCTCGTCTGACGGAAACAGGTAAAACCCGAGACAAATCTACGGTACTTATGAACTTTAACATGCCGGAAACGTCAAGATCAAGAGTAAATGAAGGCGACTTTACTCAGTAAAGAAAGTTCGAATTTTATCATTTTTATCAACCAGAAGCGTGCCAAGATATTAAACATTCTACTGGTCTTAAACGTGTAACTTAGACAAGGTGGCGTATTGTTTAGTAAAATAATGTTCCACTGGTGATTAGATTACGAGGCTATATTTTCAATATTTTCTATATTGATCTGAGGTTATTACTGATTAATATCGCAAAAAGAGACAGAAAAATTGTGCGATCATTAGGTTAAAAAATTCGAGGATGTCAGTTACTGAGTTGACATGCAATAACAAAAATCTATTTTATTGTGACAAATGTGCTACATAGATGCTATAACTTTTATAAAAACAAAAAAAAACCTCTTTAATTGCTCTTAATCCTCTTACCTCTAGTATTTGTATTTAATTAAAACATTTCAACGAGAAAAAAATAAGTATCTACCCCTTGTAGAAAAAAGTCCTATTCCTTTTCTTAAGGTGAATCTATACCCAAAACTGGAAACATTTTTTTTTCTTATTTTGGTAGATAAACATAATATGTAGAATATAGTACTCAAACGGTTTTTTCGAAATTAACTTTATACGTGAGTTATCGTTTAGCCACCTACTATATGGCTGCTATTTTAGATTTTCAATTCATTTTCTAGATTTTTTTTGTTATTAGGAACCAAGTGTCAATGATATAAATGACGGTGGATAGCTGTATTAACAACTGACTGTAGATGGAGATATTTTTCTGTTGTTTTTATGGTTTCTATACACAAGCGGTAAACGCGAGGTAATGTGTACAGCAACAACTGTGTGTTTAAACGTGTTTTTCTCGAAACTACGTTTTTTGAACTTGTAAGCTCTACCCAATATGATATCGCCTTATTTTTAATTAGGGGAAATAGGGAAGAAGCTTTTTTTAACACCTTCAATATTAAAAAACAATTGAAAATCAATTTTACTTAATAACATATCAATTTCTGTCCCCGATTGAGTGAAATTTTCACTCTATTACAAGTACGAGTACAACTGATTGTGAGTGAAACTATTGCATCGCAGAAATGAGTGAGTTTTACGCAAATCCGAGTTACTGCTAACTATCAATTGAGTGACTTTTGACTCTATTCTGAGTATATAAAACAGATTTAGAGTTGACTTTTTCTCTAACATGATTTCAATTTAACTATTATTGAGTAATTTTTTACGCAGACTTGGTTTTTAATTAACTACACATTGAGTGCAAAAATAAATTACTCATAAATGATTAATTAGGATATACAGTGTTGAAATTAATTAGACGCTATACAGCGTGTTCTGCAAATGATGAACTTTCAAATTAGGAGAGATATTGTAAAAATAAATGTCTCAAATCTACATTTTTTTTTGTAGTACCTATAGGTATATTAACCCTTGAAGATAAGAGATGAAAATCGGTATTTTGTAATAACTTTTTTGTAATGTACACGATGTACAATTTACTTAATAAATGCTTTCTTATTATGAACGTTTGAAATTTTAATTTTAATATTATTGTCATAAACTACTAAACAGTCATAGTGGTTCCAACACAGATTTGTTTTAGAGATAAATTTAGGTTTCGATTGGTTCACTGATCGGACGGATAGATTGCCATATCGTACGTTACAAATACGTAATTATAGATAACAATTTAACTATCCGTTTATTTAACCAAATATTAATCGAAACTTAATATATTGTATTTAATTATTGTAATTAAATCACTGCATTCAAATTCACCTTTCACTGGAATAACCACATAACCGATACTTGTTCAACTCCAAAGCACACCATACGCCATACTGCCATCCACCATGCCACGGTCACGAGATAACCTAATGGGACGATGGGAACAGACAAAGACAATGCATCTGGATATGAAAAAGGGGTGGAATCGCTAATAAGGACATTTACTCTGATTTAGGTACAAGTGCACCAAATACGAGTTTACGTGAGGAATTTATTTAAGGAGTACCTATATTTAAGTGAAAGTATTCAGTTTTAGTTTAAATATAATCACAAATGAGCAATATGATCAAAATGCCCAGTATTGAGTGAAAATGTACTCAATAACTTCACCCAATGGATTCACTCCTAATCTTTATTGCTTTCACTCATACCGATTTTTTTACAGTGTGCTTATTTTATTAGTAGGTATATCCTCCACATTTTTAAGAAACATTTTTTGATTTTCGGTTTCAGATAAAATTTACAACTTCTACAGCTTACACAGAGTGGACCTCTTTTTTGAAGGTGATGACGGCGCACGATAACTGGTCACCATGACAGTATTTTGTACTAAAATTTGTTTTTCACTTAAATATTTAATAAACATGTAGCAAAAAATGCTCAACATTGTCTTTTTTTATTAATTAGATGTAAACACCCCCTTAAGTGACACACACCAACATTATTCCATTTTACAGTCTCTAAATCCGAATTCTTTAGGGAATAAGGCCAGTTTGATCTAGTAATATCATTTTGACAGCATTAACCATTAAAGTAAGACCGTAATTATTAAAAAAAACCTAAAAGCCGAGGAAAACAATTATGTGAAAATTATAATAGCAATAGTAACTTTTTTATTGGTTCTGATAGCAAGAATCACAATTATAACCTAACTTTGTACCTGTGGCACCCGCAACATATACTTCGCTGTCGAAATTATGGAGAATGACTCATCGGTAGCTCTTGGACTAGGAGGATTTAGCGAGCGGGGATCGAAAATCCATAGGCGTATCAGTTTAGAAGGCAACAAGTATATAAAATATGGAAAAAATATTTATTTTTAGCGGTTTTATCAGAAAACTTCAAAAAACTTTTAGCAACATTTTGTTTTCAAATTACCCACTAAAAAAGCATTTCCCTATAAGTATTCTAAGTGCAATAGACAGAGATAGAAGATAGATCGACGTTCAGTGTAACTCAGTATAGGTATAGATGATTATACGAGTAGATCCTATCGATGTGTATATACAGCGGCACATCATTTAATACAAGGCAAATAATATTGAACCGTTATAAAAATCATTTTGTACGATTTATAGTAATAGTTAATGTTAGTTAGTTAATAGTAATGTTTTTATATTATGTCTGAGTCACTCTCCATAATTTCGATCGCGAAGTATGGGGTAGCGATTTTCACAACTTTCAAAAAAACTGTCTACACCTCGAAAATTTTTATTAAAGTCAAATTTAGTTATTTTTAATTGAAACAGTCTTTAATAGTAATGTTCTATATACTTATAGCCTTGATAACAGCTTAACGAGTTCAGAACTTATTGGAAATAATTTTGAATAGTTATTTGGTTGCTACAAAGGAATAACAATTTCACTAGGGACACTCTATTTAAAGCAGTTACGGGTAAGTAACTTTATTATCAGTTCAGTGAACCCATATCCACACCTTCCTCCATGAAATACATTTTTATTACTTTTTCAGAGAAATTGCTCCGACTAAAGGGTAAATAATTCGTAAAAAAAATTATTTAGTCCGTCCTTGGCCATGAGATTTCGCGATACTATTTATTTAAGAAATTCTGTTGTCAATACATAATTTGAAATTTAGCTAAAACCAAAATGCCAATAAGTAATTACCAAGTTGGTGTAAATACTTAAATCTGAATTAGAATGTCAAATTAAAATATGTTACATTTGAATATCTTCTGCACATACGTTTAATGAAGTACGTAATGAACCTGTTTCAAATACTATATTTGTTAAGTCCTTATCTTAATAACTAATAGTTTCATAGAAATTCGACTGTAGATCGAGATTTTATTGAAATTGTTGCTTGTATAGCAAAAATACTATTAAAGAGCAGTAGAGTCATTAAGACTTTTTGTCTCCTTACACTATGAAATAACATAAAATGAAAAGAACCACAAATTGATTTGGAATAAAGAAAGAGAAAGTTGTTTCTAATATACGATACATTTTGGGTATACCATAATTTATACTACAATCAATAAAATCATGCAGAGATCATACAAATTTTCCATGTTTTTTAAAAAGTGGAAAATATGGTATACGATAGTATCAAGAGTTCAGTATATACCTGTAGATACATCTCATAACACTTGGCATACAAAGAAATGTTCAAGCATTTGAATATACACTGTTTCAGATTCATTGCAAAATTGAGCCACTGAATAAACGACTGATGATTAAACAATTTACGAACCAACAGCCACATTGTCATTTTATATGTTCTGAAGTATCTAGATGCATTTTCTTCAGAAGAGTGGTTTTGAAGTCACTGGTCTGTAACATTTCAGTCCTTCATTTTTATATCCAGTCGTCTCTAAATCTTAGGTAGTTCTAAACCCTCATATGTACTTTTTCCGATTTGGCCAAAATTTGCTCTCTCTAATCAGAATTGTGAAATTACTTAGACCCATCAAATGCGTTCATCTCATGATCTTGATCTAGTGCTGACGAGTCTCCCTGTTTATTCAATCTACATTTTGTATAAGGATGCTGTATACATTGAATTCTTGAGATCCATACTTCTTGCTGCTTGTCTTGGGAAAAAGTTATCCTATTTTCTGGAGGTGCTGTGGACGATATTAACCTTTTTTTAATTTTCTTAAGAGGCAGACTACCTTATTAGTGGGCTATTGTACTTCTATATGGGGTAGATAGGTTGTTGCTAAATATTGCTCCTTTTCTTTGTTATTGGATGTACTACTTTTTAATAGTATGAATTCATCTGCTTTTAATTCTTTATAAAATTATTTTTCCTCAAAAACAAATGTACAAACAAATGTAATGTTCTAGATATCTGTTGAACTATTGTCTTCTACTGTTTGTTCCGCCTCATTCACAAAACACTATGCATAAAGCTTTAAAGCAACTGTGTTCAGGCAGAAAATATGATCACACTCTTCCTGTTGTAGTTTTAATTCACCCTTCCATAATTGATCCTTTCTTTAATTACTAAATAGAATAGTATGAGGAATTACTTTTTTTTTAGGTATGGGTAAAAGTTATGCTGAATAGAGGGGAAGTATATCGAAAACTATTAGTAGTTATATGAAACTTCTACTTACATACGAACTCTTACAACCACATTTGTCATTATTGGAATATTTATCGGCAATATTACCTATTTCTCTCAACTAAAAAATATTATATTTGAAACAAGTGTTCTATTATGTCTCTAAATTTGAGTTCTAGGCAGTGTAATGGTTAGAATTAGAAGATATAGATACAGACATACAATTTTACAATTATCTAAACACAAATAACTACAGCGAATTATATGCATATTCGATATTGTTTATTCATTTGTGATCACCAACAATAGCTGCTGTATATTCCCAACTCATTATAATAATAATGAACGTCTCAAATATTAAGTTACTGCTGATTTATTAAAATACTGTGTCATACCGGATCTAAATAATTGACACACAACTTTTTTTGTTTCGTAAATATAGCAAATATATTTCTGTAGACCAAACAAACAACCGTAAATCGTTGGACCACCCTATTAGATTGATCATAAACGGCAGGAAGTAGCCTTTCTTTTTCTTTTTTACTTTAAATATTTTGATCAGCACAAAAATCTGCAAAACTTTCTTATGGCCTCTAACAAAATACATATATCCTTATGATATCGATATACATTTGCATTAGAAGAGAAAATGAAACGCGGTTTTGCTCTACGTTATAGAATCATTGTAGATACCAAAATCATTTCTATTTGGAATTAGAAAAGACTTAGAAATGGATATTATTAAATTACGTTAATTGTTTTTGAAGAACTATTTATAACAGTAGATAAGCGGAGTTAAATTTCAATTTTGTTTACAGAATTATTTTGATTCCAAGTAGAAACATGCGTGCAAATACATGAATCACGCTTTTTCACTTTGACCGATTTACCTAGTCATAACAGTGTTTATAATTGAGCGATCCACATAGACAACATCAACAATAAATATTAAAACTATAAAAATTATCACACGGAATTGCAGTGTCGAGTTCTTAGAATTCGTAACGGAATGCAAAATGCCTGACTCGCAACCTCCATGGGAACTGTCCAGAATCCCATATTGTTTGCTTACGGGATGGAGTACTTACTACTATTACGTCAATTCGCGAAAATAGAACTACAAATCATATATCACTAGAAGTAGGTCCACTTAGACAGTTCTATATTAATAAATATGTTAAGTCATAATGCATTTTCAAATGCAGTTGTGAACGAGCTAGCAGATTTTTTTAAAATTTTGTTATCAGTTGCATAAAAGATATCAATGACCATAAAGATTTTGAGACAGGCGATTTTGTATTAATGCAAGTTTGATACATTTTACATACTTTGATCATGGAGACAAAACTGAAAATAATACGTAATACAGAAGGAGCTAGATATAGAAAATATATGTGACGGAAGTAGTTAAAATTTAATATGATAATTTAGAAAGAGATCCGTAAAGATTGGATAGAGCAAAGATCATAAGAAAAATAAAACATAAGATAAAAGAAGAAGTAATAGTAATTCGTATAAAAAGTATAGTATTTCAGTGGTCCTGATTGGCATCGAGTTTTTCAAAAAAACAAGCTTTCATACTATATCTCAAATATTGATACATAGTAACAACATAATAAACGTAATAACAGCTAAATTCAAACATTATGTCAATTTTGACTGATAACTCTTAATAAGAAAAGTCTACAAGACGACATTAGATTGAAGATTATAGAAACTTGCCAAAATAAATTGTTATGTGACAGACAACTAAGTTTTTTTCTTTGATTCAACATTACAAAACACTTTAGTCCTGTTACATGGATATTACCACAGGCAGGACTTTTACTACTTGTACTTGTTTTTGTTAAAGAATCTATTAGCTGTCTAATTTAATTATGTATAAGGAATTTCCATTATTCTTTAATCAACAGATTTCAATATTTGCCTATTATAATTTTAAGTTAAGTACTTTGGAAGTAGAACATGGAGTCATTTACTTTTAAATTTAAAAATGATCTACCTAACAGCTTTGATTGTAATATCCCTACTTCTCAGACGACATCACTTTCAGTTTTATTTAAAGACATGTTATTATTGCCATCACAAGCAAGCAAGTAGTTTCCAGGTTCCAAGATTGAATCGATAATTTTCAACCATCATAAATTAATATTCGCGACTTGATATTTTTTCGATCCTTCAAAAATTAAACTCAAAATCAATCAATGAATTATTCAATTCAATAAATTTGATCAGTTATTCAAAAGCTGCTGGAGATACGGACTAGTGCAGTAGTAGTACAAATAAACAAAAACTGACCACTGATGTCGGAATAAGAAGTAGTCGGAGAGATTCAACTGTGAAAATGAAGTTATTTAATGTTACAGAAAAATTTCTTTCTAAACCCAATAAAATTGAAACCTATGTATCTTTCCATCGTAAAATGCGTCATTTATGATTAAAATTCCAAAAGCCAAAACAATGTTCGAATCTGAACATAAGTGAAAATCATCATAATTAAAGTACTTACAGCATGCCTCACCTTTTCCGTTGATAGTAATTACATCCAACTGTAGAGAAATTATAGCAAAGTAATAGACTGGAAAAATAACTCAAAAAGTACAAAAAACACTCCAAATCTTCAAATAATTTTTTGACAACTGACACTACGAGTACTCATAATTTTATTTTCAATTATATGTGTAATGCACTTCAACGAGTTGGGATGTATGTATTTTTAATAGTTCTTGAGTAGTTAATAAAAAATTAGGCTTTACGTCCATTCTTTAGAGGATCATATACTCTAGGAATTATTTTAAGGAAAAAATGTTGCGAAGAATGGAATCAGTCCTGCAAGTATATTGCAACGTCACTGTTACACCCTGTATAAATTTTATAACCGGCACTTTAACGTATATTGGTTTAACATTTTCAACTTGTTTCCAAGCTAGAAACATATTAATTAAGTTTTTGAAATTTTTGGCACCATTGCAATTAATTATTAAAAATAATACTTAATGTAATAACTGGTAAAGTGATAAACATCTAACTTTGTTAAACGTGATATATTTTTATTTAAGCTCTCTGAAAATAACAAACTACAAATCGTCTGAGAAGCAAATATCTGGAGCAAAAAATGTTAATAAAAGGAACATTTATTTAATCTGCAACTTAGCTGAATAATGAGTTGACGTTTAAATCAGCAATATTGAATAAGTGAGCACAGTGTGGAAATAATATTCGAAAAATGGGAGAGTATTTAATTTATCCTGGTATACACTGATACAAATTGTGGAAATTCATTATTTATAATTTTGTATTTGTAATTAATTTAAAATATATTTTCCCTAATCCTTTATTTGTTTTAGTATACTTGATGTAAATATACAAGTAAAAGTGTGAATTTGCACTACCTGATTTAGCTCAACCAATCAGATTAATCGTGCGATCACCCGATGTGGTGTTACCGAGCATGTGTAGAGAACTGTGCTAGTTGTTCAGTAGGCACGTTTAGATTCATTTGTGGCGTAATAATATAGCACAATGATTTAACTATCTAAATACTGAAGTATATACCTTCATTTAAAGTTATTGAGGAGTATGAGAGACATGAATAATAACCGTATTGAACTTTTCCTAACCCTTAACTTTACACACATACATCCAGATTGTAGCTTACTATTTAAGACTTTTTTTTCTTATTGTTTTACTTACACTGTATTTTGTTTTCAGGTTAATGTTCTCAAAAAGTGGCCATTGCTTTCTAAATGGATCAAAGATTCAACCTCAAAATGCATCTAGATGCGAGAACAAGAACAAGGGCAAAATTTTCATCCAGAAAAAGTCTTCCTATAAATGCAAACCGCAGTAAAACTTTTTCCAGAAAATGCATAAGGGATGTTTTTCTTTATACTTAGGTAATTATTTTAATTTGAATTCAATTTTATGGAAGAAAATGTATCTCATTTGTCTTAAATAATATTGTTTATTTAAAATAGTCTAAGATTAATTCAAGCTTTATACGGTTTTTGAGTGCATGAAAACGTATTTGTTAGATCACTTTTTTAAACATTCAAAGATAAAGACGTCACTAATAAAAATATGTGTAAAATTAAATATATACTTTGTCCTTTACATAGATTGCCTTATACATATACAGGGTCTCCGGAAGGGTCATGTCAATAATCTATTTTGACCTCCCCTGTAAACCCCTTCATTTTTGACATGACCTTTCCGGACACCCTGTATATTTTTAATCTTACTGGCTTAATTTAAACCTGCTGTACCAAGTTTTTCATTGTATTATTACCTCAAGAAGGCTGTTAATTGGTTTAAATAATATTATTTATTATTTACCTTTAGGTATTGGTAATTCAAAAATTTAAATTTTACTTTAGAGACTGTGTCATTTACTGCATTAATAAATCTTCTTAAAATTTAATGTCGTTTCTTTCACTTAAGTACGTCTTAACCTGTCTTGGAAAAATATTTAATTATGTAAAAAAGATAATCTTTCTAAAAATATTACAAAAAATAATGCATATATTATTATTTTCCTTCCAAAAAAAATACTGTTTTCTTGTTTTATTTTCGATGAATTACACAAAATTGTATGATGTAATCTTACATTACCTATTGTGGCGTCAATGATCTAATGTGTAACTTTACATAAAATGTTTATGTGTAACATTCAATTTTGTGCCTCGTATTAACTCTAAAAGTAAATGAATCGTGCTGGATGTATTTTTAATAAAAGTAAATGTTTTCATAATGCTAGAGCATAATTATTTTAAAAGAATATGTGCATCTGGTTTAAAGAGCTCGGGCTCTTGGCTTGAATTATGAGGGCAATATTAAATTTTAAGTTGTATCTGGCACTGTGATTTAAAAATATATTAATGAAACTTAATACTAATATTATTTAACCTAAATTTGTAATAACGCCGTCAGGAAATAGAACGAGGTATACAAATTTTATAAAAAATAAACCTTTAAATGAATATCAGCTTGTCATGCAATATTTTTAGACGGTTGCTTAAGTGCGACCAACCCATGTTAAGATTTATAGAGGCACTTAAAGGTGACCCCATCCCTTTGGCATTTGTAAAAAATTGGCGCCACTGAAGTTGTCAGAGATTTGGTGTCAAATTTCAAAATAGATCTGTTTCAAATAGGACCGAAGATCTTCGCTATTCCCCAGAGAAATTGCACACTACTGTGTGTTGTTTTTCTAACCACAAAAGTGCTTGAAAGATAGAATACTTGGATATACCACTATAATCATAATTTAAAATTTATGTAAACGTAGGTGTAGATTCGCCTAGGTCGGGATTATTTTTTGCGACTTATGTTCAAACAACAATTTGATTACCTAATAAAAATTATAAATAAATGTGGTAAATCACACTAATCAATGCTTTAATTATGTGTTAGTCTCGGGTAGGTCAGTTACTTTTATCTTAAATGCTTGTTATTTTATATTTTCTTTTTATTTGTGTAAGTTCAAATCAAAGATTGGCGAGGGAAATATGTAAATATCCACAACAATCCAAGAGGATGTAGATAGGTATTTTATGATTGAACAAAATTATAAAAACAGCTTATTTCTGTAGTGGAAAATGTATTTAAATAAACAGATCGTCACAAAAAGGAAGAAATTAAGAAAACTCCTACCTAACGCAAAGAAACAAAGAAAAATAAAATGGTATCTCAAATTTTGGTTTTATTGTAGAAAATACACGGTTTTAAAGGATAGTTCAAACAACAAAAATGTACATTTTTCTCAAATATGTAATAAGTTAAACAAATTAAATAAAAACACATTGAAGACCATTATTTATACATACATATAGTTTTTTAACCTTTTTGGAGATGTTCTGCGAGTATGGTATATATAATTTTATTTAGATAAATAACGATAGATAGATGTTTCGATTTCGAACCTATCAAAATAAGTTAAAAACAAAATCAAGCATGTCGATAGCAAGTAGTTAATATTTGTTTGTCCAAGTGAATTAAAAGTACTTTTTTATTATCTAATTTCAGAAAGTAAAATGTTATTTTTGGCCCCCAAATTTACTTAAAACAAACATGTAGGCATTTTAGTTCCTTAGTATAGTCTTTCCGATCTCAATTGAAGACCAAGAAGATCAAAGAGCTTGGCGGTATGTACCAGGTTCGGTCGTAACGCAACAACTTGGCACTGAAATATTTGAAAAACTTGTTACCATATTTCTTTAGCCATACCCATATACAAGTCTGGTCGCCCAGTTGAAGAATTCGCGCGCGGGCAAACGGTAAACAAACACAGTCGGACTGGGCGACCAGCCATAAATTTCAGTTGTCGACAAATTGCCTAGCAGTGCAGTGCAGCAACGCGGAATTTGGTGTGATTCAGGTAATTTTAATTTATTATAGGCACCTTCTATTAATCATTCATATTACAATTATTGCGAAAGGGGGAAATAAGAGGGAATATTTTATTTACTAATATTATTACATTGCATTTTGGAGACCTTTTGAAACAGACCAAAACGAAATACCGCCAGAAAATATAGAATTAGTGGAACCGGTTGTTTATGAAACATATATAGAATTTAAAAATAAAGATTTACATGTTCAATGTCAGCGTCTCATTTTAAATATTTACGATTGTTTAAAAAAAGGAAGAAAATTAAAAACCAAATAATGAAATTATAAATAGAGTATGTGAATATATACAGGGTGACTCAGAACTTATCCAAAAAAAAATTCTGGATGTACAGGGGACCCTTATAAATACAATTTTGTAAAGAAAAAATCAAAAAAGGCAGTTCGAAAATGATTTAAAAATACACTTCTGCACGGCACTGGAAACTGGTCCACTGTAAAACCTGACCTCGCACAATGCGACCGGCATGGCGGTGTGATAAAAACGGACAAAAACTTTCGCAATGAAAAAAATTAAATAGAATTTTATATCACCTATTTTATATCGGCAAATTCAACTGCTTTTGCTTTTATTAATTAACAAAATTAATTTATGTTTTTAAATAGTAAAATCATTTGACATACCCGATGTTACAACAACAATTGTTCCAAATTTTACCCACCAACGTGTAAACATATTTGGGTCCGCCTTACTCAGTCTCTACGAACTAACACAAATGTTGTCTTGCTTCACTATAACACAAATGCTTCACTATAATACAAATGTTGTCTTGCTTCACCATAAATTAAAACAATATCCATCAACTCCGAGTTGCTATAAACGCAAACCATTTTTGACACTAACTACTAAAAAACTATTGTAAACACCAAAGATAACAGGTAAACACTATCGCAACGACGATTGCAAAAGCGGATTTCAGTATTCCGAGTCGCTGAGGCCACGTGGCTCTCCACGCGTATTGCGAATGACGCTAGAGACTACAGTTGTCCAGCTATGTAGTGGTTGAATGTACTATAACTTCAATAATTTTTTTCTCGGAAACTATAAGAATTTTACAAAAATTTGTTTACCATATTGACTTCATTTCTCATGCCGCATCTATTCCCAAATTTTTTTGGATAAGTTGTGAATTCCCCCTGTATATTAACTAAAATTTCAGTGTCCACAGTTTTTCGTGTTATTAAACAGGGTGTTATAGATTATTGCGTAAAGAGGAAGCAAAAACAAAAATTTAATAATATCGAAGACATGACGATATACGTAATTCGGAAGACAATTTATAATTTATATAGAGAAAAGTGAAGTCATTAATAATTAAAATATGTTGCTGGCCAAATGAACATATAATAGAAATTTTCTACACATTATATACAAATTTATATTATTTGTTACCTTTAGCAGAAAACTTTTTTAGGGCCCCCATGAAACTAAACTAAATTTTATTGCTAGGCGTTTTTATGTATGTACGGACATCGGAAAGACTATAATTGTCTTTTCATCCGCGAATTTAGCGCCCTCAAACTAAAACAAAATATTTACAAATATAATTTAAACAGTTAGCTTTTTGATTGTATTAACCTAAATACGGCATTTAAAAATATTTCAAATCGAAATATTATAGTAGGGAAGGTACCTAGGGTATTATATAAATAATAATGTGACCGAGGGTATTATCCCATATCACCCGTGGCACCTTCAACGTTTAATATCCTACTATTTAATTCGATTTTTTTATATAAACTGCTGGTGTGACGTTTGTTTGACATTTAACATTATTGACATTAATAAATGTTACTTGTAATTAACAATTCATTTATAAGATAATGTTTTTTAAATTTGTCCTATGGCGTTATTGATATCTACAACGTCCAATTGCGTTATTTCTGACCTGAAAATAGGATAATTATTGTAAATTGTTGTATGTGTTGTTGGTATTTTGATACGGAATAACTTTTTTTATTTATGATCAGATTTAAATTTGTTTGACGATTTTAGGGAAGAAGATAGCATGGAAGTTTGTTTGACATTAAATATTATTGTTTGTCATGAAAAATTACACAGATTAGCAGTGTGTGTTGTATAAAATATGGGCTGTTATGTAATCTACAAGAAGGGGTAAGTACGTGACTTCTTATAAGCAAAGCCGTACGTTTATTAAATATTGGTTAATTTTTTTATATATATTTTTATGCAAATTTTTAATTAAAAACAAAGTGACTATCAAATAGAGTTTTTCATGCGAACATTTCTCCAAAAATGCTGGCTCTTCGCGATATAGGGTTGTCTTAAAAAATAACCTTCTTTTATATTTTCCAACAAGTAATTTGTTAATAAACTCGCATTTTTTTCCATGGCTAACATAACTTTGAATAAAGTGATTCAGATAAAAAATTTGTCCCATTAAAAAAGAGAATTTTTGTAAAAATTCCATTTGAAAAAACCTTGCTTATTATCAAAAGTAGATACCTACTATCAATACTCTCGTTTTATATGACTCAATCTGTGTAAGTATTTATCATAATTTTCCCCTTTCTCTTCCTTTTTCATTTTTTTTATGAAGTAGGTATCCTAATTTAAAGATGTAAGAAGCAAAATAAAAAAATATTTATTCTAAACCGACTGTTAGTGCAATATAAAAGTAGTTCGTTAGTGCAAAATAGAAAATGATAAGGATTCTATTAAGAAAAGAATTATCAGGAACATAAAAAGGCAAAGTATGTTTCCAGTAATCTCTTAATAATGTTAGTGGATTACTAAAGAATGTTCCTCTGATTTGATAATTGCAAATTTTCAAAATATTTCAACAATCAAGTCAAGTAAGGTTTATCGATTATTCTGTTAATTATTGGTACCTCAACATATCTAAATGTAGAGAGAATAACAATTTCTAATTCTGGAATCTACAAAGCTGTAAATAGGGAGTCTAACTGACAATGAGTGTAACTGAGGTAAATGTATAAAAGAAATTCTTACACCAAAAATATACCTTCGATAATTTTTATATAAATTTGATAAACATAGATTAAATTAGATGAGAACAACTACATTGTTGCCAAATTGCTACTTTTTCGACTAAAACAGAAGACTTATTTATTTTAACAGAATTCCTCATATTTTTACTTATTTGGATAGGACCAGTGACTATAATATTATAGTCACTGATAGGACGTTTCTCACGACAGTAATGATGTAAGGTTTGATAAGTTTACCTCTAATAATAATAGAGATATGGTTTTAAAAATTGTGTCATACTCATATTCTAGTAGAACAAAATTGGGTGCCAAGCACCAAGATTATTGTACTTTTTTATTCGATCGATAGGTCGATCGATAACTTGTATAGAAATTATGTTACTAAAAAATATCCTGCGTTTTGCTTGTCTCAAATTTAAATTTATGAAAACTATAGTTTAATTGATACCAGCTACTTACATTTTTTTTACAGTCTGGTAGTTAGTAGTTTGGGACAGGATGTCCCAAAATAGAAGGCCATACCATTAACCACATATTCTTTGGACAAAAATAATCCGCCTTCCCTTATGCCATTTTTTATTTGGGCGTCCCTGTTTCAATATACAGGGTGTTAAAGTTACATTTTAAAAAAACTATTTTTGTTAATAAGTCCATTGTTTTGTAAGATACACTCTTGAAATTTTGCACGTACTTTTATCTTATTCCGGCATACTTATCATGTAATTTGGTGAAAAAAATCGAATAGCTAATGGAGGTAACTGAGGGATGCAGTACGCTTTATCCCCTCCAATTATTTCTAAGTACGCCTATGAAGCTTTTTCTTGAAACATCAAACGTAGAATTTTCTTCTGATCATTTTATCTCTTTTGTACATTTTTGTTTAAATGCTCCGTTTTGGAGAAAAAGGACATGTATTGATGGGTTACAAATGTCTTAGCGGCCGATGAATGTCAGGAAAAAATAGTGAGCTGTGAAAACAAATGTTCATCTTGTCAACATAATGACATTAGTTACTATTAATTCTTTGATTCGGCAAATCGAGAAGTAGTAAGTGGTTAATAAATGCATATCTGCCATATCTGCAAAAGTCAAATTAACTACTGTCACCCTATTAGCCATATTGTCTTATGTTAAATTAAAAACTTAATAATCACTTACTACTTCTCGATTTGCCGAATCAAGGAATTAATAACTANAATCAAAGAATTAATAGTAACTAATGTCATTATGTTGACAAGATGGACATTTGTTTTCACAGCTCACTATTTTTTCCTGACATTCATCGGCCGCTAAGACATTTGTAACCCATCAATATATGTCGTTTTTCTCCAAAACGGAGCATTTAAACAAAAATTTACAAAAGAGATATAATGATCAGAAGAAAATTATACGTTTGATATTTCAAGAAAAAGCTGCATAGGCGTACTTAGAAATAATTGGAGGGGATAAAGGGTACTGCATCCCTCAGTTACCTCCATTCGCCCTTCGATTTTTTTCACCAAAATTACGTGATAAGTATGCCGGAATAAGATAAAAGTACGTGCAAAATTTCAAGTGTGTATCTTACAAAACAATGGGATTATTAACAAAAATAGTTTTTTAAAATGTAACTTTAATACCCTGTATATTGAAACAGGGACGCCCAAATAAAAAATGGCATAAGGAAAGTAGCATTATTTTTTTCCAAAGAATATGTGGTTAATGGTATGGCTTTCTATTTTGGGACACCCTGTATATTACACTGGAATAAATTATTCAAAATTTGCAAATTAACTACTGAAGCATTAGAAACACATAACGACTACCATTGAGTGTTTATACAATGAAACAGAAAATTATTAGAATCTTATGAAAAAATAAAATAAATACTATTTTTTATGACATTCTCTGAAGGCCCATTAGAGAACTCTTAATAAAGACAGATATTAATATTTCATTTTTTTAATAAGTTATGTTCCTTGAGGTCAAAAAAACTCCAAAAATGTATTTCGGGAAAGGAATTTAGGTAGGTACATATACAGTGTATCAATGGTTGAAAAGAGGAAAACTATTTTTTGTTTGATTTTATGAAAACAAAGTTATCCTTATTAAAAATATGCCCACTTTTGTTCGAGTCTATAAAAATGTAGTTTTAAGTAGGCTAACATTTACAGGATATTTCCTTTTAGGAAATGATTAGAAAGATAGTAGTTAATTTTGTCCTTAGAACTCAATAGTGTACCCAGATCGTCATATATATTGATAGTCAACGTCAAAAAAATTTTAAGGGGAATTTTTACATTTTTTAATGAATAATTGTATAACTAATCTGTAACGTTTTTTTTAATTAAATAGGCCTTGTCATGTACAAAAAAGAGATTTTCTATGTAGGTAAACTGCCTTTTTCTTATGATATAAACAGATTTCATTAAGAAAATTTGTTCAGAATTAAAATTTATTCCTATATTGCAAATCTTTCCATCCTGTGAAGGTAAAGTGCCCTTTGTTATGTTAAAAATGGGGACAATATTTATTAAAAGCTGATTATAATTAAAAATCATATTAAAGTTTCAAGTTTTAATTTTACGTTTCAATTATTGATCAAATAAAAAAATGTTAAAGTTGGTTGATTATCTCTAAATTTGGCATATTGACATAAATTTTAATTATAAACAACTTTTCCCAACAATTTTTTTTGAGAAAGGGACTTTACCTTCACAGAACACATAACTTGCTTCTGACAAGGCCTATTTAATTATCCATAAATAGAAATACGATACAAAGAACTTTTTAATCATACAAGATCGTTTCTCAAAATGTTAGAATTACAACTTAAAAACTTTGTGTTCACGAAACCTACGGTTAAATTTATCTATGGACACCATGCGTGTATTAAGTGTTGGAACCGATACAGTGTATTATTGAGTTCGAAGATTAAAACTACCATACCTCTAAACTTTGTAGAGAGCACCTTGTATATATTGATACACTTAAAATAATATTTTTCAAAATTTGAACAAAGCGAAATTTTTTTATGTGAATAACTTTATTTCATGAAAAAATAAATTAATGAAAATTAAAAAAAATTCAACGTTTTCAACTCTGTGGACACATTGTGTTTCAGTTTAAACAAAAAAATCTACATTTAAATATTTTTTCGTTTTTGTGTACTGTGTAAAATTGTGTATTTAAATAAAAAGTTTTTATAATTGTAAATAAAGTGCTTGCAAAAAGTTAATAAAACATTTAAAAACTGCACTTCCTAAAGAACGTTCAACTGCAAGTGTCGTCAAGACTTTTCTTTGTGACATTTTAACCGAAATCTGTTTCAGCTGTACCCACTTAGGACTTAACAAGTTAAAAGGAATGTTCCATAATTTGTAAGTGTAAGGGATAAAAAACCACACACGCCTAGGTTGTAAAAGATACCGAATAAATCCCCTGAGTTTACGCCCCTTATCTGTTTTCTATCTGTTCGCATATCCAGAAATTGCCACACATAGTGACCATGTTATAGCGGCGTAGTTAAGTATCCCTAAAGCCAAGAGTACATCTGCATAAAAAAGTTTATGCATTCCACACGAAACCACAAATTTAGAAGTTCTGTTTAGTCGGATATGCTGTCTTTAAGAAATAAGTATTTTTACATTTTTATAACAATTTTGGTAAAAGCTCAATTAACAGAACTTTTGATTAAGCAACATTTAGAAGAATAATAATTTTTATGATTTATTACATAGTGGGTAGATATTATATGAAATGAATTTATTAGGTATCTAGGTATGAGATAAGTTCCTCAAAAAAATTACCTTTGATTATTGTTTGTTATCATTTTATCATTTTTTAATTATTGTTTGTTTTATTTTATTTATATTTTAAAATAATTATCTTTAGGGCTAATTTTTTTTAAGACTTTTAGAATTTCTTACGCAAAGGTCACAAAAGAAATCTTGGTTTTTTGTCATATTTCTTTCTCGGTAAGATTTTGACAAAACGAGTAAAAAAGTATACTTGTTACGTTTTGCCAAAATGCAGTTTTTGGCAAAAAATCTAAAATATCTAGGTATTACATATTTTAGAGTTTAGACTAACTGAATTTAACAACTACGACACAAATTTGATGTTAAATTTTCACTGAAATTATGATTTTGAGAGACGTTTTTACTATAAATAAAATAACTGCATTTTCTCAAAATCTCCACAGTCAAAAAAATATGTCAAATACACAAATAACCTTTTCACGTGTTCTTAACTTTAGATAAGGCATATCTGTATTATTCGGCTACCTCAAACTCCTGAGTCATCTAAAAAAAAATATCCATAGGTGCCTAATAAAAAAATGAATTGGGCCCATAATTTTTTAAAGAACCAAAATTGTACTTATTGTTAGATAAATTGATCCAAATCCGTTTATTTCCATGCAAAGAAACTATCTTTCGAGTATGACCTGTTTGTTTGTCAAAAAAAAAAAAAATTGATTATTTTGCCACTGAAAAATTCGGGCTCTTGTAAGAAAAATTTGTCCTGGAAAAAAACCCACAAAGACAAATACAAACGTTCACCCTGACAATTTGATAGTTGTTATAGTGTATTATAACTTAGTATATAAATTTGATATAGACTACAGTGTGCAAAAAATAAAATATCTTCCTCGTATGATTATTGCCCTTAACTACGTCTCGAGTGACAAACTTTGCCCTCGGCTTTAAAAAATGCACTTTAGTCGCTTGGTGTAAATAATATACCAAAACTATTACATTTAAGTATTTTTTAAATAAATGTCAAATTACATTGTCACTTTTTGCAATATTAATTGCAATAATGATAATAAAATTCAATAAAAATACACCACAAATGCCATAATACAGTGTCACTTCTTTCCGAGACTGTACCTTCTACGTCTCGCCTAGGTTCACATGTGTCACCACAATTTTGGCAAGAGGATTAAGAGGTCATAAAATTTCTTCAAACTTGGAAAATGATATATAGCACTGCGGTTTCTAGTTTTATTGCTGAAAGGTTGTGACATTTTTTGTAAAACTACAAAATTGCTGAGGGCAAAACAATGTATTATTTATTCTATGTACATACCCACTTCAAATAAATAATTTGATTTTACATTACAGATGTTTTTTGTTTATTCATTTCCTTTTATTTAGATCTATTAGGTTTAACAATAAAAAATTACGAACAGCTATCGTTAAAAAATAACACGACAATGATAGCTTCAAGTTTCGTAGTATATTTCAAAACAAATTAAATATAAATTAAATAAATTATTTATAGGATGCCCACTGTGGAAGTCTCAGAAAGCGGCGTAAAAGTTGCTTCGATTAAAGAAAAGGTTGCGCAACGATAAATGCTTTCGTAGATGCCTTTGCCTCTCGTAAACTTTTGAATTTTAAAACATTTATCAAAATTTGACCAGAAGCAGAATTTTTCATTACATGAAAAATAAAAAAAATCCCTGTTTTCAACACCTTTTGTGTTTGTTTAAAATGGGCACCCTGTGAAGCAGTTAAAACAAAAAAAAACACATTTAATTACACAGAAAACATTTTTTTTTTTTTTTCATTTTTGACTTTATAACTGTAAGCATTAAATACTTAAATTCAGGTACTATCTAGATGCATCAACACCTTGCCTGAACTGGTGCTATTAGAATATTTGTAGTTATATCATTTTCAATTGTGAAAAAAAATGCTTTACTCAAATTTGAATTTTTTTTTTTAAGTATTCGTAATACACCTCCTTGAATCCATTTCGAGGACTATCCAAAAATGTTACAACTAATCATAGTACTAAAAAACAAAAACAAAAAATTGAGAGTCAGAAAATATCTAATAGCACCAGTCCATGCAAGTTTCTAATATTTACAACTACAAAGTTACATAAAAAAAAACAGAAAAAATAGTTTCCGTAAAATTTCATTTCTAGTAATCTGAGTTACGAAAAAATTAAAGCATTATTCAAAAGCGCCACCGTTCCGTAACTTTTTTATAATTTAAGCAACTCTCCGGGATCCCCATAAATGTAAATGGAATGGAACTTTATCTGTAATATACAGGGTGTTAGAAGTTCGACAGCCCTAATTTTAACAGACTATAGAATAGATTAAAATAAACAAAAAAAACCTTATATGATATGGGTCCTAAACACATACAATATCCGAGAAAAAATTTATCAAAATACAAAAGTTCGATTAATTAAGGAATATTGACTGCGTGCATATAATACCATAAAATACAATATTTAGATATCACTTTTTTGAGCTTAATTCTGAAAAATAATTACCGTTGTAATAAATTTAAAATTCGATACAATTTTTATCGAGCAATGTGACAACGGCACGACGGATAACACGAGGTATAAGCTGTCCAGCAATACGCAATTCAGTTGATATCTGGAATTGGACCGTATCTGAGTGTTTTTTGTGTACCACTATTTCCTTTTCTTGAGGTGTTTTCCAGCGAGTGCGCGAAAATTGGATTCGAAGGTGTCGTGCGTGTATCGAAATTAGTGGTGTACATTTTGAGGCTATGTTGTAGTTTGTTTTGTACTTGTGCGTTTAAATATCAATTTTGCTTTTTGGTAAGTACCTAAATTATTTTTAATACGTATGATTATTTGGATGACGTGAATCTTTGGGTACTTTAATTACATATTTTTCAAATTCATAATTTGATTAAAAGTTATGTTCCTGTCTTCAGAGATTCATAATTACTAAAATTCGAACTAAAATGTAAGCACAACACTATGTTTGTACTATAAAATAGATAGGTACATTTTATTTTATTTATTTAAAAACTGGAAAGCGATTGCCTTAAAATTTACTAAATGTTTTACAATAATAGTTGTTTACATTTTTTCCGTAGGACAAGTCTGCCGCGTGAACACGTGGTATGCATGAGATGTGTAGCGTTAGATTAAGCGCTGTTGTAACGTTGTGATGAAACTCCTCAATATTAATACTCGCTGTATTTTGAAAAGTGTTTATCTTAGGCCCTTGTAATATACAACTTTTTTGTTCATTTATGATTACTCTATCTCATGCAGAAGTAATGGCAGTCAAATCTTCTTACACCCTGTATAGCGTAGTGTACTATAAGTATACCTTTCCTTTTTCCACAGAAACGGAAAAATATCTTAATTTTTTTTTTTAATAATTAATACAAAAGAACATCACTCCATTTTTACATCCATCACTTTTTGGAAAAACCAAAGCCGTGGAGCATATCAAACCACAAACCGCACTCTGAAAACTATCCATATTAAATTCCTGTACAATCAACAGTTATCTAGATTAAAACACAAATCCATAACACTACAAAGATATATAATTTTATATGTTCGATTGTAAAAGCGCTGTTTTGACAAATATTCACAGCTCTGGTCACTTTGTCGTATCATTTCACTTATAGTAATTTTTTAGACATGTACTTACTTGCTGATAGTGAAGCGGCTGCTGATATCTGTCTATTTCTTGATGTTGCAGGGCTCAAGCCATACTGATCCGATGTATACGGCCAGTCATTGTAAAGGGTTGTATTTGACACGGGATACGAGGTGCTTCGATGATGATTATTCGAAGGGAACGATGAAGGCAATCTGTTGAAGGCTGGCAATGTGCTTCCGGTCGATGAAGACGTCACTTTTGTGTAATCTTCCGTGAGAGCGATGGTACCTGTTGTATTTACACCTATAAGAAATTGTACATTCTGTTTCCTCTAAGTACATGTCAAAACTTTAAGAAATCGTTTCTTGGATCTAATATCGAAAGTATATACGGAGTGTTTCTGAAATAAGTGCGTTCTTTGAAAAGAGTGATAATAAACAACTTTTATTAAGCAACTTATGGTCTAAAACAATACATTTTAAATTGAAAAAACAATGTTCACATGAAGAATCTGTACCTTTGATGTCGAAGCTGCCGCGCGCCGCAGTTCCAAAGCGCGGATGGCAGTTTTGACGGATTAAATGTTGTGTTCGCTGAAAATTTATTCAATTTTCGTTTAAAAGTTTAAACCAAATAACCGAATTACTTACCAATAGACGATATGCTCTACAAAAATTGTTCAAAGTTATTTCCATGCTTCCAAATAACGCACAATGGGAAATTTGGGAAAAAATTCTACGCACTCGGCTACTTTAACCGTATAGTGGTAATTTCCTTTTTATTCTTCTTCAAATATGTTTAATTTTATGATCCTGGTGCGATAATTTGCTATGGCTATATATGAATTTTTTAAATCGACTGAGAACCTATCAGCCTCAACATCAGATAATAATTCGGTATTTCAAAATAAAATTTTTGTTAACATTGAATAAAAATTAGAAGTAAAAAAAACAAAAACGAACAAAAGACCAAAAAACAAAAAGAAAAAACAAAAAAAAACAAAAAAACAGAAAAACTACCCTTTTAAAGACTGCTACCTTAACGCGGTAAAAAGGCTTAAGTCTTGTATAAATAAAGATAACGAAATACAGTCCATCCCATAATTTCGGTATATAATATAGATTTTGAGTTTGAGTTTTTAGCTGAAGTTGTTGAAATTGTTATAATTCATAGAATGAAATTTTATCTATCTATCTAAATATCCACTTATTTTTTGTAGATATGATAAGTTTCAAGGGTTTGAGTTGTTAAAGTTTTATGAACATAGCACAGGTTTTAGGCTTCAGAAATACAAAATATTAACTCCAGCGTGGACATTCTTTGGTTTGGAAAATATCCTTCGTTTGACATTCTTACTCAGATTTTTTGGATTTGAGGTTAGACATTTAAGAATAGAGGTCAGCCGCTTCAAACATAAAAAATATAAGTTCCAGAAAATTTTCAAGGATTTTTATTCTTTGGTGTGGAACATAAGAATTTCTAGCTCAAGTTTTTAGAATTTGAAGTTGGATTTTGAAGGTTTGGGGTTAGGTTTTGAAGATTTTGAGGTTAGGTTTTCATGGGTGTAGGTTTGTGGTTTAAAGGGTTAGGAAATATAAACTCAAAAATATAGCTTTCAAGTAAGTGAATTTGAGGTTACGTTTTTGGGTTCAGGTTTAAGGTTGAAAAGTATTGTGAAACTACATAATTATTTTCGTTGTTTAATCAACCACGAACACGAAAAATTTTTGATTTGATTGATCTTTGGTATTGAGATTGATGGGTTCTCACTCGATTTAAAAATTCCTATGTAGATATATCAAATCACCAGGACCATAAAATTAAGCATATTTGAAGAATAAAAAAGAAATTGCCACTGTACGGTTAAAATGGCTGAGTGCGTAGAATTTTTTCCATTTCCCACTATGTGTCGGTTAAAAGTATGTCACAAAAAACACCACACCACACAGTCACTAAAGACCGTTGCTGGAATCGAGATCTTTGTACAACGTGAGAATTTGCTTCATACCAATAGTGAATGTTGTGAAAATTTAGTATACAGTCTCTAATAAAACAACATTCATCTGTAAAAAACACCTTGCATGTAAAATCCGGATATTGTGCTATTTGATTTCGAACCACTGGAAAAATTCCACAACCAGGTTAATGAGTTTTCTTCGTTGTCGAAAACACGTTGCTGCCTTCATGTCAGGTGGATATTCCCGGTATCCCGTAACCTTTGAACTGCCTTTTGCACTGTTCTAATGTTAAATTGTCGTCTGTTACGGTAACGGACCGCATACAAACGATTCATTTAAATTGTACTGACATTCTCCATATATTAACACAATATCTCTTAGTTCTTGATCAGAAAACATTTTATAGGCCGGCTAAGTAACATTGCAGCACACAACGCACGTGCACAAGATGCACAGGGTCGGCTTTCATCAATGGTTAATTTTCTTAATTAATTTCGAAAACAGAAGTATTTAACCTAATAAAACTTGCTCATTTTCGTGCTCTCTATCACCCTTTTCAAGGAACGGACTTATTTCAGAAACACCCTGTATAAATCAAATATCTGATACCACTTGTCTTCGACACATGTACACGCATACATTTTTTTTTGTGGCCCAAAAAAAAACTAAAGAACAACCTACTAAAGTTATAACATGGACACTGTATTATAACAGTGTTTGCTAAATGCTAAAACTATTCATACACATTGGTGGACATTAGAAAACAAAGAATTTTTTTTTTATTATAGCAAGATGATAAGAGTTAGGTATATGAAGATCTTTCTCTTTAACTTTAATGTTAATCTTAAAAGGTTTATAATGCACATGAATAAAGTTATCTTCTTAATGAGTATAAATTGTTTCTTGATTTATGTTTTCCAATCTAGTACAAAAAAATTGAGTAAATTTTCACTTAAAATTAACACATTTTTTTAACAAGTTCACATCCAATTGTGTTTAAATAATAACATTATTCACTCAAATATTTATTAGCCAAGTAAATCTTATATTGATAACATTGAATAATGTTTGAGTTAGCTTGTTAAACTTTGTGTCATATTGGTAGGTACACTACATATAAAGTAACTAAATTCAATTCTTGACATTGAATAATGTTTGAGTTAGCTTGTTAAACTTTGTGTCATATTGGTAGGTACACTACATATAAAGTAACTAAATTCAATTCTTGATTACAGTACCAACTGTGCATCGGTATTTGTTTATACAAAACTTTCTATTCCCTTTCTTTAGAAATGTGTAATATTAACAACGAATGGAGTGATTTTTATACAGTATCTTCCCATTCTCACATATTTTATTCCTTTGTTCACTCTAAAGCTCACTCAAAATTAATTTCATTTATAAATAACCTTGAATTACACTATAATATTTTTTACTGTGTATGTGTGTTCCATTTTTAATAATACGTAATCCTGAAAGGTTTAATGTTCAGTTTTTTCGTTAGAATGTTCTGAAATTGAATTATGAAATGTCAACATATTATTTAAAGTGACAACCAATGGACAATCCTGGCGACAATTGCATAAATCTACAAACCAATTTCGGTTTCATTGATATTCAAATGCAACCGCAAAAACGACTATTTGCGACAATTCAAAGATATCCTCTTTCTACTTAATATATTCTTATAATAGAGTTGCATAAATCTAATGTTAACACTAAAAGTAAAATATGCAACCGATTTATTTTTATGAATTCTAATCATTTTTTTAACATGGATTAATTTAAAAGAATATCCTGACGTTATATTATTTGGTAACTGACACAAATCTAACACACGGAAAGACCCAATAGCTAATAGCACCCATTACTTTGCAATTAAACATTTTCACGTTTCGTGGCCTTAACAGTTAAAACAAGTACATAAACTTTGAAATGTAGCCTATTTATTTGGGAGAAATTTAAGTTGAAGCAATAGTATTTGTATTTATCCAAAAACGGAGATATAAATGCAAATATAAAAATAACATAATTATCAAATCGCATAAAGTTTATCGAAAAATTATCAGGTGAGGTCAGTCAGGACACTGACGATTATTTTTCACTTAATTTATTTTACGAAGTTATCTTCTGATGTTAACAGAATTTCTTTATGTTGAATTATTTTTAAATAAATATTTTGAAGCAGGTCAGTAACAAAAACAATAATGAGAGATATAAAAATATTTGATTGCAAAAATTAACTGCAATTAAGTACTATTAACAAATAATCTACTAAGGGTAAAGTACTGAGCCATTAACCGACAAGCATCTGTTCTTATCAAAATACGCATTTATATATTAAACACTAATTTTTATTAGGTACACTAAGTAGGTGTAACAATTTTTACGGATTATTTAAAAGCAGAAAAGGCAAAAAATCTTGACCAATTTAATCAAATTACGAATATTGAAACTGAAATAACAATTGCATATTGAATAAATATGAAGACTTGAGGATATCTTCATTTAGTTAGCCAATGAAAGTTTAATTATCCCGTAATATTAATTTGTATGTCTTCATTACATCACTAGTTAATTATTTCAACCTAAAGAATGGTTGCACAAAATGAAATATTGCAAATTAAAATATATACCTACATCAATGTTAAGAAGCATTTTATTATACACAGAGAATAAAACATAATATTTTTTGAAATACACATAAATGTAATATAGAAAATGCTTGTAAAAGTTGTTTATCATGTTTTAACATCAGTTAATGTCAAATAATTGCAGAATAGGTTAAACTTTTTAATTGAATGACAATTATTCTTTTTTTCTTAAAACATCTTTTAAAGTAAAGGAGTAGATAAATATTTATAAAACCTATTAGATTCATATAAAATACAATATCTATATGCATCAAATATGTATTACGTATACTTCCCAATAAGCTATTTCTGAATTATTTTTAATGAACATTTTAGATTTCATATTTAAATAAATTTATTTGGAAAATATATTGTTTTCATAACAGGGTAATAAAAAATATGATTTACCTGAATTTGTCCATAGTTGTGATGATTGTGTTGTCAATTCAGGAGATCCACTATTATAATACGGCATCGCTCCTGTCGTATAGGTGCCAGGTCCTCTCGAATATAATGGACTATAAAACATATATGCACATTACTAATACAATCAAAGTAGTGTCCAAATTATATAAACAATTTAAATCACTTAAAAAATAAATCAAAACATTCGTATCACCCTCCACCTACGTTAATGACAACAAGTTCTTCAAAATTGATGACATTTTCAAAAATTGATAACAATCTTATCAATACAAGATAAAATTTTATCAGGATTGTAGTGCACTACTATCGTGATAAAACTAAAGCCATCTATCTTTATAAAAACAATAGCAGACAAAAAGTTTATAAGCAAAAACCGAGTAAAAATTAAAAACGCAAAAACTAACTTGTGCTGCAAAAAATTCAAATCCATAGATTTATATGAAACACGTACTTCACACTGTACTTTTAAAAAAGGGACGAAATTCGAAAAATCGCGCACCGATTTTTTTAAATGCACACTTCAACCTTCTCGCCTCAACGAAACGTGACAACTGACAATCGCTGAATCGTTGACAATCAGCGAACTAATTGTTGGCTTTAGACCGACCCATCTTAACTAAAACACTGCTTAGCCTTTGGAGAGTCACGTGACCACTGACGTCAACCCACTACAAGCTCTCTCTAGCAGCATTTATTTCTCTCTTCGTTGCAACTGCACCATGGTAAATTTATAGTCCCACCAGATTTCAGAATTGGTATTAAATGCAGTGTCTCTCACATTAGATGTTCCAGAGACAGTAACTATTTATTTATTTTTTTTACAGAAATTAATACCAGTCAAACGTCTATATTAATTTTGAGAAAAGAAAAAGTTGTACAAGGCTATGTAGATATTAAACAATATCTTTCCTTTTGTTTATAATTTTTGTGTAATACCCAGATTTGACTGCGTTGAAGAGGAAGCATTTTTTATATTTTAGCACGTTCACTGGAGACACGAAAAATTACATCTATGAGGTGGTCTTTGTGACGCGTGGATGACCAATTTTTTGTTGTACTGATATCACACAAAGACATCACGTATTGCTTAGTAGAATTAATTATACTGAAAATTGCATTTATTACAATTCTTTATGTTTTTAAACCCTTAGTTCCGTCACACTCGTCCATCTGTCTTAATTTTTAACAAATAATTAGGTATAACGTTTTTCGAGACATGACTTTGGTAGCTTAGTGAATAATCACTGTCTGTTTACGTTGTATTTCGTTAATTACTTATCATGGATAGTATGCGAAGAATGACTACAAGCTACAATAATCTGTAACACATACATTTTCAACATAGGTAGGGTAGGTAGGTATAAACTATCAATTTGTTCTAAATTATAGTGCAATTATTTATAAACTGGTAACTTATCACTACGATTGTTTAAATCAATATTATAAAACAGAGTGAAATATAATCTACAAAGTACGTAATATTTTTTTAGGTGATTCTGCTGTCGAATATCGTTAGTTAAAAATATATAAAAATGTCTTTCACGTCTTTTTGGATTTCACAGGGTCTAACAACACTTAGAGTGTACGATAAATTCAATAAACATAGAAATCTAAATAATAAATTTAGATAAATTTGGAACGAATACATTGAAGATGATTTTTTCGAGACAAATCATCTGAATCTGTTTCGAGCTGAGGCAGTAAGGTATTGGGGGCCATGAAGGCTTGCAAAATATGTAATAAAATTTCCAGGGTCGTTTAAGGTGATGATGGTCCTGGAGAGACGAGACGTTACATATAAAAATTGATTATGCCATTCGATAGACTGCAAATAGTTGCTATGAGAAAGTGTTCTTCATTTATTAATATCACCTATACAAGGCTGAAATGAAACAAAAACGGATTTCCGAAATTTCGGTTTTTTTCAAATATTTCGAAAACTAATCATGTTAGCCTTGATTTGTTAGAGGCATAATGTTGGTCTCTTGATTATGCAACTTTGCCATCATTTAAGCTAGTTCGTATCTCTTACCGTTTCCGAGATCCCTATAGTGAGAAGCGAATTATTTGTAACTCCGAATTGCCATAGTATAAAGCTAAAACCTTTTATGCTTTACCTCATAATTCTTAGTTTTGGGCCAGTATTATTCTTGGTTTACATTAACGAAATTGGAGATTTCTTACTATTTCTGTAAATTTCTTTTATATACTAGAAAATACATTAAAATTTTAGTAGAATAGATCACAACAATTTAGATAATTTCCACAATTTTGCAATGGAAATAAATTACAACTCAATTTTAACAAAATCGACAGTTTTATTCATAAAAAATTATAACAATTACATCAAGTTATATCGAAAACAATGAGAACATTGAGTGTGTAATCGAGATTAAAGATTTTTGTGTAATATCTGACTGTAAAATAAATTTTACTTTTATAATTACTTGATAAAGTGTAATAAGCTGTTTAGATTTATAACAAAAAAAGAAAGTCTATTAAACCAATATATTCCGCTTATGCAGAATAAAATTAGAATTTATGAAAAAAGGCACAAACAGAATTTAAGTCTAATAAGCTCTCCTACTGAGTGTAATTACTCATTACCAAAATACTGTTTTTCTTTTGCAATTGAGAGCACTGATTTGGGCTTTAGCTTGCTTGCGTCCCAAATTTTATAAAAAGAGATAAATGAAAATATAAAATTTCACGAGACTGAAAAATATGAACTTGAATCAGAAACAAATGTGTAACTGTACTACAGGTAAAACTATGCTACTATTATTTATTGTAGTTTGGTTATACAGGGTGATCAGGAGGAAATGTCAATAGTTTAGGTTATTCAGGGACCCAAAATAAATATAAACATGGGTCCTATTCTCAACCGTTACAAAACAGGTGTAAAAATATTCAATTTAAGATTTTCTCTTTCTTTTTTTTCAAACCATTGAATTAGTAGAGGTGTCCCCTTAATTGGCCAGTTAGATTGAGAGACCGTAATCCTCTGGATCATTGTCTTTGGGGATAGTTTAAATCATTGTTATATTCAAGTAAACACTAGAGATGCATTACTCTGCAGCAACAACTATAATAAACCTGCATCCATTCATAATAGAACGACCCGAGCTATTCATGAGAAATCTGACTTGTGTTTAGAAGTAAACGGTGGCATTTTGGAAACTATAGAACCTAACCTACCTGTTATAGTTTAATAAAAATCTTAAATTGAATATTGATTAACCCTGTTATGTAACAGGATCCATGTTTATAGGTACTTTTGTATTTATTTAGGGTCTCTGAATACGTACCTAAAATATTGTCATTTCTTCCTAAATCACCCTGTATATGAAAATCATCCCTTAACTTATCTTAACTACAAAATTCTATATGGAATGAAATATCATGATGTACTATTCTATAGCTTCGGAGAGACCTTAAATTTTTCAAATTTTTATTTTCAAATCGAAGTTACTTAGATAATACCTATAATTATTATTAAAAGTTTTTTTTTCATATATGTCTATTTTTCATGTAGGATTAGACATGTATGTCCTCAAACCAAACTATAGCTATGAGGCCAACATAAGGCATTGCCATCTCTTAAATTTCCTGTTTTATGTCGCAACTTCAAATATATTGACGTCCTTGCTTAGAATAACGTTTATCTTTATCCTTAAATTCCAAATTAGGAATAAATCCCCTACAAGAAATAATTTTTATCGATTTTATGCAATATAGAGGTCATAAATTGGTATATTTTACACTGAGAATGACGACATAAAATTGTCCTAAGAACACTCCATATATAATGTTCATAAATTCTTGGTATCTTTTTAATTCTTACACAGTATGCTACCGGAATTTTCGTTAAGTATACTGTATACATCAATAAGAATGAGGGTAGGTTTGTTAAGTACAAGTTATTAAAGCATGAAAACCCATTTAGCCATTTTCTGCCAGACCAAAGGCTGCTAGACGGAAATAAAAGTTCGCTCCACTGCATCCGCACGTGCTATTCAGGTACGCAGGCCTGTTAATTTCTAGTAGAAATTTAACATTACCGGTACAAGAAGTTTTACTTTATTTCAACCGGTGTTCTAGACCTGTGCCCGAGCACGCGACAAATTTGTTCCATTACAACGAATGCCTCTACTTCTGCAAATGTTTCCGGTAAATTGATAATGACTGATTGCCGATCCTGGACGTATACCGGCGTTTCCTTACAAATTAAACTAGGTAGTAGAAAATGTTTTCTTTCTACACTGTGACTACACGTTCTTTATTATCATTAACAGTTTTGAATTATTTATTATAATTTGTAGGTAGTTCATTAGAAGTACATATTGGCATGGCTGTTGCTTGATGTAGGTTAGATATTAGTAAAAATCGGTCGAAAATAATATACAGGGTGAGCCATTAATGGTAAAGAGCGGCTGTACATAGGAAACTAGACGTACTACGATTATAGGGTAAAAAATCTATTAACAAATACTTAAGGTCAAAAGAAATTGATTTAAAATATTTTCAAGTTTATAACTTCACCGCTAGGGTCGTTTTTTCGCTTATATAACCTATACTGTAAAAAAATTTCACTCAAATTTCTCTCAATTTTACTCAATAATGTATCAATTTCTGTTCACACCAGATTGAGTGAAATTTTCACTCTATTGGTACGAGTACAACTGAGTGAAACTATTGCATCAGAAATGAGTGAGTTTCACTCAAATCCGAGTTACTGGTAACTATCAATTGAGTGACTTTTAACTCTATTCTGAGTATATAAAACCTATTTTGAGTTGACTTTTTCTCTAATATGATTTAAATTTAACTTATCATTTTTACTCAGACTTGGTTTTTAATTAACTAAATATTAAGTGGAAAAATAAATCATAAATGATTAATAGGATATGCCTACAGTACTGAAATTAATTAGACGATATACAGGGTGTCCGGTAAGTACCTCCTAATCTCTCGGGAGTGTATAGGGGAGGTCAAAATAAAACTAGTCCTTCCTATAATTTTTTTCCTAATGTGCCCCCTAACGGAGTTATGGGGGGTCAAAGGGGTACCTAGAAATTAACGTTTAGGGTTATAACTTTGAAACCACCCTGTATATTTTAATAAAATTTTCGTACGTTGTATTACACATGGAGCTCTACGATTTGATGCTAAAATCAACTTTTTGCTATTATCAGGTGTCCAGAAACGGACTGGCCCTATCACAATTTTTCTCAAAATTTTGACAGAAGTAATTTTATCAAACTGAAAATATTATTATTAGATACTCTGAAGGTTTTTCTTTAAAAATGGTACTCTTTATTTATTTCGAAAAAATGAACGGTTTGCGAGATAAATCGGTTTTGAAAAAAATTGGTAACAAATACAACAACAATTAAAATTTATTTTTTTTACATATTATTTCATGCATTTAATTTCTTTAACTTTATCAAGTCCAGAAATCTTTGAACGGGTTGGCTATACTTTATGAGCAAGTAGTGACCAATTAAAAATAACATTTGAAAAATAACTTACTTACAAGACATGCAACAAAGAACATTCAACAATGAACAAAGGTACCTAAATGTTACTTCGGTAGATGTTCAAAATGAGCACCCCGTACTTCAATGCACTTTCTAATCCTACGAATGTTTTCCCGGTGCACTTGAAATAATATTCCGTGATTATTGCGGAGATGGTCACAGTTCTGTGTTAGCCTCAGCAGAAGTTCCTCTCTACTATTTACGGGTGTTGAATAAACGTTATTTTTTAAATGACCCCACAGAAAAAAGTCTAATGGGTTTAGGTCGGGCGACCTAGGTGGCCATAATACAGGTCCGCCTCGACCTATCCATCGATCACCAAAAACATTCGTCAGATGTTGACGTACTAAACGATCAAAGTGGGGTGGTGCACCGTCATGCATGTACCACATTTCAGTTCTTATTTGAAGGGGCACTTCTTCTAACAAAATATTTAGATTTTCCTCTAAAAATTGCAAATAAAGAGCACCATTAAGTCTTTGCTCCAGAATAAATGGACCAATCAAATGATTCCCGATAATGCCAGCCCACACATTCACCATAAACCTTTGTTGGTAGCGAGTTTGAACTAAAGCGTGAGGGTTTTCTTCATCCCAGACATGTAGATTATGCGAATTAATTATGCCGTCTCTTGTAAAACCTGCTTCATCGGTGAACAAAATAGATGTACCAAAATTATGATTCCGAATATGATGCTGTAAAAACCAATTGGCGTATTGAAGTCTTTTTGGATAATCATCTGGAGACATAGCATGTACTTTTTGGATGTGGTACGGGTAAAGCAATTGTTCTTTCAGAGTTTCATGTACAGCCCATTTTGTAACATTGTTTTGCGCCGCAAGCTTCCTTATGCTATTTGAAGGATTATTAGCAACGTCTTCCAATATTTGTTCCTCTACATGAGGGTCTCGTACTCTCCTCGGGGCTCCTGCTCCACCACGGCGTGGCAAAAAGCTTCCTAAATAAAGGATTCGGAAGAAATTAGTTTCACTAACGTTTTTCACTATTTTTTTTTACCTGTTTCTCTTAAACTACGATCAACTCTTTCAAAAGTTTTTGGACTCGGCAAATGTCGACCCGGAAACCTTTCCTCATAAAGTCTTCTTGCCTCCACGGAGTTGCATAATGCTTCCCCATAAATTAGGTGCATATCAGCATATTCTGCACAGGAATATTCTTCCATTTTTAAATGTTATTTCTAACGGCTTAAAACGAATACCACAATAAAATTGAATTTTTATTCTGTCACGCGCCTTTGACAAGTACTTTAAAATCAACAGGGTCTAACAACGAAAACAATAGAAAAGAACTCCATGGAGACAAGAGCAATAATAATTTGTAGATGTATTTTGGTCATAGATGTTGATTTTACAAGAAACGGCATTATTCATTCCCTTAATTCACCACCAGTAAATGTTTATGGTGAATCTGTAGGCTGGCACTAGCGGGAATGATTTTATTGTAAAAAAATAAATTTTAATTGTTGTTGTATTTGTTACCAATTTTTTTCAAAACCGATTTATCTCGCAAACCGTTCATTTTTTCGAAATAAATAAAGAGTACCATTTTTAAAGAAAAACCTTCAGAGTATCTAATAATAATATTTTCAGTTTGATAAAATTACTTCTGTCAAAATTTTGAGAAAAATTGTGATAGGGCCAGTCCGTTTCTGGACACCTGATAATAGCAAAAAATTGATTTTAGCATCAAATCGTAGAAGTTCCATGTGTAATACAACGTACGAAAATTTTATTAAAATATACAGGGTGGTTTCAAAGTTATAACCTTAAACGTTAATTTCTAGGTACCCCTTTGACCCCCCATAACTCGGTTAGGGGGCACATTAGGAAAAAAAATTATAGGAAGGACTAGTTTTATTTTGACCTCCCCTATACACTCCCGAGAGATTAGGAGGTACTTACCGGACACCCTGTATAGCGTATTCTGCAAATGATGAACTTTCAAATTTGTAGAGATTGTAAAAATAATGTCTCAAATCTACATTTTTTTTTGATAGCATGTAGGTATTAAGTTAAGAGATGAAAATCGGTATTTTGTAATAACTTTTTAAAATTTATTAAATTTGTATAATTTTTGGGTAAAAGCCATGTTATTTGAAATTAGGTCTACTAATGTGTACAATTGACTTAATAAATACTTCCATATTATTAACTTTTAGTGTGGTTTTGCACCACTTTATATTTTCTTGAAATTTTAATTTAAATATCATTGTCATAAACTACTAAACAGTCATGGTGCTTTCAAGACAGATCTGTTTTAGAAACAATAATTTAGGATTGGTTCACTAATCAGATAAATAAATTACTACAACCTATATTGTACGTTACAAATACGTAATTATAGATAAAAATTTAATTATCCGTTTATTTAACCAAATATTAATCGAGACATAAGATATTGTCTTTAATTATTGTAATTAAATCACTGCATTTAAATACGATTTTTACTCAAATAATCAGATAAACCGACAATTGTCCAACTTCAAAGCACACCATTCGCCATACTGCCATCCACCACATCACGCGGTCACGGGAAAACCTAATGGGACGATGGAAACAAAGAAAATGCATCTGGATATGAAAAAGAGTGGGATCACTCAGTAATAAAGACATTTACTCTGATTTAGGTACAAGTGCACCAAATGCGAGTTTACGTAAATAATTTATTTAAGGAGTACCTATATTTGAGTGAAAGTGCTCAGTTTTAGTTTAAATATAATCACAAATGAGTAAAATGATCAAAATGCCCAATATTGAGTGAAAATGTACTCAATAATTTCACTCAATGGATTCAATTCGAACCTTTATTGCCTTCACTCACACCGATTTTTTTACATTGTAAGTTGAAAATACACTTTTTAGATACACTGTTAAACCCTTCATAAGTTTTTTTTAACTTTTTTTGGTTATTACCATAGCAAGGTCAGTATGAAATTTTTAAATTGTCATAACTTCTAAATGCCTTAATCGATTTCAAGAAATTAAATGGAACGATATAGTTTTTTTTCATGGTTTGATAGAACATTTAAAGTACAAAAACAGGAGGCCGATATCTTTTTCGTTTTCAAGTTATTGCCAAAATAGTGAAATTGTGCTAGAACATCCTCTTTATTTAATTCCCTAAATATCATTGAAATAGTCCAAGCCAAAATTAAATTGTAAAGCTATACCAAGCTTGTCTTTAAAAAAGTACTTGCTTTATTTTGAATTTTTTTTGATAACTACAATGTTTCATTTTTTAATCATTCCAAATATATGAGTATTTATAAAGATTATTATTTCCATTTTCCAACAAGGCAGGCTATGTCCTATGAAAATAGACAACTGAAAAATTATGTCAAACGAAATCACCTGGAGCCGACTTTATAACCTTGGACTTTGTTCAGTGTTACCTACAGACATATTTCTTGGTAGGTACACAATTATTTTACAATTTTGGATTGTAAAAAAGTACCTTGACACTATATACCATATCTTTGAGGGCAATTTCCAAAACTTATGAGTATAAATTAACGCTGTTGATATTTGATTAGTATAAAAGATTATTGTTAGCTTTATAGTGGTTGCGTTTCAGTCTTAATTAGTGATTGACTTTTGCGCCGTAAAATATCTGATAAAATTATTTTTATATTAGTGATAGTAGTTTCTTTACTGGGCGTCACTTCATTGAAATAAATTTTCAAATAGGAGAGAAGCAAACCTGGAAATACATTTAAAATTCAATATCAACTTATTGCCTGTACCACTGATGAATAAGATTGATTTTCTTTTATTTCAATGCTACCTGTAATGTTATGCTTAAAATGAGATTTATGATATCCTATCTAAGTTCGGTGTCATGACATCACAACAATAATTTGATAGCTAGCAGTAATGAATATTTTATGGCAGTTTATGTACCACATAAAGTGAAAAACGGTCGAAAAGTAATGAAGAATTTCAATATAAGTATATTTTCAATAATACATATATTAAGAAGGTACAGGACAACTGGTATCGTTCATATAAAATTTTAACGAAAAATCACTTAATGAATAGAAGAAAATTTGGAAAATAAATAAAAATGTTAGAAATGTCAGAAAAGTCCATTATTTTGCTCCAATTTTATTATTAATCATTTTAGCCTCATAATTGCAGTCCAATCTGGCTTGATATTTCATTGCAGTAGGGGAAGGTGGCCTAAAATGGGATATATAGGTAGAACGGGACATCATTGTTTCTCCTATTAATATAGTTGGCAACTCCGCAAATTATCATATGCCGTATGTGTCTAAATGTTAGTGTTACTAAGATATCTGCAAAAGTGCTATCGGTGGATTATTAAAAAAAATACAGTGTTTTCGTCGTTTGTCGAACGTATTATTGTAAAATTGATAGTCTTACGCATAAGGTCCTATAACTAAACGCTTGCGGCAAGAGTCTTGCTACTGAATTCGGAGTTATTTAGCGAGGTTAGCTAGCGAGTGTTGTCTCTGAAACTGCTCTCGAGGTCACCTATTCTTTACGCGGTAAGTTTAAAAATTTCAATACTAATGTGGGCAAAATGGGACATTTTCTTCTGGGTAAAACGGAACAAGTATCCCATTTTACCTCAATTGAAAGTCGGTATGTCATTTTTATTACACTATTTTATTATACATATTCAACTGGTTTTAGATGCCTTCCACGTATAAAACAAAAAGCAACCGTCAATCTTGGTCTGAGGAAGCGATGTCCGAAGCACTGGATGCACTGAGAAGTGGAACCTGTGGTTATTTAAAGCCTGCAAAGAAATTTAACGTTCCAAAGTCGACATTAGAGAGGCGATTTAAAAACAAAAATAAACAAGCTGCGGGTCATTCAAAACAACTTGGCAGTAGGAAATTGACGTTCTCAAAAGAACTGGAGGAACAACTGGTTGAGTATACAAAAAATATGGAAGGTATGATGTACGGACTAACAACACGAAGTATTCGAAGCCTTGCGTATCAACTTGCTGTCAGGAACAGTATTGATCATTATTTTAATAACGAGACTAAATTGGCCGGATGGCACTGGTTACGTTCCTTTTTAAAAAGAAACAAATTGTCTCTTCGTGCTCCTGAAGCAACATCCGTTGCAAGAGCTAGGGGTTTCAATAAAGAGGCAGTTAACTTCTTTTTTGATATTTTGGAACCTCTTCAAGAGAAACACAATTTCCCCCCATCAAGAATATTTAACGTAGATGAAACGGGAATTACTACCGTGCAATCCCGCCAGGCAAAAATTATCACACATCAGCTGAACGTGGAGAGTTATCGACTGCAGTTATTTGAATGAGTGCGAGTGGTGTTTTTATCCCACCTATGATAATTTTTCCCCGACAGCGAATAAAACAAGTTTCTTGATGAAACTCCGCCGGGTACTCTAGTAGTTTGCTATAAATCTGGGTGGATGCAATTAGAACTATTTGAGAAATGTTTTGATCATTTCCTACTTCACACCCAAGCATCGAAAAGTAATCCAGCGTTACTTATTCTTGACGGACATAAAACTCACACCCAAAATATTGCAACGATTGATAAGGCACGAGAGAATGGAGTGACGATTTTATGCCTACCACCGCATACTAGTCACCGTATGCAGCCATTGGACGTCTCCTTCATGGCACCAGTTAGCACCTACTATACGCAAGAAGTGGAAATATGGTTAAGGAATCATCCAGAACGATGTGTTACCATAAGTTAAATTGGTTCTTTGTTTGGTAAAGCATATCTCAGAGCCTCAACACCTCTAAACGCCATTAACGGTTTTCTTAAAACTGGATTGTACCCAATAAACCGTGCTATATTAACGGAAGATATGTTTGCTGCAGTTTTGCCAACTAATTATGACCCCCCTCAAAACAATGGTATTACTCAAGATGATGCAGTTCCAGACGTGTTAGTTGTAAGTGAAAAAACAACGGGAAGTTTTGCAAGAGAGTCTACGCCAGAAGAGCAAAGAATAATACAAGTCGAAGGTCCATCAACCAGTGGTATTTACAATTTGGTCGCTCCTGAAACAATTGCTCCCTATCCAAAAGTTGTGAAAGTAGATCCATCGAAACAGAAAATTAGAAAAAGGGGCAAAGCTGCATTACTTACAAGTACTCCATATAAAGAAGAGTTGGAGAACTCTTTGGCTGAAAAAAATAGAAAAATTAATGCAGATAAAATGAAATCTAACCGGACAAAACAGTTGATAAATAAAAAATCTAGTAACATGAAGAATTTGAAAGGGAAGAAAAAGATGTCCAAGTCTGAGGTGTCTAACTTCGAGTCCAGTAGCAGCGAATCGGATGTCGACGTGGAGTGTCTATTTTGCCGAAACAATTTTTCCAAAGACCATTGCGGTGAAGGGTGGATCATGTGCGGCCAGTGTGGCAAATGGCCTCATGATTTATGTGCAGGTGTAGGAAGTGATGATGATGATGAATTCATATGCGATATTTGTTTGAAAAAATAAGTGTATTCAAAACTATTTGTTTTAAATAAAATAAATATTGGAATATTCTCTAATGTTTAATTAATATCCCATTTTACCTCTTGCATTTTACCTACACAGAGTAGGTAAAATGGGAAATTCGCAGAAATTTTCTAATCACACATGTAAGTATTTTTTTATAATGTTTTAATACTTTTCAATAATTATTTGGCTAAATCAATAACCGTACTATGATATATTCACTTTGCAAACTTAGAACTTATACTTTTTTCTATACAAAATATTAAACGTTAACTATCCCATTTTAGGCCACCTTCCTCTACCTATATACCTTCATAATTATTCAAAACTTTTTACTTAACTGATATTTATCTCACATATTAGACTTGAAAAGTTTTTTTTATGATTGAAGTCCCTCAAACGACTTAATTGTTAGATTTTCTTCAAACTTGATATGGATCTTGCATTTTTGGTCATTTTNATAAACATGGGTCCTATTCTCAACCGTTACAAAACAGGTGTAAAAATATTCAATTTAAGATTTTCTCTTTCTTTTTTTTCAAACCATTGAATTAGTAGAGGTGTCCCCTTAATTGACCAGTTAGATTGAGAGACCGTAATCCTCTGGATCATTGTCTTTGGGGATAGTTTAAATCATTGTTATATTCAAGTAAACACTAGAGATGCATTACTCTGCAGCAACAACTATAATAAACCTGCATCCATTCATAATAGAACGACCCGAGCTATTCATGAGAAATCTGACTTGTGTTTAGAAGTAAACGGTGGCATTTTGGAAACTATAGAACCTAACCTACCTGTTATAGTTTAATAAAAATCTTAAATTGAATATTGATTAACCCTGTTATGTAACAGGATCCATGTTTATAGGTACTTTTGTATTTATTTAGGGTCTCTGAATACGTACCTAAAATATTGTCATTTCTTCCTAAATCACCCTGTATATGAAAATCATCCCTTAACTTATCTTAACTACAAAATTCTATATGGAATGAAATATCATGATGTACTATTCTATAGCTTCGGAGAGACCTTAAATTTTTCAAATTTTTATTTTCAAATCGAAGTTACTTAGATAATACCTATAATTATTATTAAAAGTTTTTTTTTCATATATGTCTATTTTTCATGTAGGATTAGACATGTATGTCCTCAAACCAAACTATAGCTATGAGGCCAACATAAGGCATTGCCATCTCTTAAATTTCCTGTTTTATGTCGCAACTTCAAATATATTGTCGTCCTTGCTTAGAATAACGTTTATCTTTATCCTTAAATTCCAAATTAGGAATAAATCCCCTACAAGAAATAATTTTTATTGATTTTATGCAATATAGAGGTCATAAATTGGTATATTTTACACTGAGAATGACGACATAAAATTGTCCTAAGAACACTCCATATATAATGTTCATAAATTCTTGGTATCTTTTTAATTCTTACACAGTATGCTACCGGAATTTTCGTTAAGTATACTGTATACATCAATAAGAATGAGGGTAGGTTTGTTAAGTACAAGTTATTAAAGCATGAAAACCCATTTAGCCATTTTCTGCCAGACCAAAGGCTGCTAGACGGAAATAAAAGTTCGCTCCACTGCATCCGCACGTGCTATTCAGGTACGCAGGCCTGTTAATTTCTAGTAGAAATTTAACATTACCGGTACAAGAAGTTTTACTTTATTTCAACCGGTGTTCTAGACCTGTGCCCGAGCACGCGACAAATTTGTTCCATTACAACGATTGCCTCTTCTTCTGCAAATGTTTCCGGTAAATTGATAATGACTGATTGCCGATCCTGGACGTATACCGGCGTTTCCTTACAAATTAAACTAGGTAGTAGAAAATGTTTTCTTTCTACACTGTGACTACACGTTCTTTATTATCATTAACAGTTTTGAATTATTTATTATAATTTGTAGGTAGTTCATTAGAAGTACATATTGGCATGGCTGTTGCTTGATGTAGGTTAGATATTAGTAAAAATCGGTCGAAAATAATATACAGGGTGAGCCATTAATGGTAAAGAGCGGCTGTACATAGGAAACTAGACGTACTACGATTATAGGGTAAAAAATCTATTAACAAATACTTAAGGTCAAAAGAAATTGATTTAAAATATTTTCAAGTTTATAACTTCACCGCTAGGGTCGTTTTTTCGCTTATATAACCTATACTGTAAAAAAATTTCACTCAAATTTCTCTCAATTTTACTCAATAATGTATCAATTTCTGTTCACACCAGATTGAGTGAAATTTTCACTCTATTGGTACGAGTACAACTGAGTGAAACTATTGCATCAGAAATGAGTGAGTTTCACTCAAATCCGAGTTACTGGTAACTATCAATTGAGTGACTTTTGACTCTATTCTGAGTATATAAAACCTATTTTGAGTTGACTTTTTCTCTAATATGATTTATATTTAACTATTCATTTTTACTCAGACTTGGTTTTTAATTAACTAAATATTAAGTGGAAAAATAAATCATAAATTATTAATAGGATATGCCTACAGTACTGAAATTAATTAGACGATATACAGGGTGTCCGGTAAGTACCTCCTAATCTCTCGGGAGTGTATAGGGGAGGTCAAAATAAAACTAGTCCTTCCTATAATTTTTTTCCTAATGTGCCCCCTAACGGAGTTATGGGGGGTCAAAGGGGTACCTAGAAATTAACGTTTAGGGTTATAACTTTGAAACCACCCTGTATATTTTAATAAAATTTTCGTACGTTGTATTACACATGGAGCTCTACGATTTGATGCTAAAATCAACTTTTTGCTATTATCAGGTGTCCAGAAACGGACTGGCCCTATCACAATTTTTCTCAAAATTTTGACAGAAGTAATTTTATCAAACTGAAAATATTATTATTAGATACTCTGAAGGTTTTTCTTTAAAAATGGTACTCTTTATTTATTTCGAAAAAATGAACGGTTTGCGAGATAAATCGGTTTTGAAAAAAATTGGTAACAAATACAACAACAATTAAAATTTATTTTTTTTACATATTATTTCATGCATTTAATTTCTTTAACTTTATCAAGTCCAGAAATCTTTGAACGGGTTGGCTATACTTTATGAGCAAGTAGTGACCAATTAAAAATAACATTTGAAAAATAACTTACTTACAAGACATGCAACAAAGAACATTCAACAATGAACAAAGGTACCTAAATGTTACTTCGGTAGATGTTCAAAATGAGCACCCCGTACTTCAATGCACTTTCTAATCCTACGAATGTTTTCCCGGTGCACTTGAAATAATATTCCGTGATTATTGCGGAGATGGTCACAGTTCTGTGTTAGCCTCAGCAGAAGTTCCTCTCTACTATTTACGGGTGTTGAATAAACGTTATTTTTTAAATGACCCCACAGAAAAAAGTCTAATGGGTTTAGGTCGGGCGACCTAGGTGGCCATAATACAGGTCCGCCTCGACCTATCCATCGATCACCAAAAACATTCGTCAGATGTTGACGTACTAAACGATCAAAGTGGGGTGGTGCACCGTCATGCATGTACCACATTTCAGTTCTTATTTGAAGGGGCACTTCTTCTAACAAAATATTTAGATTTTCCTCTAAAAATTGCAAATAAAGAGCACCATTAAGTCTTTGCTCCAGAATAAATGGACCAATCAAATGATTCCCGATAATGCCAGCCCACACATTCACCATAAACCTTTGTTGGTAGCGAGTTTGAACTAAAGCGTGAGGGTTTTCTTCATCCCAGACATGTAGATTATGCGAATTAATTATGCCGTCTCTTGTAAAACCTGCTTCATCGGTGAACAAAATAGATGTACCAAAATTATGATTCCGAATATGATGCTGTAAAAACCAATTGGCGTATTGAAGTCTTTTTGGATAATCATCTGGAGACATAGCATGTACTTTTTGGATGTGGTACGGGTAAAGCAATTGTTCTTTCAGAGTTTCATGTACAGCCCATTTTGTAACATTGTTTTGCGCCGCAAGCTTCCTTATGCTATTTGAAGGATTATTAGCAACGTCTTCCAATATTTGTTCCTCTACATGAGGGTCTCGTACTCTCCTCGGGGCTCCTGCTCCACCACGGCGTGGCAAAAAGCTTCCTAAATAAAGGATTCGGAAGAAATTAGTTTCACTAACGTTTTTCACTATTTTTTTTTACCTGTTTCTCTTAAACTACGATCAACTCTTTCAAAAGTTTTTGGACTCGGCAAATGTCGACCCGGAAACCTTTCCTCATAAAGTCTTCTTGCCTCCACGGAGTTGCATAATGCTTCCCCATAAATTAGGTGCATATCAGCATATTCTGCACAGGAATATTCTTCCATTTTTAAATGTTATTTCTAACGGCTTAAAACGAATACCACAATAAAATTGAATTTTTATTCTGTCACGCGCCTTTGACAAGTACTTTAAAATCAACAGGGTCTAACAACGAAAACAATAGAAAAGAACTCCATGGAGACAAGAGCAATAATAATTTGTAGATGTATTTTGGTCATAGATGTTGATTTTACAAGAAACGGCATTATTCATTCCCTTAATTCACCACCAGTAAATGTTTATGGTGAATCTGTAGGCTGGCACTAGCGGGAATGATTTTATTGTAAAAAAATAAATTTTAATTGTTGTTGTATTTGTTACCAATTTTTTTCAAAACCGATTTATCTCGCAAACCGTTCATTTTTTCGAAATAAATAAAGAGTACCATTTTTAAAGAAAAACCTTCAGAGTATCTAATAATAATATTTTCAGTTTGATAAAATTACTTCTGTCAAAATTTTGAGAAAAATTGTGATAGGGCCAGTCCGTTTCTGGACACCTGATAATAGCAAAAAATTGATTTTAGCATCAAATCGTAGAAGTTCCATGTGTAATACAACGTACGAAAATTTTATTAAAATATACAGGGTGGTTTCAAAGTTATAACCTTAAACGTTAATTTCTAGGTACCCCTTTGACCCCCCATAACTCGGTTAGGGGGCACATTAGGAAAAAAAATTATAGGAAGGACTAGTTTTATTTTGACCTCCCCTATACACTCCCGAGAGATTAGGAGGTACTTACCGGACACCCTGTATAGCGTATTCTGCAAATGATGAACTTTCAAATTTGTAGAGATTGTAAAAATAATGTCTCAAATCTACATTTTTTTTTGATAGCATGTAGGTATTAAGTTAAGAGATGAAAATCGGTATTTTGTAATAACTTTTTAAAATTTATTAAATTTGTATAATTTTTGGGTAAAAGCCATGTTATTTGAAATTAGGTCTACTAATGTGTACAATTGACTTAATAAATACTTCCATATTATTAACTTTTAGTGTGGTTTTGCACCACTTTATATTTTCTTGAAATTTTAATTTAAATATCATTGTCATAAACTACTAAACAGTCATGGTGCTTTCAAGACAGATCTGTTTTAGAAACAATAATTTAGGATTGGTTCACTAATCAGATAAATAAATTACTACAACCTATATTGTACGTTACAAATACGTAATTATAGATAAAAATTTAATTATCCGTTTATTTAACCAAATATTAATCGAGACATAAGATATTGTCTTTAATTATTGTAATTAAATCACTGCATTTAAATACGATTTTTACTCAAATAATCAGATAAACCGACAATTGTCCAACTTCAAAGCACACCATTCGCCATACTGCCATCCACCACATCACGCGGTCACGGGAAAACCTAATGGGACGATGGAAACAAAGAAAATGCATCTGGATATGAAAAAGAGTGGGATCACTCAGTAATAAAGACATTTACTCTGATTTAGGTACAAGTGCACCAAATGCGAGTTTACGTAAATAATTTATTTAAGGAGTACCTATATTTGAGTGAAAGTGCTCAGTTTTAGTTTAAATATAATCACAAATGAGTAAAATGATCAAAATGCCCAATATTGAGTGAAAATGTACTCAATAATTTCACTCAATGGATTCAATTCGAACCTTTATTGCCTTCACTCACACCGATTTTTTTACATTGTAAGTTGAAAATACACTTTTTAGATACACTGTTAAACCCTTCATAAGTTTTTTTTAACTTTTTTTGGTTATTACCATAGCAAGGTCAGTATGAAATTTTTAAATTGTCATAACTTCTAAATGCCTTAATCGATTTCAAGAAATTAAATGGAACGATATAGTTTTTTTTCATGGTTTGATAGAACATTTAAAGTACAAAAACAGGAGGCCGATATCTTTTTCGTTTTCAAGTTATTGCCAAAATAGTGAAATTGTGCTAGAACATCCTCTTTATTTAATTCCCTAAATATCATTGAAATAGTCCAAGCCAAAATTAAATTGTAAAGCTATACCAAGCTTGTCTTTAAAAAAGTACTTGCTTTATTTTGAATTTTTTTTGATAACTACAATGTTTCATTTTTTAATCATTCCAAATATATGAGTATTTATAAAGATTATTATTTCCATTTTCCAACAAGGCAGGCTATGTCCTATGAAAATAGACAACTGAAAAATTATGTCAAACGAAATCACCTGGAGCCGACTTTATAACCTTGGACTTTGTTCAGTGTTACCTACAGACATATTTCTTGGTAGGTACACAATTATTTTACAATTTTGGATTGTAAAAAAGTACCTTGACACTATATACCATATCTTTGAGGGCAATTTCCAAAACTTATGAGTATAAATTAACGCTGTTGATATTTGATTAGTATAAAAGATTATTGTTAGCTTTATAGTGGTTGCGTTTCAGTCTTAATTAGTGATTGACTTTTGCGCCGTAAAATATCTGATAAAATTATTTTTATATTAGTGATAGTAGTTTCTTTACTGGGCGTCACTTCATTGAAATAAATTTTCAAATAGGAGAGAAGCAAACCTGGAAATACATTTAAAATTCAATATCAACTTATTGCCTGTACCACTGATGAATAAGATTGATTTTCTTTTATTTCAATGCTACCTGTAATGTTATGCTTAAAATGAGATTTATGATATCCTATCTAAGTTCGGTGTCATGACATCACAACAATAATTTGATAGCTAGCAGTAATGAATATTTTATGGCAGTTTATGTACCACATAAAGTGAAAAACGGTCGAAAAGTAATGAAGAATTTCAATATAAGTATATTTTCAATAATACATATATTAAGAAGGTACAGGACAACTGGTATCGTTCATATAAAATTTTAACGAAAAATCACTTAATGAATAGAAGAAAATTTGGAAAATAAGTAAAAATGTTAGAAATGTCAGAAAAGTCCATTATTTTGCTCCAATTTTATTATTAATCATTTTAGCCTCATAATTGCAGTCCAATCTGGCTTGATATTTCATTGCAGTAGGGGAAGGTGGCCTAAAATGGGATATATAGGTAGAACGGGACATCATTGTTTCTCCTATTAATATAGTTGGCAACTCCGCAAATTATCATATGCCGTATGTGTCTAAATGTTAGTGTTACTAAGATATCTGCAAAAGTGCTATCGGTGGATTATTAAAAAAAATACAGTGTTTTCGTCGTTTGTCGAACGTATTATTGTAAAATTGATAGTCTTACGCATAAGGTCCTATAACTAAACGCTTGCGGCAAGAGTCTTGCTACTGAATTCGGAGTTATTTAGCGAGGTTAGCTAGCGAGTGTTGTCTCTGAAACTGCTCTCGAGGTCACCTATTCTTTACGCGGTAAGTTTAAAAATTTCAATACTAATGTGGGCAAAATGGGACATTTTCTTCTGGGTAAAACGGAACAAGTATCCCATTTTACCTCAATTGAAAGTCGGTATGTCATTTTTATTACACTATTTTATTATACATATTCAACTGGTTTTAGATGCCTTCCACGTATAAAACAAAAAGCAACCGTCAATCTTGGTCTGAGGAAGCGATGTCCGAAGCACTGGATGCACTGAGAAGTGGAACCTGTGGTTATTTAAAGCCTGCAAAGAAATTTAACGTTCCAAAGTCGACATTAGAGAGGCGATTTAAAAACAAAAATAAACAAGCTGCGGGTCATTCAAAACAACTTGGCAGTAGGAAATTGACGTTCTCAAAAGAACTGGAGGAACAACTGGTTGAGTATACAAAAAATATGGAAGGTATGATGTACGGACTAACAACACGAAGTATTCGAAGCCTTGCGTATCAACTTGCTGTCAGGAACAGTATTGATCATTATTTTAATAACGAGACTAAATTGGCCGGATGGCACTGGTTACGTTCCTTTTTAAAAAGAAACAAATTGTCTCTTCGTGCTCCTGAAGCAACATCCGTTGCAAGAGCTAGGGGTTTCAATAAAGAGGCAGTTAACTTCTTTTTTGATATTTTGGAACCTCTTCAAGAGAAACACAATTTCCCCCCATCAAGAATATTTAACGTAGATGAAACGGGAATTACTACCGTGCAATCCCGCCAGGCAAAAATTATCACACATCAGCTGAACGTGGAGAGTTATCGACTGCAGTTATTTGAATGAGTGCGAGTGGTGTTTTTATCCCACCTATGATAATTTTTCCCCGACAGCGAATAAAACAAGTTTCTTGATGAAACTCCGCCGGGTACTCTAGTAGTTTGCTATAAATCTGGGTGGATGCAATTAGAACTATTTGAGAAATGTTTTGATCATTTCCTACTTCACACCCAAGCATCGAAAAGTAATCCAGCGTTACTTATTCTTGACGGACATAAAACTCACACCCAAAATATTGCAACGATTGATAAGGCACGAGAGAATGGAGTGACGATTTTATGCCTACCACCGCATACTAGTCACCGTATGCAGCCATTGGACGTCTCCTTCATGGCACCAGTTAGCACCTACTATACGCAAGAAGTGGAAATATGGTTAAGGAATCATCCAGAACGATGTGTTACCATAAGTTAAATTGGTTCTTTGTTTGGTAAAGCATATCTCAGAGCCTCAACACCTCTAAACGCCATTAACGGTTTTCTTAAAACTGGATTGTACCCAATAAACCGTGCTATATTAACGGAAGATATGTTTGCTGCAGTTTTGCCAACTAATTATGACCCCCCTCAAAACAATGGTATTACTCAAGATGATGCAGTTCCAGACGTGTTAGTTGTAAGTGAAAAAACAACGGGAAGTTTTGCAAGAGAGTCTACGCCAGAAGAGCAAAGAATAATACAAGTCGAAGGTCCATCAACCAGTGGTATTTACAATTTGGTCGCTCCTGAAACAATTGCTCCCTATCCAAAAGTTGTGAAAGTAGATCCATCGAAACAGAAAATTAGAAAAAGGGGCAAAGCTGCATTACTTACAAGTACTCCATATAAAGAAGAGTTGGAGAACTCTTTGGCTGAAAAAAATAGAAAAATTAATGCAGATAAAATGAAATCTAACCGGACAAAACAGTTGATAAATAAAAAATCTAGTAACATGAAGAATTTGAAAGGGAAGAAAAAGATGTCCAAGTCTGAGGTGTCTAACTTCGAGTCCAGTAGCAGCGAATCGGATGTCGACGTGGAGTGTCTATTTTGCCGAAACAATTTTTCCAAAGACCATTGCGGTGAAGGGTGGATCATGTGCGGCCAGTGTGGCAAATGGCCTCATGATTTATGTGCAGGTGTAGGAAGTGATGATGATGATGAATTCATATGCGATATTTGTTTGAAAAAATAAGTGTATTCAAAACTATTTGTTTTAAATAAAATAAATATTGGAATATTCTCTAATGTTTAATTAATATCCCATTTTACCTCTTGCATTTTACCTACACAGAGTAGGTAAAATGGGAAATTCGCAGAAATTTTCTAATCACACATGTAAGTATTTTTTTATAATGTTTTAATACTTTTCAATAATTATTTGGCTAAATCAATAACCGTACTATGATATATTCACTTTGCAAACTTAGAACTTATACTTTTTTCTATACAAAATATTAAACGTTAACTATCCCATTTTAGGCCACCTTCCTCTACCTATATACCTTCATAATTATTCAAAACTTTTTACTTAACTGATATTTATCTCACATATTAGACTTGAAAAGTTTTTTTTATGATTGAAGTCCCTCAAACGACTTAATTGTTAGATTTTCTTCAAACTTGATATGGATCTTGCATTTTTGGTCATTTTGCCAAAAAATATCATTGTTAAAATTTTCTAAAATTGCTGTTACACTTTGCATATTTATATTAGACATTCCTTAAAATGTTCAGTTTGGTTAAGTAACTAATTTCGTCATAATGTTAGTCGTGTAAAAAATAACAGTAATAATAACTTTCATCGTCGTATTGGTGACGTAAATGAAAATTTAAGAATTATTTTACTAGGTACTAGTATTTATTTATTATGAGTTAAACGAGTTAACACCTATTGTTTTATACATAGTATTTCAAATTTTTAGATCTATCTCATTGACAACTGACTTGCATGTCAAATAAAATAAATGTTGGTAAAGGCGTATACCCCAGTCAGCTGGTAGTGGTATTAATTTTGATGATATTTCGATATGCATTAAAATTAAATAGAGAAAATAAAACGCTTTCTTGTTGAATTTGTAATATCAACAATTGTTTACAAATAAGTTTACACTTGGTTAATTTCCCGTTTCGAACTCACTTTTTCTTTTAGTGACCTCTTCAACATAAGAAAATTTGTACAATTATTATTTCCTAATTTTTTCCTTTTTTATATTTATTAACCTTACCTTAAATAATTTGCAGTTTGTTTTCAAAGGTAAAGTCCCAAGTAACAAGAGAAGAAACGTAATTGATACTCTTTAATTAAATATAACGTCTATTTCACACCGACAATCCTCTAGAATCATAAAATGGGTTCTATATTTATCTTTACACATGTTAGAGATATTAGAAATCGAAATTGAAATTAATTTAATGAAGTATTTTCGAAAAAAAATCGTGTATAGTCTTTCCGAAGTCAGTTGAACATGTAAAAAACTGCCTGGCAATAAAATTTAATGAGTTTCATAGGCGTCCCTAAAAGAGTTTTCTGAAAAAGATAAAAAATTATAATAATTTATATATATTGTGCAGAAAATTTCTATTATTTGGCCAACAACATATTTTAATTATTTATGTCCTCAAACAATTTTATTATATTGATGGTAAATTACGTTTTGTTCCGTTTCAAAAGGTCTCCAAAATGCCATGTTGTAATAATATTATTTCTCCCTTTCGCAATTGTAATATCAATGATTAATAGAAGGTGCCTATAATAAATTAAGAATAAATGAATCACACCAAATTTCGTATTGCTGCACTGCACTGCTGGGCAATTTGTCGACCACTTGACAGCGGCTGAGATTTATTGGCCAGTGGACCAATGCAACTGTATTTGCATTTCGTTTGCCCGCGCTCGCATTCTTCAACTGGGCGTATACATTTCTACCACCTCTATGTTTAGTTCGACCAGACCTGTATATGGATATGGCTAAATAAATATGGGAACAAGTTTTTCAAATATTTCAATTTACTTATTACATCATCCAATTAAAATGCAATACAACTTCACTTGAATGTCGTTATAACCGAACTCCACTATACCCATATTCAAATATAATTAAAAGTAAACCCTTTGTTCAGTGTAATGTAAACTAATTCTCATTAATAAACGTATTCCATATAAAACCTACTATTTAAAACAACATGTTCGTTTTATTTCAACTGATTATATCAGTTTTTTGTTTTAGTTATCACACGTAGTGTTGTTGTTTACGGAAAGATAAATGTCAAACCTTATCTTTAATATGTGGATGTATAATATTTTCAGCCAATTTTATCAGCGTTATAACCACAAATTCAGCAACTGTATTATAAAAAATATTTTTCCTTTTAAATTATTATTAATTATATAAATATGAATGGGCTGAAAAAACATGAAAATAATGTCATAAAATATATAATTAATAACAATATGAAAGTTTCTTATTTTAAGCCTGTTTTCTGCTTAAATAAATATCTAAGTTATTTGATTTTTACTCTTCTTATTCTGTTCTTAATCTTATAATTTATATTGTAAATTACTATGTAGAAAAATTCTGATATAGAATACCTCATAGAAAGGGAATTTTTAAATTTGCGGCAGAAAGGATAGTTGAGTTTATTTTATTACTTTTGTTTTGCCTAATCAAAATGTTTTTCTGAAATGGTATATTTTCCCACAATATCGTCAGTTAAGTACCTTGTTTATAAGATTAGATGTTTTTTTTACTTACATTTTTGGTATTGAAGACATTGTTTGAATTAGCTTAATACCTTAAAATAAAGTAAAAATTCGTCAGCTAATTATAAAGTTTATTTATAAAAAAGAAATTTAGTAAAAAGCCAAATATTCTTTAGGTATAAAAAATATCATTCAAATCTACCTACTCAATTGACATTGTCGCTTCAAAACTTCATTTTTTCTAAAAGTTTTCTGTTTTATATTTCATTTTCTTCTATTAATATTTATTAATTCCATATGATGAACCTTGGGGACTTTCCGACCCTGTATAGCCCGTAGAGTGGTTCTTCCCGCAATATAATCAATTAATAATAATCTATCTTCTGCATACCTAGATTATTGGTATGGACATTGTTTGAGTTAATTTGACTTTTAGAAAAAATTTCTGAATTTATCTCAATTAGCTTTTAAAATAAAGTACATATTTCTGTTTAAGCAAAAAAAAAATTGTAAAATCAACCCCATGACTGATCCTTTCGATGCAAGAGGTTATTTATTTAAATCTTATTTTTCTTTCTATTATTACAGAAATATCGAAATGAATAGAAAAAAGTACTAAAAAGTACAACAAATATTTATCGGGTGTGCCAAAATTCACGCATGGTTTGAATTTTGCGCCATTTGTGCGGTAAAGTGTTACTAACAAAAATAAAAAAGACTGCGTGACAGCTGATAGTTTAGGGTTATTAAAAATGGAGCACTACACGAAACAATAACGCGTTTTCATTGTTGAGCAATATTTCAAAATTAATGAATATTTGACAGCTACAATTTTCGTTAAAATATGATCGAAATAGTGATTTAACTTCATCAACTGTGAAGAAAAAAAATTCAGGGAGTCTGGATCCATTAGTGATTTTAAACATTCTGGCCGTCCTTCAATAACGGTCGGTCGGTCAACACAAAACGTCGAAGCAGGTCATGAGAATGTTGCTTAGAGTCCAGGAGCATCAATTCGGCACCGTGGTGAAGAATTGGATATTTCGAGAACTTCTCTACAGCGTATTCTCACGAGATTTGCATCTTCATGCTTACAAAGTTCAATTGACTGAAGAACTAAAGCCTACTGACCTCACAGAGCGAAGAGTGTTCGTTGAATGGATTATATGGAACAACAAATGGATGATGATTTTTCGAACAAAATCATCTTTAGCGATGAGGCTCATTTTAATCTTAATGACTTCGTTAATCGACAAAATTGACGCATTTCGGGTTGAGACAATCGACGACTGATTGTTGAGAAACAAATGCATCCACAACGTATCACTGTTTGGTGCAGACTTTGAACTCGAGGTATCATCGGACCATTCTTTTTCGAAAATGCGACTGGTCAGGCAACAGTTAATAGTGCTCGCTATTGCGACTTGACAATCCAGTTTTTTGTGCCTAAATTTGAAGATATGGATGTAAACGACGTGTGGCTTCAACAAGACGGTGTCACATGCCATTAGAGACCGACCGATTAATCGTCTTCGGCATCGGTTTCGGCCACATTCGGCCATTATTTAAACCTTCGGCTAAGAATCGGCTTCAACCAAAATTAAGCCGAACTTTTCGCCGAAGCCGAAGATACCATTCGGAACGCCGCTAATCTAATCAAATTAGGATTCAATTAGTCCCCTTAACACTACAAATAACACTGCCAAATTACAACAAAATTAGGTAAAGGGTGTTTAAGATATTTATGTAATAGCATTTTTTATAAAAGATTAACACCCTGTATCTTGAAAACGAAGCATCTACGGACCAATGTTTATATGAACTTTTTGTATTAAAATCACTCAAATAATCGTCTGTTGAATTTATTGTACATACTTAATTAACACCCCATATATATTATATTTCCAAAACATTATGCATTTATTTTTTACCTACTTTTATGTTATTATATCATATCTTTGTCATTAATTAAAATTTTCAAGTTAATAAAAATATCTTCAGCTTCGGCTTCAGCCAAAAAAATCACATTCGGTCGGTCTCTACATGCCATACAGCGCGAGAAACAATTCAATTGGGTCATTTCCTGGTAGTATATTTTCCCTTTTAGATGATCAGAATTGGCCGCCCTCATGTTTATGCAATTTAACGCCGTTGGACTTTTTTTTTGTGGTTTTTTGAAATTTAAGGTTTATGCCAATAAGCACACGACAATCCTCATCTTGACGGAGAAAAGTGAGCGCTTTATCAACGAAATTCAGTCGCATTTATGCAAAACGATGAAAATTTCGACAAAAGAGTGCTTATGTGCCAGCAAAGCGTAGGGGCCATTTACTACTTACACTGAATACATTATAAATTCATTTAAAATTTGCAGTTTTAAATAATTACAAACGGATGTTTTCTATGAAAATTGCTTCTTGCCTGAATTTACACCTTTTATTCTTCTCTATGCACACTAATTTTTTTATGTATGCAACTGATGTAATTAAAAATGTGTATGTTAAAGTGACACAATTAAGTTTATTGTTTGCTTTGCGTATTTAATAATCTCGAGAGGCTAACATGTGGAGACTAATTATTTATTATATATTTTTATTTATACGTAAATCCAAAACATTGGTGCTCTTGACTTTGCTTGTTGACACTTCCTTTATTACACGTAAAGGTTAATGAACCTCATTTAACCATAATAATACAACTACTTAATATATAATTAGAAATGGGATTTCATTCCCCAATTATCGATAGTAATATAGGAACGAGTGAGTGTACAGGGTGTTTCACTAATAATGGGTCACAGTTTAATAGCAAATTCCAAAAGTCAAGGTGAAGCAAAATAGCCATGCAAACATGTATGTCTCAGTCAAATGCTTTTTAATTTACAATGACTCGGTGTAAAAAAAAAATAATTTTGACAATATTTTGAAAACTGCAGCTAAAAATTTCAATAAATGTTTAAGATAAGAGTTGCAGAAATAGTAATCGTTGAGGAAATTTAAAAAGGAGCTTGAATATGACCCCAACATTTTGTACTCTTCCCAAATCTACAATTTGAACAAAAAATTGAGAAAATTTAATTTTCAATAAAGGTGCTATTTATATACTTGTTAAAAATCGGAAAGCTCAATAGTGCTTGAAATAAAATCGATTTTTTTTTCTCTCAACATGCATCAATTTTATATAAAATTTGAAATATGAAGCAAATTAATTTTGAGAAGACAGAAATTCTAAATTTTATTACCAATTCAATTAACAAGTTTCTAGAAGTTGGTACTTTACAGACCATCACACGTGTATACTTCTCTATGTATTTCTGGCAGTTTGTGTAAGTCGATTTTTTCTTCATTTGATTTATTTGGTTACGCATATTTAGGGCAAAAAGAAACTATTTCGCTCATATTCAGTTTTTAACCTAAAGCAGCTAGTTTCCATTTCGATTTGGTACTTATTTAGAGTTATTACTTAATATTGTTGAAAATCTCACACTAAAAATCATATCTATCAACTAAAATTTTCTATGTAATCAGTGTAATTTAGTTCAGTAAATCCTAATAAAACAGCAAGATCTTTTAAAACACGTTTAACCTAACTGGTTGTTTTAATTTCAGAAATTTCTCAAAAAAAAAAAAACATATCCGATTCTTAATAAAACACTCTCTGTGTTCATTAAGTATTAAGTATTTACTCTACTGAATCGAATATGTAAAAGATATTGTATACATATGTCACCTTTGCAATTGAGTCATTGTCAGAATATTTTTTCAGAAATTATTAAAAAACCAGTTAAAAATTAGTGATTTTAAGAAATGGTAGGGTAAGGATGAATATCAGATTTTCAGCCTGTCTGGAAAAGTTTTTAGAACCTCAATTTGTCCCTGAAAAATGAAGATAAGGTAAAGTAATTTAAGCAAATAATGTCGGATTGTGGATATATCAAGTGACCTGAACTTACTTCTAATCATCTCAATCCCATCTTTGTATCATTTAATGCACTGTATGACTGCATTCTACATGTCAATTGTCACGTAGAAACGAATTGCGCATCTTTTTAGACAAACTTGGTTTCATGTATTAAGCATATGACTGCATTAAATACCAAATGGTTTGTTTATATAGCGACTTCTAAAAGAGAATAAAGTTACTACATATCTCTTCATTTAATTCACAAGTAGTAAAAATAATTAAATAACAGGAATTGTTGATACATTTTTTACAAGAGTGCTTATAGAAATTTTATTTAACTGTTTGACAAATCTTCTTGCTTCACAAAGACATTTAGTCTATCTGCCCATAAGATAGGGGATGCTCTTTACAAAATAGTTTTGATGAGACTTTTAACCGACTTTTCACTGCCTTAATTGCCTTATTATTATCTGTAACGTTCTGACCCTGCAAACGTTTTTTGTAAAAATATTGCAGCACCTCAAAATGTGTGTATATTTATATGAATGGTAATATGGAAACTGCCGTTGTTATGCGGTAACAATACTCGTTTGAGTGAAGTTCATGGCATTTTGATCTTATGTCCCTGTATCTAATACTAGTCACAATTCCACCTTCTCCTTGGAAGTTTACCAATATAGGACCTCTGGCAATCCAAAATATAGGTAATCAGCGTAACTTTCCTAACAAAAATATGAGTGAGTTTTGTCGGTACTATAACAAAATGTAAGATGAAGCAATGATTATTTGTTACTTTCTGGTTATAAAGATGTATTTATGCATTGAACATTTTAAAAGGACATTTGTGGAGTTGTTTGTTTAGATATAATAAAGGCAATCTGCATTAAAGAGTATTTAAGGAGAATCTGTAAGTATGTAAATAAGGTACTAGAACATGGGAGGGAGGCAGTATCGAAAAATATGGACAAGTTATCACTTCGCGAGATCGGTATATAAATCAAACCGTAATTCTTTGGTTTGACCATAATTCGCATAATTTATGGGCAATTTGCTCGCTGAACGTTGTGGAAAAACGCCTAAAAACACAGCAATTGTCAATGTGGTTCCTTTACGGTTTGGTAACCTATATTCTACAAAATAACACCTCAATCCATAGAATTGAATAATACACACCGGGTGTACCGAAAACTGCGATCATAGAAAAGCCACAAATTACTGAGGTAAAAACAATTAAACTGAAATCAACTTACCTTAGTCTAAAAATGCCTTGTTACTTTCGAAATGGTTTTCCATTAGTACCTTTGAACCGATTAGGTATCCGAATTAAATTTGGTACACGTTAAAAGAACATAGGAAGCAATGAATATAATCTTCAAAATTTTCATTCCCTACACCAGTAGCGTATCGGGAAAGTGTGACCCCTTTTTTAATATTTCCGCACCTACGTTGTCATCTAATGCCATCATTCTCTCAGGAATTGCCTATAATATAGAGAGGACCGACACTTTTACTGAGATCATCCTAACCACAACCTATCCATAACCTTCGGTGTTTCGTCTTCTGTTCGTCAGCAAAGAGGCAAGGTATTCAGTAAATTCCTGGAAATATGTGAATTTATTTTACATTTTCCCCACTTTTGTGCACCCTTAGGATGGTATGATTTCTGAAGTCATTCAACTGAGCCTGAATGCACTAACATAGTTAGTGAACTGCTAGATATTAAGGTCGACGTTCGATCTCATTATTTGATGGGTCTGCAAAGGTCCTGTAGCGAAGTCCGCTTTGGATTTGGACAATTGGCCTATTGGATTTTGCCCACTTCTGAATTGTAGCCGACGAGAACAACGATATAGTCTGACGTGGTACTGTGGTTTTATATTGCGGTTCCTCAGTTCGAATTTTGCACTTGTCGAAGTCGAAGATTTTATTTTCCGAAATCCAAAACTGGGGTGATTTTTTCTATATCTGCAGCGCGTTGTCGTCGCCTGCTCTGCCGACAGCGGTATGTCTGCCGCGGCTCTGGTATTTTGAAACTTTTTTTCGCGCCGTACCTTCTGATTCTCGTGGAGGAAAGTTTGGAACCCTTCGATCATGGGTCACACCTTTGATTGCAATTAACCGTGTGTGGAATGGCAGGAGATGACTTCGTTGTTCCGATTGGCAAGTTCAACGAAAATTTGAAATCCTTTCGTAACTTGGAATACGACAGGACCTTTTGAGTAAAACGAACTAGAATTTTTGAATTCGATAAAAAAGATAATAAATTGATCAGTTTATCTGAGAAACAAAAAAATTTAGCAATGTTTGAACGATTATTTTGTCCTTTATGAAAATGAATCGATTTTTATAATTAATCAATAGAGTTGATCCTGATATCTTATCGATTCTCAGATATTAATGAAAAGCCATTTCAAAAGTGAGATTTTAACATCTTACAACATTTAAACTAAGCGTTTTTGGTACTAAGTGAATTTAAATTGAATTGGTTTTAGCTCAGAAATCTGTGCTTGCTGCATAAACCAGTGTTTTCTGGGATACCCTGTATTTCATTCTATGTATTCTATGTTTCTATTATTGCATTTTGCTGAATAGCATAATTTGTTCAACAACTTTTTAAGTATGCTAATAATATTGAAGCTAGTTCCCAACCTGGTAACACTTGAAAGGGAAATGTAAAACTAACTGCAATTCAAGTTGAAAAATCATCAAACATTCACAAGGCACTTAAATATAGCAAAATAGCAAATAACTGCCTGTATTAATGCAAAAATATTAACAAAAATTAAAAAATCAGTTGTGGTTCAAGATCAACAACCCATATCAACAAAAAGATAAATAAATTGCACTAGTCAAAAAAACTTTTCTAGCCTAAATAAACCTTGAAAACTAATTTCTTTAAATCAGCTTATGTTGCGGATGCTATAAATATGACCCATATTGACGAAATGTATTGTGAAGGTATTAATAATGTTTTAATGATACGGAATTTGATGATGATATTTTAAACTGTCAAAAAAAATTAAAACCTAAGATGACAATGGGACCGGATAACGTTCCAGCCTTTTTAATTCGTGACTGTGCGTATATTTTTGTCACACCATTAAGAACAATTTTTAACTTAATTATGACTAGCAACAAGATACCTGATGTTTGGAAATTATCGCGTGTCCTATTTTTTAAAATGAAGATGTTAATAATGTCTGTGATTATCGCCCTATTTCTAACATAAATAATTTTAGTAAAGTATTTGAATTTTTTCTTTGTGAAGAATACTATCTGTTACAACCAGCATGGCTTTATGCGAGGTCGATCCACTACAACAAACTTAGCATGCTTTACACAATATCTATCTGAGGCTTTAATGCGTTAATCTACAGGAAAACCTTGATAGACTTAACCTTTGGTGTGAATCTAATGGACTACCACTAACACTAAACCCGTGTCTGTGAAACGCACGAAAAATTTTTGGAAGGGCGAGATCAACAACGCCTCCTGAACATCTTCCATATAGTCTAGACCTTTTCTCACGTATATTTGTTTGAGTTGTTGGAGGATGCGTTTCTACCAAAATTGGATAATCAGAATCCTCGATGTCTTAGAAAAAACATTTCCCTCTCAGCAAGTCATGTAAAAATATGGAATAATATGAAGACGTATTAGTTTTGTATTATAATTTTCGAAAAAAATAATGTACTTATTTCTATTTTAGTATTTTTATAAAAAAAATTAGAATGAAAAAATCCAGTTTACATTTTACAAGCTCACATTCACGTTTATTATGTGCAGAGTCTATAGGTTAACCTTAGTCAATCGTCATCAACATTTACTTATTACCGTTCTGCAAATCAATATTTTAGTTTTTATATTCCTTTTATGTAATACGTAATAGTTGCAGTATAATTAAATCCTGCATGTCCATATAGAACATAAAACAGCAATATAAACTATTTTATTTAAAAAGCAGTAGAAACGTGTTAAACAATTTTTTTCCGACTAATGTAAAATTAATAACCACAATAATTGGCCTTTCCAGTTTAAAGACTTCGTATAAACGACTTTATTTTCAATGAAAAAGGTAATAAAATAAAGTAGTGTTGCTAAACGGTTCAGCTACACACAGTTTTAATAACTTTTTATATTTCTAATGCACGTATTTCACAACGTACATGATATTTTTTATAAACATTCATCCAGAAGTGGAAACAGTTTTTACGTAATTATTTTTCCTCTCTTATGAATTATATAAAAATCTTAACACAGGCGCAAAAGAATCGGTAAATTTAAATGATTTTACCTTCTTTTCTCTAATTTAACTCTGTTTCTAGAAACTTATTGAGCTGTCCATTCCAGTTGGAGATACTAATACCTCAAATTTTTAAAGAATATAATGATATATTAGAACAGGTACAATAATCGTTTTCCCTATAAACATATACATACTAGAATGAATTTTTTCCTTTCTAAATTAACAATTTTTAATCAAAGAATTCTCTCTGCTACACGCTTAACTGTAATTATTATTATGTATTGAATAGTTCAAATTTTCATTAGCTAATACTTCCATCTATCATTCATACTTCAAGGCATATTGAAATGTTAATCAACGTAACGCCATCGCTTGGTGAAATCGTTCAACACTAATCACTATGCAAAGGTATTTCAAAATATGACAGCAAAAATTTAATATTAGTTACAGATACGTGACATGCTATTTTATGTTTAAAACATTTATTTTTCAATATTACTCTATTGGAAGGACAGGCAATCGTTTTTTTTTTTATTAGAAAAAATGTTTCTTGTGGTATTTCTTTAACGAAATATTACAACTGGCTCTACTGTCTGGAGGATACTCGTATGTTATTGTATGTATAAGAATTTTAAATACGTTTAATTTAACATATATGCAACTGTTTTAGCTAATAATTTATTTGGTACGTCTTATTCTTTTGCTTAACCAGTTTTTCTTGCAGAATGGTCTTTTACTACTAAAATGTAAACATTAAAAATTGAATACTTAGGATTATTCTGCCGGGGTAAAGCTAATGAGGGTATCTGACATTTTATCGAAATTCTCGAATTATTAATAAAGTAGACGTTTTTCATTATTTTTTATGAAGTTCAGATATTAAGCCAATAAAAGTCTATAAAATGAAGTTAAACAATGTTCTTTGATACCAAACATCTAGATATGCGCACTATATGTATGTATGTATACAAACCTCATATAAACTGATGATACTGTCACTTGAAAAAGCAATCCTCAAAATGCAGAAATAGCTGATATCTTTCTATCTTGGCTCTATGTTTACCTATTCGTCTTCGTCAAAGGTGATGGTAGAACAACAAGAATAATTATGGAAAATTTTTGGGTTTGAATACTTGGGTTTTCAAGAAGTCCTCGGCTATGTGATGTTTTGCAATAATACAGATTGTCTATGATTTATTCCCTTGGTTATGGGGTTATGGGGTTATAGTGTTATTGTGGTTTGGGTTCATGGGCTTATTAGGTTGGGATATCATTGGGTTAAATGTTTATGAGATTTGGTTAACTGGATTTATTGTTCAGAATATCAGTTTTTTTACGTTATGAAAAATTCGGAGGTGATGAGGTTAAATGGAGCTCGGATTCGGATTCAGCGACTCAAAAAATGTATCATAAACATGGTCTGACCTGTGGGCCAGAAAGTTATTTTTTGCGTGGATGTGTTATTTTCAATAGAAAAATTGAAAACCTTTATCTGGAGCAGATTTTTATTCACTGTAAATATATCAATTTATAGAAATATAGAGTATCAGAAAGGTTGAATCAACTCATTAAAAAACAACGTTTTCTTATGACACTTTAAGGTAGTTTGAGCTGAAAATTTGTGAGTTGATACATGTATTTGTTTATTTGGGTATAATATAGTTCTTGACAATTTAAGAAATATACCTAAGAAGAATGACAAGATGCTATTTTTTGAACTCTTCACTCCCCTATAACTTTTTTGATTCTACGTCTACTACTAGTAATTAACATTTTAAATACAAAAATGATTTTTCAAGATTTTTGCTCTAGAAATTATTATTATGTTGCTAGAAATTATGAAATTGTTATCGACTTTAAATGAAAGAGGAAAATCATCGATTTTAAGTAACTTGAAGTATAGGTTGTTCGAGGATTATGTTCTTCCATTTGAATACACATGAAAATAAGAAAGAATGTGGTCTAATGATAAAACAGAAAACCTTTTAGAAAAACACTTAATGCTATATGTCTGTTATATTCGAAATCCATAAGAGACATAAAAAAAATCATAAAACATTCAGACCTAGTTTAGAAAATAATTCGCACAAAATACTTATGAGATGATCGAGGGGGTCGGGAGCTCAAAAAAACGACAACCTTTATGTTATTCTCATATATTCAAGAAGTACTGAAGCATAACAAAGAGTATATCATGTAAGAAAGAAGTTTATGTCTAAAATAGTATTAGACTGATACTAAAAAATGTTTTTCCGTAGTACATTTAACCGATTATAACCGAAAAGGTATTGACTTTTATATACAGGGAGATTCACAACTTATCCAAAAAAATTTGGGAATAGATGCGGCATGAGAAATGGAGTTAATATTGTAAAAAAATGTTTTGTAAAATCCTTATAGTTTCTGAGAAAAAAATTGTTGAAGTTATAGCACATTAAACCACTACATAGCTGGACAACTGTAGTCTCTAGCGTCATTCGCAATACGCGTGGAGAGCCATGTGACTCCTAATACTGAAATCCGTCGTTGCGGTAGTTTTTACCTGTTATCTGTGGTATTTACATCAGTTTTTTAGTAGTTAGTGTCAAAAATGGCTTGCGTGTATAGCAACTCAGAGTTGATGGATATCGTTTTAATTTATGGTGAAGCAAGACAACATTTGTATTATGGTGAAGTATTTGTGTTATGGTGAAGCAAGACATCATTTGTGTTAGTTCGTAGAAAGTGAGTAAGACGGACCCAAATGTGTTTACACGTGAGTGGATAAAATTTTGAACAATTGCTGTTGCAGCATCGGGTATGTCAAATGATTTTATTATTTAAAAACACAAATTAATTTTATTAATAATTAATAAAGGCAAAAGCATTTGAATTTGCCGATATAAAATAGGTGCGATAAAATTCTATTTACATATTTCTTTCCTTGCGAAAGTTTTTGTCCGTTTTTATCACGCCGCCATACCGATCGCATTGTGCGAGGTCAGGTTTTACAGTGGACCAGTTTCCAGTGCCGTGCAGAAGTGTATTTTTAAATCAATTTCGAACTGACCTTGTCGATTTTTTCTTTACAAAATTGTATTTGTAAGGTTCCCCTGTACATCCAGAATTTTTTTTTTTGGATAAGTTCTGAATCACCCTGTATAGGTTAGTTGAAGTTAGGAGGCATGATGACAGATTTTGAAAAACTGTTCTATGATGTTCGAAAGTATTTACTATTTCCAAAAAATATCTTATTTCTGTAGAAAATAAAAGGTTTAGTAGAAAAATATTGAAATTTTAATTTAAAATCTAAACTCACGCAAAAATGGTCGTCGGTGTCATGGCGTCTACGTGATGTCACATCTATGTTTGTCAACAGTAAACTTAAGGTGCTAATATTATTGTTGCAAGATTCATTAGTTAAATAAAAATACAAAGTTACAATAATAGTATATGCATTATATTTACCCTCAAATTGTACTTTGGTATAATAATTGGTACCTGTACATTATTTTTCCATGAAGAGACTGAAATATTAAGAAAATCTGATAATAGTTGTCATCAAATGTAACAATAATTATTTCCATTTTTTATTTGTTGTAGTTGCAACCAGCTACACCGAAATAGCCCTTTTGAAGTCCTGTTAAATACATTTGTAGGTGCCGTCTGCACTTAAAACTTCTAGGTCGGTTTTCCTTTTTCCACATAATTTTTAAAAGTCTTCATATACGTGGTACACTTAATTTCAATAATACTGTTTTCACAAATTCCATCAGGCGACCCTGCTATCATGGGATAGTTTTTTCAAAGCATTATACCACATTTTTTAAATTTTCTATCTATTCTATACATTCTATCGCGTGTTATGGCCGATGCGTCTGAGATTTTTCCTCCCATTATTAACGTGATCAGAGTTGCATTATTGGTTTTACACCGACTAAACTCAAATGCTCGTGAGGCCGTCACTCTGCTATATCTTAACTCGTGCCAAAAACAGCTTTGATGTCGGTCTCGTCTCTTCTTCAACTTTCATGTCATCTTCATGTCAATACGAATCTTTTCAGAAATGTGTCGCATGACTGCTCTTTGTATTTCAGCACCAATTTATGCATGGATAAATTTTTGATCAGAAACATAGTCTTCTTGATATTTTATTAGCTCGCAGCTGTTGAGCTTTCTTTTCTTTCCTTCTAAATACTGCGGATGTTGTCGAAGTACAAATGAAAAAAAATGACATTTACATAGATGTGACGTAATTCGCTCTGATTGGTGTTCAACCTATCATGGCGGTTTGCTGTATTTTGTAGCTTTATTTTATCAAAAATATTATCAGTCTCGCTCATAATATAAAAATAAATAAATTTTTTATCATCCATAAATCATATTTCATTAGAAAAATACATAATTTTAGTGATTCTTGGTTACTGTCGTCATGCCTATTGCCTTATTTTGATCTAAGGAATGTCCTAACCCTTCTGAAAGTCCCTATAGAAAAAACACTGTAAAATTAAAAAAAAGTTGTTATCGGAGTATTTTAAAGTCGAAATAATTTTATTGAATTTAAAATTCCCTCCGTATGTACAGATTTTCATAAATTGGTTCCAGCTAATTTCCGGAAATCTTATTCTAGGTGGTATTCTTTATAATATTAAAGATCTTAAGATTTTGTATACGATTATAATTTTAATTTTGACTACATCGATATATTTGATTTTTCCTCGAGTAAAACCAAATACCATTACCATTACCTCTTATAGTCAAAAGATTAAAACAAATTATCTCGTAACAAACAACGTTACGCCATTTACACATAAAATGCATATAACAGCAAATCAATAATATTTGTTTAGTAGAAGTATAATATTCGATACAGCAAAAATAAACAATTGAAAGCACGGTATAGGTTTTGCAGGCTGAGATAGCAATAACAATAATTAGTAATATTTATGATCTCATACCTCAGACTGTTGAGGTTGCATATGTTCGAAAAAATTCAATAAAATAAATGATTCATATGCAACTCATTCATTGACGAGAACAAATGAAACTTATATCATAACACAATCTGATTATTTCGAGAAGTGCAACATGATATGGTTTCGAACGAAGTGCAGCCTAAGCAACTTCAATAATTGTATTCCGCTCTTGTGTGTGTGGTATTTTATTGCCTGCCTCTGTATTATATAACAGCGTGTGAAGGCGCCGAACGCCTACGCGTCGACTGTTTTTAAGAAAATTTTAAAAATGAACTAAAGAGAACCCTTGTTATGAGAAAATATTGCAGTGTATTCGCGACACTATTCTATAGTCACCAACAGGTCAACAGGTACTCATTCTTCTTCGATTAAAATCAACATGCCTCCATTTATCTTCAGTCGTAATACCATATAGTATATTCCCGAAAATTGATTTGTCATTACAATGAAAGAATCTTACTTACTGGTCGACATGATTTTTGTAACACAAACACTTAGGTGATTCTTGTAGGAATTCACCTCCTAAATTCGAATCTGCTTTCAGATTTTATCCATCACGTAGGGTTTTTGTTACAGGCATTTAAAGTTTTACGAAAATATGAACTACGATCAGAATTTTAAAACGTGTTTTATGTTATTCTGAAACTGATACGTACTTAATTTTTAAAAGATTTTTCTTGTTGAAACCAAATATGTCCAAATTTTTCCATCGCGTCAGGTTTTAACACAAATCGTAAAAAATATCATTTTTTATGAAAATGTAAAGAATTATTTAAAAAATAATGACGATTAAAAAAATGTTTGTTCATTATAAACATGAGTGGATAAACCTAATTTAATTGTAACTAATAACAGAACTTCTAAGGAACTGTAAAAATTTAGGGTGTCACTGAAACTTCATTTTCTTCACTCACAATTGGATTTTTTCCCTAAAAACCTTGGTGCTGAAAGTGATAGATAGGTACCTCACTTTGGAGAGAGGTTTCATCAGGAAACTAGCACTATGGAGCAGAGACACAAAGGAAGATGGAATACAGGAATAATGGGTGACTATTGTGGTTTATCAAAGTGGACGATCAAACTCCTCATAAAAAAAAATAGTGAATCCTAGTCTTTTCTTCTCAGACAAAATAATTACATAATTGCCCTTAAATTATGCGCTGCCTTGGTGTCTTTTCTTTTTTATATTGTATTGACATTGAAAGTTGAAATCTAATTAGTTATTAGTAATTTTTTTGGATTTAATTTTGTCCAGTAAAGTTCAGATATAAAAAAATATTTTTATAAAAATTAAATTATATGATATAGCTGTAAAAAATGTGGCGTGACAGGTAGTTTTTAATACGATTTTCGTGTTCAGCAGGTGCGAATTAGTAAAGAATATCGTTCGTGTTACAGAGAAAAAGTTCAAATTTGTTGACTAGTGTAATAAAATCAAAATTTTCTATTGTTCGCTCTTATATTTGTACAATATTTTAAATATAACTTATTTAATTTAAAAAAATAATTGTCACCAAATGAAGTTAATTTATTATTTTTGATGATAGCTTGATATGGAATTATTTCTTTAGCATATGCAAATATTTAGTACCGGACTTTCGAGCGTGATCGGGAAAAATTTTAGTAAGTCGTATATGAAGTGTATGTAATGCATCTACAGAATCAAGTGCATAGTGATGGGTGCCATTACCCGACCCACCTATATTTTTTGAAGAGTGATTTTATGGTGAATCATTTTAAGGATTTTTTTAATGGAAAATTTGATGTCTCTTAAGGTCTTTAAATACGTATAATTGCAGAATTTTAATATTTAAAATTTTAGTTAGTATGCCCACGATGCTATGTGACATCAAAATATATCTCTCCGATATTGCGATTGTATACATATTTTTTGTAATAAAAAAAATTGGTACTACATCTCATAGCTCCTTCAATGTCGTATGGCGCAATGAGAATAGCTTCATTTATATTCAGTCGCGGCTATTATGTAGTTGTAGAAAAAAATATCACATTGTAGTTTTTTTGTGTAATATTCAGATAAACCCACTAAAAATAGTACATTTGTGTGTCTTGACTTGTTTTAGTGTCTCGCTTCATTTTCGAGAAACCTACAAAAAAAACGACTTGCTCGCTGGGTACGCCATCGCCACTGAAAATTCTGGATCAAATCTAATTGATCCAGTCGATGTATGATAATTGTTTTAATAAACCGAAAAAAATTCATTTAAATCGGCCAAAGCCTTTTTTTAAAACTCAATTTTCTAAAAAAAAATTAACACCCTCTATCTCGGAAACGAAGCACTTGCGGACTAATGTTTATATGAACCTCTTTACATATTTTGCTGAACGGAATGTCCCCCATAGGCTTTTGTCACTTCAACTCTGAAACACCCATTATAAAAAAAGCTGACGGAATTGATAGCCTATCATTACACTGCATATTTAGGATAGACTGACATGGAATCAGTTTTCTCCGTGTGGCAGGTAAATGCATCGGTCTATTGCGCAATTTTTTTGTATTGGTTCCCAAATTTAACTTAAAGTGATTATTAAATATGACACTACAAAATGTTACCATCAATTTTCTTATTAAACAACGAAGCTTTATTATCCCGAATCTTTACTACACATTTAAGTATTGCTTTTTAATCTTACGAAATACAAAAAATCTAAATACATTATTAGTTACATATTTGTCTCTAAAACAGGTAACTAGAAAAAAATCTGTTAATAAAAACAGTCAATGAAGAAACTGTACCTACTATGTTTAAATGCTATGTATAAAAAATCCTGAAAATCAGGAATGTAGGCAATTTTTCGTGTTAAATGTGTATATATACAGTACAGTATATTAAAAATTTGTTTGGCATACAGCACGCAATTTAAAATTTTAGTAGTGTACATTTGTCATAGTCTGCTAAGCATAAAGCGTCGACTGGCCTTTTCTTTTTCCGCCTGCATTTTAAATTATTTATGCGGGTCTCCTTATCGGAGAAACGGGGTAATGTGCTCGTTACGTCGCTGATAACGGGCAAACGTTTACGTGGACTCGACATGAACGACGGTAGGTTCATATACCTGTCAATGAACAAAACTAAAGCTTCTACTACGGCTACCAAAGTTTTCTAGAATTTGAAAAAAAAATTTTTTCTAAAGCTATAAAAACTGAGTGCGTTTAAAATTTCTTTTGTTATACCAAGGTGTTTGATAGATAAGTATATATTGTCAGTACTGTAAAATCTGTCAATATTACTTCAAAAGAATCCGTCAACGATAATTTTTATGAAATTGTTTTTCCCTAACTAAAAAGCCCTTACTGTATCCCCTAGATCGCCTTTCGAAAAAATTTTTATGTTTTTAAAAATTTAAATTCATAAGAGATATACAGCTTTTATTATACAGTGCGTTTATAAAATGAAGTGTAAATTCAATACAAATAACATGCAAAAAATAATTATTTTACTAATTATTAGATGTTTAGATGTTGAAGCTATGTCATCGATAATTTTTGTAAATATATAAAGTATGTAGGTATATTAGTGTGGCCCAAAAAAAAACGAATATTTTTTTTCGTGTCTCTTGTGAAAATATGTTAGTTTTCATGTTTTAAGAGCCCCCTCAAAAAATCTGCTCAAAATTTTTTAGAGGTCGCTAAAATTTTTAAAAATTTCCAAAATCGTCAAAAATTGATTTTTTTTTAATTTTTTTTCTAGTTATTTTATCATTTTCTAGGTTGAAAAAAGTCTCGATTCTGGAAATTTCAAATCGATATTTTAATCTCTAAAAGTCATTCATAATTATTTTAACTTTCAAAGTAGTGTACCTACCAAAAATGTTTTCGAGCGACCTCTAAAAATAAATATCAGGGAACTAATAATTTTTTATTGAATTTGATGAACAGAAGAATAGAAATAAATCAGGAGACTCATAAAAAATTACTCGAGGCAAAATATACTACCGCTCTCCGAGTATAAATTTTTTTAAATTTAAGTGTCTCGTGATTTATTTCTATTCTTTTGTTCATCAATTTCAATAAAAAAAATATTAGTTCGTTGATACTTATTTTTAGAGGTCGTCGAAAACATTTTAGCTACACTACTTTGAAAGTTAAAATAATTATGAGTGACTTTTAGAAATGAAAATATCGATTTGAAATTTTCAGAATCGAGATTTTTGTCAACCTAGAAAATGATAAAATAACGAGAAAAAAATTTAAAAAAATTAAATTTTCGACGATTTTTTCCCGAAAAAAATATATACGTTTTTTTTTGGGCCACCCTAATGTAAGTATATGTAAAAAAAAATTGAATTGTCGCAATTTCCACTTGATCATTAATTTTTTCACAGTTAAATATCCAGTTAAAATAAATTCAAAAAGTCAATATACCTAAGTCGAAATTAAAATAAGGTGAGATCAATTTGATGTTTTCTTTGAATTCTGAGTCCATTTATGAACATGTGTTCTAGAAAAAAAATACTATTTTTATATTAAAGAAATGGATAAAGCGATTTTATTCCAATTTGATGTGCAAAATTAGTTCCTTATTATCCATAAATGTATATTCATGCCATAATTTTTTTATATAGGTACAGGGATATCGTTTCGGTGGTGGACGTAGTAAATTTCTTCTTATCAGGTAGTTCATATTTAACTCACTATTAGTATAGAAAACTAAAGGCTTTAGAAAATGCTGTTCTTGCTTCATATTCACCGTTTTCAAGAAAAGTGATAAAATGTCATAATAAGTATAGTGGAAAAATGTTTTACTGTAACTCCATTTCAAACAATAAAAGAATATATAAAATGGTTGATAATGTGATATGTTCAGCCAAATATTTAATGAAAATAATTTAATTACAACAAATCTTGAAGTGCCCATATTTCAGAAAAAAACATCCCTAATTCTGCAATGAAAAATTTTCGGTAAATAAGTAGTCGTGGGGAAATTTGGATGTATGGTTGTTGGACAAATAAAGAATATTCTGATGCAGAAAAAAGTTTCTTAAATTTGTCTTTGTTCAATAACAACATTTTAATTTCATAATAACTTAACTAATAATACTGTAGTAGTAGCAGTGAAAAGAGGCGGCCTCAGCCTGGCAATTAGGCTACTGTAAGAAGCAACTACACTGTAAAGCCCTATCATGCATTGAATTACATCCGCAATATCTAGCAAACAGTTAAAATCGTTCATTAATAGAACCACAATACTGGCCATTACTGTCGCTACTAAAGCAAGTAATTATCAATCAAACTGACAACGTATTTACTTTCACAATTCAATTTTGAAATATACTTTTATAATACGCTGTATATTATATGCTTTTATCATACAGGGTCGGAAAGTCCCCATGGTTCATCGGCCGTTACGTGAGAGCGATAAAGTAAGTCATATAAATCCGTGCGATAGTGAAAGATGGCTATAATGAAATCGTCACATTTCGTGAATAGTCACATTTCGCCCTTCCACAAATAAGAAGTGGATCTTATTTGTGGAAGGGCGAAATGGGCGTGACTATTAGACGCCTTCATTATAGCCATTTTTCTCTATCGCACGGATTTGTATAGCTTTCTTTATCGCTCTCACGTAACGGCCGATGAACCATGCGGACTTTCCGACCCTGTATAAAATTTGAGAACAGGGTGACGCAGAGACGTGCTAAATTTTATAGAAATCATTCAATAATGCAAAAAACTTTCAAATTAATATTGAGCTATATACTGACGTCGTATCTTAAGTCAGCTCTAGGTACCTCATATACAAATGTGTCAAATATTTGGTGATTATTTGACTCAAATTTTTAATGCCAAATTGTATTATACACACCATCAGTGCTGATGTTGTCATTAATTTTTTTTGGGGCAAAAACGGGCAGAAAATTCTAGATATCCGTCAAACTATTAAATGCTTGTTAAAAATATTTAGAAAATTATGACGACACCGAGTTTAATAAAACCATCAAACTAACAAAACTGCTTTATTAATATTATTATATTTTAAGGAAAGAGGGTAGAAAACGAAATAGTACCTATGACAAGAATTAAACAGATTTTGGAGACATTATTAAAGGTACTACTTTCATTAGTTATTTTAAAAATTTCATCAAATCAACTTGATCAAAATAATTTGATGGTGTGAAAGTTAATTTTGAAGTCAACAAATTATTTTTATCAAACAAATTTGATTGTATGATACGGTCAGCAAGCGTTAAATAATTGTAAGAGGGGAAGGGTTCGATTTTACAAAATATCGTTTCAAACATAATATCGACGTTGATGTTGTTCACTGAAAATACGAAAATTTAAAACGTTGTATAATTGAATGAGCACGAGAAAGGAGGAGGGTCAATTAGGCCGGTTTATTAGGATTTCTTTTTATTTATATCCAATAACTAATCGATTGCATCCCAAACGGGACCTCCCCCCTCCTTCTTAGTCAGGATCAAGGTCAATTAGAGGTCAGATTGAGAAAAAGTCCATTAAATCAAAGAATCTCGGAGTTTAGGTTTTTTGGGTAGCTGAGCCGAATCGGAGCTTAGTAGTTTGTCTGTACCAAGCTATTTTACGGTTGTTTCAAGGTGAATTTGCGAAAAACCCGAGCAATCAAGTCCAACCACCTGTCATACAGGATTTTGGGGTCGCTAGGTTTGAATCCGAAGTTAGTTTGTCTATATCAGGTCATTTAAAGGTCGTCTCAAGGTCATTTCAAGGTCAAATTGAAAAAAACGAGCAATGAAGTCTAACCGCCTGTTATATAAGTTTTTGGGATAGCTGAGTTCGAGTCCGAGGTCAGTTTGTCTGCATCAGGTCATTTGAGGGTTATTTCGAGGTCATTTAAAGGTCAAACCAAGAAAAAACCGAGAAATTGATTACCGTTTTTGAAGTCACTGAATTTGAATCCAAGGTCCGTTTATATCTGACGTCTCTAAGTTTCAATTCAAGGTCCGTTTATATGTATCAAATCAGGTTTAAGGTCATTCCACGCTTGATTTGAGAAAAAATACGTTTTCTGGTAGGATTAGTGAGGGAACTGACCTCCGTGTATTTCACCGAATCGTGTTAGAAACTAAAGACTAAACTGACCATATTAACGTATATACTCGTAAACATCTCAAAAACTCATATTTCCTCATACCAAACCATATCACCTCGAATCCACCCGTATTCCTCCATGAAACGCTATATTCTCTCATCTCATATTAAGCCACTCTACAGCATAACCATTTTACCATATACACGCCCATTTCAACACGCATATTACTACGTATATACAAATACACACTCATGCCTAGCCATCATAACCCATATCCGTCTTATTCCACTCCATCTTACCCAATAAATACCTATATTCCTACAAAAAAAAAACATTATTACCTCATACTAGCCCATATTGCCCCATATCAATCCAGCTTCGGTCGAGAACAGAGGGGTCTGAAATCGTATCTCACTGTCTCTACCAGAAGTCCTTTTCTCAAATCAAACCTTGGAATAACCTTGAACCTTTTCGGAATTTTTGAACCTTTAATATATATATAAATGGACCTCAGCGACTATATTATTCCATAAATTAACTTTCAAATGACCTTAAAATGGCCTTTAAATGACCTGACACAGACAAACTGATCTCAGATTTGAACTCAGCAGCTCCAAATATGTGTATAACAGGCGGTTTTTCTCAACTTGACCTTTAATGGCCTTGATACGACCTTCAAATAACCTGATACAGACAAACTGACATCGGATTCGAGCTCATTGACAACAAAATCCTGTATAACAAGTGGTTGGACTTGATTGCTCGGCTTTTTCTCAATTTGATCTTGAAATGACCTTGAATCAATCTTGAAATGGCCTGATACAGACAAACTCCGATTCGCACTCAGGGACCCAAAAAACTTAATCTCTTGATTTAATGCCCTTTTTCTCTATCTGACCTCTAATTGACCTTTATCCTGACTAGAAAGGAAGTCCCGTTTGGGGCGGAATCGATTAGTTATTGGAGATAAATAATAAAAAATTCTTTTTTTTTGGCCAAAAATTAAAGGGGGCCGAAAACCAGCCGCTGTCGCTGCACACGATGTACAAAAGAACTATCTCCGTAAATATAATTCCTAAACCTACTTTGTGATAAACTTATCAATTGTCTATAAGTCATATATGCTCTTGAAAATTTTTTAACGAATGTGGAGAAATTACCAATTCCATTCTTCGAAAATAAACCTTATTGGTATGATCGTTATAGCAGGCAGTACATTTTCTTAGTGTGCACTTGTATAGCTGTACCGAATATTTGAAAGGTAAATATATCGATAAACAACATCCACATGATACGGCATTTGCTTATGTTTGACAAATATTTAGCCACATGATCTGCAAATTTTACGTTCATCAAAAAAAAATGTTTTTATTCAAAGGTTCAACGTTCGAATACAAAGTATTAAAGATTGATTTCTTTTGGCTACACAATTACTGACTGGTCATGTGTTAGCAGATTGCTTTTTATTTTAAATATTTATTAAAACTGGCTGTGCATTATTCTTGTGAAAAAGATATACATATATACAAGAAAAAGCAAACTGCTACTCTGTTTAAGAGTATCTAAAATATGAGAATGGAAATAATTGAAATGCCTATACCTAGTATAGATAAATACAAAAGAAAAAAAGTGTCTAGTAATAAAAAGTATGCATAAGTAGCTTCAAAATAAGTACTTATTTCATGAATTAAAAAGGCCAATCCGAAAATACCTCAGCTTTTACGTTTATTTTTTAAGTGCTTTACCCCCATTTCTGACACAGATCACTTAACGTTTTCGACAATATAAGGTGCTCTTGAATTTGTTTTTATATCTTGTCATAGGCCATCAAAGAAATAGTAGTATTGTACCCTTTTTAATGTAAACATTCTTACGAGGTTAAAAAATTTACCAGGTAGCAACCACATAGAGTTGAAAAACTAGTAAATTCCTAATAGTTTCCGATAAGAGTCTAGTCTATTTTAAAACTCAGACGAACAATTAAGGATTGTTAAAAACATTAGGAAAAGAATCTTTCAACTAAATGTTTATAAATCACTTGAAAGGAGCTCGCCACTGGCCTTCACTCAACGTGATAAAATGTTACACATTTGTCTCATTCTTTGTCTTGAGATTCATAATTCCTACTGGAAATTGCAAGTTCATTAGTCAGATCAAACGCTGATTAAACAAGGACTGATTATAATTCCTGGGCCGTGATTTTCAGAATTTACGCAGAAACTATTTAAAATATTTTGATTTTAGTTATGTTATCGCAGTTATCAGTAACATTATGTTATTGATTTATCAATTCGCAAAATTTATATTACTATTTCTTTAACCAGACGAAAATATTTAATAATATGTAAGTATTATATTATACTATACTGGATTCTTTCTCTAATAATTACTTCTAGAGGGTTGCGTTAAGGATACTATTTATCAAACTCATTATTCTGTTTCCAGTAGTAAGTATACGAAAAAGAAGGATATATAATTTGATGGGTAGATATCCATATACAGGGTGTTCTGAAACTCCGTCAGAAAACTCCGGGAGGTGATTCTAGGGATTAAAATAATAGCAGTCAGACGTAATGAAATTTTTTTTCGAATTGTCAATTGTTTGCAAGTTACAGCTTGGAAAGTTCAATTTTTTAAATTTTTCTTTTCAAATAACTTATTTAATTCAAGGTCGATGAGTCTCTCAGTTAGCACACCTACTAAGTAGATGAAGCTCTATTAGACCAGTCAGAGAAAAATTTCATTATGCGTCGCTAGAGGGTACTTTACCTAGAACTCATAATTTGTTTTGTTCATATCTTTTTCTCTTGTTAGACATCACAGAAATTTAAACATTATTGAAACGTGAATCAATATCAGAAAAAATTATGTCCTCTTTATTCAAGCCGATGAATGTAACCGTTTAGCAGGAAATCGCTATTAAAATTTTTGATAATTCCTTCTGTAATTAATCAAGTTGCCTTGCTTCAAATGAATGTCATTACCAATTTTGGTGTTGTAGTGTGTTGAATTGTAACGAAAATTGTTTAAAGCGGGTATAAGTTTGATTTTTCACCAAAATATGTTTTCTTTCAGCTCAGTAATAGCATTATGGGAAAATAAGATGAGAATAATGAATTTACTAATAATATTTATTTACTAACGAAGCTGGTTTTACTAAAGTCGTATTACGCATAGCAACTTGATTAATTGCAGAAAGAATAATTATCAAAAATTTGTTGTATAGCCATTTATTTCCTGTTAAACGGTTAAATTTATGAGTTTGAATAAAGAGTACATAACTTTTTCTGATATTGTTTCTCTTTTCAATAATGTTTAAATTTCTGTGATGTCTAGCAAGAGAAAAAGTTATGACCAAAACAAATTTTGAGTTCTAGGTAAAGTGCCCTCTAGGCCGCATAATGGAACTTTTCTCTGGCTGGTCTAATAGAGCTTCATCTACTCAGTGGGTGTGCTAAATGAGAGACTAATCGACCTTCAATTAACTAAGTTATTTGAAAAGAAAAATTAAAAAAAAAATGAACTTTGACAAGCTGTAACTTGCAAACAATTGACAATTCGAAAGAAAAATTCATTATATACTGCCATTATATTAATCCCTAGAATCACCTCCCGGAGTTTCCTGACGGAGTTTCAGAACACTCTGTATATCCCGATTATTGCGTTTTAATGTAATCTTGATCTTATTGTTTTAATGTTACCGAAATTGAATTACCAACGTGAAGAAAATAAGATTACTGTTTCAAATGAAATTACTGGTCACGTGGCTTTTAATCATTTATCGAGGCTCTGTATAACCCTGCAGTATCTGCAGGGATAACGAAAACCTTCTACTCGAAGTCCCAAAATCTACTACAAATTTATATTTAGTGCCTGGGTTCCTCTTTGGGCTAAGGCCATGCAAAGAAATTTGCAATCACGGTATACATATCTCTAATATCTGAAATCAATTGCGAATGAATCGAGAAAAAGGTGGCTGTAAGTCAATACAATCGTTGTTAGTTACTCTTTTACAGTAATTACTGTTGGATGTAAAAAAGACATAAGGATAAAAAGAAAAAACTAATGTATTTTTATAGATCGGTGGAAGATAATAGAAAACGAAACAAAAGAGGAAAGAAAAGATGGTAATACTGATACGCTATCTTGATATGATGTATGTTTGGATTTGGTTTAAAATGTAATTTGATTTAAAAAGTCCAGTAAATTTCCTTTGCGTGTTGATTTTCCGAAACCAGATTTTGACGACTCCGACCACGCAGAAAAATAGACAAAATAATAATGGTTACAGATGTTGAACGAATTGATTTTTAACGTACGAAGTCAAGGTCTCCTGTCTTTGTCACTTCTACTGAGAACTCTTTTCTTGATCTGCGCATCTCACGAACAAGAAGTATTTAGTAAAGTTGTATCTAGATTTTTGGTTTTGGAATATTGTTTGCATTCATTTGACTGTACATATTTAGAAAAATAATAAATTTGTTTTAATTAAAATACAGTAAAATAATAAGGCCAATAATAAAATATTTAAATTTAGAAGAAATTATATTATTTGGCCACCAATTTCAAACATCGTCCAAGACGTTATAATAAATTTTTCGAGAAATCAGAAATGAACTTTTGATATATCTAAAACTATTACAGGCTTACGCTTAGAGTATATTATGTTCTTATAGGGACTTTTTTTCTTAGAATCACCCTCTTTACTATTGCAACATACTTAAGGACTACCTAGGAATTGAAGTGCATCTTTTAAAAAACACATGTTAGTCCCGTTAATATATTTTTTTACTTCCTGTTCTAAAATAGTGAAAATTAATTATTAATTAAAATAATTTTATATGGTATGACATACTTCGTCAAATGTAAACATATGATAATACTTACTACGGAAGATAAAAGTGAATTTTATTCCCTGGAGGGCTAAGAGTAACATTCCAGGAAAATAGGAATTAACGCAGCCATATATTTAAAAAAATCGTTTCATTTTCATACATTCATCAAATTTTAGTTGGCTCAAGAGTTGTTAATGTGTTTCGTGCTAAGAATAAAATAAAATCGCAGTTTCGCAGTTTTTATCATAAATAATCGCAATTTAACGCTCTAAATATATTGATATTAATTAACAATTTAATTGTCCATTAAACGAGTGTAATTACACAAAAAATTGATCATTAGAATAGTATCGGTGTAATAAAAACAATACTTACCAATAATTTGTTATTAAACCATTAAAAACGTTATAACAGTGATATATCTATTTAAATTAACTGATTGAAAACGATTATTTTATACAAATGTACAATACAAAGTAGGAATTATAGTTTTAAAAATACAAAACAGGAAGTAACCTTATCAAAGTTTACTTTCCTGTTGAGGCATTTTTGTGTTAACTGAATTATTCATTTAAACATATAAGGCAATTTGTAAACCTACAAAGGGTCAATGAAAAGTTCAGAAGGTGAACTAATTGATAGATATATATGTTTAATATTCACAAGAGCATACGTGCATAATTATTATTCTAAGTTTATTCATATAACTTCTAATTACAAACAAATTAAATGTAACTCTCATAGGATATTCATTACGTAATCTTTCGTAATATTTGTAGATATGTATTTTCTTTAGATTCGTGTACATACAATATGTGGGATATTAAAAAAAAAGTACACTGAACGTAGTCGCTAAGTGATCTAAGTAATAATATTCCCTAAATACCTGTTTTCTTCATACGTTCAGTAATGTTTATGCACAAAATTCATATAATTATACAGAGCGTCGGAAAGTTCATTTGTTATAATTGTAGGAGTGATTCTATACATGAACACATAAAAATAATTATAAATGTACAGGGTGTCCCGCATAAGAACCAACACAGGGCAAGGTGCATGTAGGGGTGTAAAAAATATTGTAAGTGAACCAAACTTACCTATTTACAAAGTTGCACCCCTAAGGAGTTATTAGCCCCCAAAGTGGGGCCCTAAATTTCGAAAAAATTTAATATCTTTGGCAACACTTTACCGCAGAAGAACCAAATTTGGTACATGATTTATATTTATTACTGGTCTTCTTTGACTATGATTTAAAGTTAATTGAAGTACTACAAGGTGTTCATTGGAGATGACTCACCCCTAAAATTGTACCGAACTTTTTTTTCATTGACTGAATTGAAAAATAGTATTATTAATTCATAGCAGAATTTAATTTTCAAAATTTTTTTACTCTTGTTAAATTTAAAAAAACTATGGTTTTCAAGAAAAACCCTATTAGCCAAAACAAGATTTTAACACTGTAAAAAGTCAGTAGTAATAATAACAATAATAATTTATCTTTCAAACGTCAGTTAGTAATAAAATTATTTTATTTAAACGATTGCCTCTGATTGTTGTAGAAAAAATATCAATTACTATTTTTATTATTTATTTGTGTTTTTTTACTTAATACAATATTCGCTTATTTAAAAACTACCTACGTACTTGTTTTCTTTTTGTAGAATTAGGAGAGAAGTGAAGTAAAATTTATTTGGCCAATTGTCAAATTTGAAAGATAAAGCATACTACTGATTTTTTATTATTATCTAATGAACATGCAATGTTAAAATCTTGTGTCAGTTAATACGGTTTTTCTTGAAACCCATAAAGAGTAAAAAAATTAAAATTAAATTCTGCTGTGAATTAATATTACTATTTTTCAATTCGGTCAATGAAAAAAAAGTTCGGTACAATTTTAGGGGTGAATCATCCCTAATGAACACCTTGTAGTGCTTCAATTAACTTTAAATCATAGTCAAAGAAGACCAGTAAGAAACCTAAATCATGTACCAAATTTGGTTCTTCTGCGGTAAAGTGTTGCAGAGCTATAAATTTTTTTCGAAATTTAGGGCCCCACTTTGGGGGCTAATAACTCCTCAGAGGTGCAACTTTGTATATGGATAAGTTTGGTTAAATTACAATAGTTTGGACACCCCTACATGCACCTGCCCGGCGTCGGTTCTTATGCGGGACACTCTGTATATTCTAAAATGAGTCACAAGGACATGAATTTTGGTACCTACCCGAATTACTGTCAATAAAGTATATTTTTTGAGGTTGATGGTTACTTCCAATTTTAATTAGGTACGTGCGTGCTGCCAAGGAAATTTTTCAAACAAGATGTTTTTTATTTTTCACTTACAATTTTGATTCAAGGCTTGTTTACATAAAAAGATGTAAAATTTCACCATACGAGTAGTTTTTCAAAAAAAAGCGCTACAAACGAAGTAAGAGTATGCAAAATATTATGTTTTTGCTATACCTATATTAAATAGCATCTTAAGTATTTTGAGATATCTTATTATAGTTATCTTAAACCTAGACTTAAAGTAGTTTTAGTTGGTTACTAACTATTTAACTATTTCATCTCAATTTTTTATTTTCTTTAGACAATTTAAAATCCATATTAGTCTGTTAGGTAAAACAAAGTAGCTTTTTTTAGTTTCCATAAATCGAATCATTTTTGATAAATGGAGATACCTAAATAAGGGTGTATTTTCGTACCATATAGAGGGCGTTTCTAAATATTGTTGCAAACTGAAACAGAAGAGAGGAAACTTGATCTTAAAAAGAAAGTTTCTTAGGAACATGGATTTCCAAATGCTTAGTAAAAACACATTCCACAGGTTTATATATAATTTATCTCAGGGCAATATCTGATGGCGGAATAGTTTTTTCTTCATATACTGTGACTGAGATACAGTTGTTGATTGAGGGTTAATAAACATTTTTATGCACTTCGATTATAAATATTCCAAAAATCAAATATGCCATGGTATGATTTCAAATGTTATTGTAATTTTACATTAATTAAAATCAGAAAAAAGTTAATAAAAATGTTGATGGTGGAATGTTTATGTCATATACAGGGTGGCCAAATGAAAACGAAACAGGGCAATTTTCAGGAACTGCGTCAAGATTGTAGAAAAACGCCCAGACCCGTCGATTTTAGATTAAAGGGGGACATTCTTTGCTGGTATTTTTGACTCCGCCACTTTCACCTCCGCAGAAAACAACATTCAGATGACTACCGACAAGGAAAAGGCGCTTTTCAAGCTTTAGGCATTAACACATTAAATATATACAAATATTTCCAGCTTCCCAAGACTACAAAAACCAGAAACATACCGATCATTCATTTCAGATATCAGCAGTTGGTGGTGCAGACATCACTAGTTTCAATGTCTTTACCACTGCTCGTTTCACGGTTACTGCTGATCTACGGTTATAGTAAGAAATGATAATGATATTTCACAAATAAAATGAGTTTCCTTTTGTTAGTTTTGGTAGGGGAATCGAATTGTACAATGCAATGTTTCATATTAATATAAATACTAATAATTATTTAACCGTTACTTGTACTTAAACAGAAAAATTAATTCTTGACATGAAGAGTTTGATGAAATGGTCAAACTAACCAAACTCTTCTTATGGTTGTATGTTCCCCTTTAAATGCATTTATAAATAATAGTGACGTGAAAGAACGTGGGATGTAGGGAAGTATTTGTTGCCGTTACGAAACCCGTTTTCGAGGATACAGAATTCGAATTTGAGGTTAGCTGAATTTCTAACCCTGCGGATCCCCCGCAATTGGCCAAAAATCACTCCCTCTTTTAATTCCGGACCCCAGCGATAAACTGTATATCTCTCCTACTCCCCCAGTTTGTGAGGGTGCTGATCACAAATATGATGGTCATGACCCCAGCAAGGGAAAAATTAAATAAATATCATAGATTTAATATATACAGCGTGAAAAGTTTGGAACAAAATTCATAACTTCTATACTGTGTGATTTAAAAGAAACGCTGAGATAAGTCGAATTTGTTCATTCATAGAGATAGGACACGACAAGGTCGACCTCAAATCGATGAAGAAACCAAGTTAAATGTATTGCTGGAAATTGAAGAAAATCCCTATCAGTCAACAGGACAATTAGCCCTAAACAATAATGTGAACCAATCATATGTTGTAAAGTAGCTTCGTATAGAAAAGCATCATGGATATAAAGTCCAGCTGATGCACGAATTAAAATAGGATGACCCAGACCGCCGCGCCGGTTGCACTTTTGTAAACAATTAATGTTAAGCTGTGATGAAAATCCAACCTTTCTAAGCAACACGAGGCCACATTCTGTTTCCATGGCTCAGTACATCGCCATAATTGTAGATATTGGTCAAATGACAATCCCCATTCGGCGTAAAAATTCCACAGTAAGCGTAAAGGCAAAATAAATGTATGGGTTGGAATCATAAGAAGGCGATTTGTAGGTCCTTACTTTTTTGAAGAAAACCTCACTGCTGCTAGATATTTAGATTTTCTGCGTTTTGAGTTGGTGCCGGCTGAGCAATTCTTTTCCCTAACGCTACAGAGGGCGATATACCCTACGAATATATTTGGTTTCAACAAGATGGAGTTCCACCTCACTTTGGCAATATCTTGATGATACATTTCCTGAAAGATGGATAGGGCGGAGAGGATCTCTTGAGTGGCCCCCGCGTTCCCCCGACTTGACTCCTCTAGATTGTTTTCTTCGGGGTTATTTAAAATCTAGGCTATGCTTCAATCGACCAATCAATTTAGCAGACTTACAACTGAGAATTCGTGCTGAAATGGATAGAATCAACTCAGAAATTATTGAGCGTAGTGTGCAAAGTGTTTACACTCTCGCGGACCAGTGCTAAATTGTTGGTGGAGGACAATTTGAAAATTTATGTTAAATTTCGTTAATTATTTGCATTTGTTTCGTTTCCAAGTACAATTTCTTTTATGAAAAATGAGATTAAATAATTTTTTGAAATAAATGTCATTTTCTCACAATATCTCGCTTGGTATTTGAGACAGACCCATCAAACCTTACATCACTGTATTCGTAAGAGAAAGCTTTATCCGAATATGAAGAAATATATAGGGTGTTCCATAAGAAAAAACAAATTTATTGGCCGTCCAGCATTTCTGGGTCACCCTATATAAGTACTACTGAATCATCTTAAAAGATGCCTCTCCCGAGAATAAAATCGACCTGTCTGGGCGTTTTTTTTTAAATCACTCAGTATAAAAGTTATGAATTTTGTTCCAATTCCAGGAAGAATGAAGACAGGAGGGCTGTAAAAGATGTTCGTATCTGTTTGATTTGTGTTAAGAGCAGATAAAGTTTATAAACTTTTAAAATCAGATTATCTGATATAGGAGTAACGTATGAATAATAGTAACGACTTACCTAGTAATACTGGCACCTGTGGGAGAATTTAACCCCACTCCTGTATAGCTTATGTGAGTAGTAAGTTGTGTGAGTTGCGATCCTTCTATCGTAGAGTGGTGACTATCCCCTGCTTGTATCGTATGCAGATTGTACACTCTATTTGGAGATCCAGGACTTGGTGTCCCACTACCTTGAGGTGATCCATTTGAAATACCTGTTGGTCCTAACTGTAGATATTCTGCGCCCGGTGCTTCCTCCAAAGGAACCTGAAACAGATACGAATGAAACAGGACATATTAGCCAGTATAAAGGTATTAGTTTAATAATTAAACTTTAAACTTTAACTTAACTAAAAGAGAAAGGATGGGAAAGTAAGATGAAACAAACTACCATACTTATATTGTGCATAATGAAATTCCCATTAACTTATATGAATGAAATATAAGAACAATATCCATGTTTGAATGGTTTTGGAATGATACCAGATTTTTGCATGCAGGTAATCATTTCAAACTGGTTAAAGTTACTTCCGAGATATTTTATAATAATAGTAACGTCTATCTCTATGAAAAAATTTATCTTATTACCTAAATGATTACCTACAAGAAATCAACTTAATTACTGAGTTCTGAATTACTTGTACTTAGTTGCAAGAAAGTCATTCTGGAAATATATTTAACCATGTGTTTTCTTTATACAAAAAAGCTTCATTTATTTATGATATAAAATAAACTGGAAAAAATAGTGTTAGAATCGATGACTGTTTTTATTTATTACTTGTATCTAGAACAATAGCAGATATAGTAGTAAATGAGGAACATCAAAGTATTATAAGTAGAAGGAAAATATTTACTAAAAAGTAGGTAGATATTCCATTGACATTTCATCAACAACCTACTTCGGGATTGAACTAAACGATATTCATTCTGTATATTACGACAAGCTTTGAGGGCTCTTCCTCTTCTTGAAACAAACAAACAAAACAAGGGCACCTAACAATATAGACCTCAAACTAGTGTCATCAGATTTTGCTCTAATTTCTTAATAATTAGAAGCTGGGTACATAATTATGAAAAGGTTGAATATTCATTGGACTATCTACATTTCGTTTCAATAAAAGCGAGTTTGGCAAAACTTCTTATCTTCACTCTGATGGTAAAATTGCGTCTGACATTGTCAAGATGGTTGAGGAGGACTTTTAACTGTGAACAATGCATTTCACAAAAAAAAAACTACGACACTTTTCCTTTCTTTCTTTTCTTTATAAATAAAGAAGAACTAAAATTATGTCACAAATAAGTAACTTCAGACAATTTGTCTGTCTATATATCATACTCCTTCAGCGGGACTCTCTCCAATTTGTCTTGACTAGGTAATTGATCAAAAACTGCGATTGGAGTTTACAATTTGAAGTTTTATAAAGCCCTTGAGAATCGCTTTAGGAAAAATTGTTATGTTGTTTTTCGTCGAAAAGAATTAGCCCTAAAAGTTTGTCAGAACATCTCTCTCACACGTTATTCAACAATAACATTTTTTGATAACCTTTAATGGGTTGTTCATGTTAGTGTTATCTGCATTGTTGGATTTAACGAAAAATTATTAGTTATTGATGGATAGGCATGCCTCTATTATTGTTAGATATAACTATTTTCCAATTCCGCTGAAATAGCCTTACCTCTTCCATAAAATTATGGATGAACCTTCCATCTCTAATAAGGGCTGGGTAGCTATCTTGGTCAGTCTCAGGAGTGGTGTACGTTAAGCATTCCAGGGGCGTGGCAGCCCTCGAGTGGGGCGATGGTTCTGCCCCTTCATTTTGAGAGGCGGGACTATACTGTGGCTGTGGTTCCTCTCCATATGAATCTGAAACACATCGATGTATTGATGGTTGTATAAACAAAAGGAGCACTATTAGTATGTATTTCAAAGGATTAGAAATAAGAGGGTCATGGGCGATTGCGGAAAATTTGCCAGTAAGACGAAGTAATAAAAATCATTTTCTCATTTCACTGATGTGTCCATTGGGTACAAAAGCCAGCAGGGGGCAAGTACCCCCTCGTGGACGCGATAATATTTTTTGCTAATTTGTTCCGAAGTTATACTCATTAGTTATTTAAACCAATGAAAACCTATTAGTCAAACAAACCTATTTAATAATAATAGCAAATCTGAATACCTATACAGGGTGGCCTGAAATTCATGCAACAAAATTTGGTCACAGATTCTTAGGACAAATTTAAGGGATCCGTATTTTTTATTTTTGTCAAGTGGCCCCCTCTTTCGGAGTTACAGCTCCCTGAAGTCCGCCCCTAAGAATAATCTTTTTTTTTATAACTCAGAACCCTGTTGTACGAGAATCACTAAATTTGGTACACAGGGGTTTTATAACATGTGGAATTTGATGGTGCAATGTTTTTTGGCGGGGAACCCCCTAAAGACAATTTTTCGTGGGCCCCCTTGTCTTTGGAGCCAAAAAAATTTGGTCGCATATTTAAATTTCTTAAAACTTATCAGTCCACTAGAACGCCATTAAATTTAGAAACTTTTTGTCTCTTTATACTTTTTTCGTAAAACGCAATGTTTTCGAGAAAAATGTCAAAATGTGATCGAATGCAAATCGTGATTAGCCATTTTCCTCAAAAACATTGCGTTTTACGAAATAAATATCGAGAGACAAAAAAGTTTCTAAATTCAATGGCTTTTTAGCTAACTAATAATTAAAAAAAAAATCAAATTTGCGACCAAATTTTTCTGGTTCCAAAGACAAGGGGGGCCACGAAAAAGTGTCTTAAGGGGTTTCTCGCCAAAAAGCGTATCACTGTGAGATCCCACATGTCATAAAACCCCTGTGTACCAAATTTAGTGATTCTCGTACAACATTGTTTTGAGATATAAAAAAAGACTTCTTAGGGGCAGATTTCAGGTGGCTTTAACTCCGAAAGAGGGGGCCAGTTGGCAAAAAGGAAAAAACGGGTCCCCTAAATTTGTCTCAAGAAGCTATGACCAAATTTTGTTGCATAAATTTCGGGACACCCTGTATATTAATTTCAATTTACTACTTTCAAGTATTCAAGAATTAATTGGTATCTTAATATGGTAGAAATGTTTACCTACATTCGATAGGTATAAAGATAAAGATTGGCCCACTACTTTTGTGTTTTTAGTCTTAGAGTATAGTCTCGTTCCCCATCTTTTTTAATTTTTTCTCTCTATAGATTTTATTAAAACATGCAACACGTATTGCATATAATTTTTTATTTTAGATCATATTATGCAAAGAAAGAGGTACACAATAGATCACATTGGGACCACATGTTTATGCACTTACCTACACCTTGTTTCACGGTTTTCTTGGAACTGTTGATTTTATATATACATTGTTCCGGCTTATAATTCCTCAACAGTGAAATATTTATGTTGGCACTTCATTTTTATAAATGTTTTACAATTACACTTGAATCACTTTTGACCGTTTTTGGCAGTATCATCTATATCATCTATACCGCAGAGTAAAACAAGTACAGAATTGAAAAAGCCTATTCAATGAAAATTGTAGCTAATTTTTTCTCTAATTCTTCTTCTGTCACAGAGGATTTATCCTCTCTCTGCTCATGCATCACATCATCATCTGTTGTTTCGAGTAATTTCAGTTAAACACAAAAAAAGTAATTTTGCTATTAATTGACTTTATTTTATACTTTATATTCATGAGCGTAGCTAGAGGGGGCAGGGATGTGCACGCCCCTGTCCCTCTCCCAGAGAGCCCGGTGCCTACTGCAGAAAAAATGCAGTAATAAATATCATCTTTCTTATATCAGTAAGTTTCTGATTCTGACCTTTTTTTTGAGAATCAAGAAATTTCATATTTGGAAGTTACTAATTGCGTAAGTTTTTTTTTTAGCTTGCATGGTCCTAGGCCCACTCCAGGCATAAATCCTAGCTACGCCCGTGTAAAATTTTGCATGATATATTACTAAAGGAAACGACTCTATTAAGTTTTCATTATACTCCCAAATTTAGAACATAATATACTTACTGTATCTATCTTATAGATAATTTAGAAATTGTTCACTTGTCTTTTTTGGAAAATAATAAAATTATATTGCTGTATCAATGAATTTTCCAGAAGGACAATTTACACAAAATTAACTTTTTGCTTATCATCCATCTTCAATTAAACTGCTCACTGCTCAATTATCTACTTGAAGTTGTTAAAATTTGTGTATTTTTTAAATTTGTTGGGAACCGCTGGTAGGTACAATGTCATTTTTGTCCGTATAATATTCAAGAAAAGATGACCATATTTAAGAATTTGCAATTGTTCGCAATCACTTAATGCAATTGAAGTAGATTACGCATAGCTGATGATCATTGTGAATCATTTTAGTCGGTGCTCTCCTATAGACCCGGTATCTAAGCTGCATACGCTGGCGCTGACGCTGTGCCTCTGTGCGTCAACAATACCTATGTACAATATGAAAATGTAAGTAATCAGATTTTAGTGCGTCGATTGTTTTTTATATACAGGGTGAGTTGCAATAGAAGTACAAAAATTAACCGAAACTTCTTGCCAAAACAAAATAATTGGTCAAATAAACTTTTGTTCAAAATGCCTCCTTGCAAAGCTACAGGATATTAAAGCTCATAATGAAAATAGTATTTTCCTATTATTTCCAAAATGGCTTTCCAGTTTCACTTGCTACTCTCCTGTGAGAAACCAGTCGAATACTAAAAGTTAGTGCAAATTAATTTTAATAGTAGAGAACTGTTACAAGAACGAATTGTGGTGGCTTCAACCACCAAAAAAAATATCATAGAGCTAATATGAAGCACTAAAATTCGACAAGGGTGTTTCGTTTCAAATCTGAATATGTACTTATATACAGGGTGTATAAAAATTACAGTTCATTAATCAGACATCGTTTATTGTTCAATTCTTTATTGCATCAAATCCATCGTACATTTTTATTGAAATACTTATTCAATGTAGTACACAAGAACTGTTGACTTTGGATGCAAGATCATTTTAAAGTAAATTTAATTCTACATTAATGTAATAATATACAGGGTGTACCATTTGAAACTTTTGAGTAAATTCAACTTCAACGCCACAATATTGGCTTCTCGTTTTTAAACACTCTATATGAATGTTTGCAAATTTAACATAAATTGATTAAAATCCATTGCTTTTAAATTATCCATGACAAATTTCATTAATACATAAAGCTAAATGTCGGTTATTCGTTTTGAAAAATCACTTGTATCCCTAAATTTTTTTCGAAAATTGATAATAACTTGAAAACTGTCATATTTTAGCCTATAGTACCTTATATGAAATTAGTCTAGAATTTGTCGCAAAATTAAAAATACATAAATATACAGAGTGTTCCATTTGAAATAACAGAGTTGATGATGATATCCGGTATAACCGGAAGTGCGAGGAAGTTCACACTATTTTCATTGAATAAATTTTTTTAATAAACCCCTGTATACAAATTTTCAGATTTCAATTCTGATTACTTTTTGAGATAATCCTACTGGGCCCTCTTAGTGATAACAACCTGTATATGCGGTTTAAAATGTGCTCCATTTCAAATATGCTGAGGTGACTCACTGCACTACACTCATCTTATTGTTAGAGGATAATGACTGAATAATTACAAAGTTGGTTGCCACATCGTTGCTTTAAGCTTCTTGATGTTTCGGAAAACATATGGCTTCTTCAAAAGAAACTCGGAAAGTGAAGATTAAATCATCTGGCTGGTATTTTTATTTTCTGTGGGCACTGATCCATGGTGTCCCGGAACACGAATTTCAGATAAGTCGTTTTCAAATTCCAGGTACTTAACTCTTCGTCTCAATTTAAATTCAGTAGATTCTTCTGGATTTTTTTTTGACTCCCTGTAGAGTCTTGGCCAAAAGCCAAGCAAAATATCGTGTTGGCTTAAGATGCTTGTATAAAGGACAGACACGTGGTCGCCAGATATTCCTCGTTTCCTTGTCCTTAAGTGCCTTTCTGATGGCGTGTTCGATATTCCTCTTCGTGTATCAATTTCCTCTAAAAAATGAAGTGCTATAGTTCCTTGTCTAAATGCTCCGGCTCCAAAGTATACCATATACAAAAAAATATTAACAATACATTGTTTCAAGGTTTGTTGATTCAGCGTTCAGATTTTCCCTTGACAGACATCTAGGAAGGGGAGAACATTATTTTGTTCCATCTATCTATGTTGTTATATCCATGGGGCCAGATAATAAACGTATCGTGCATATATCTGAACCAACACTTTGGTTTTAAAGTTGCTGATTCCAAGGCTTTCATCTCGAAGTGTTCCTTCAGATTATTCATAAAATTGATTCTTAAAGGAGAAAATCCATCTGGTGGACAATTTTGATATGTCTAATAAATTCTCATCATTGTCTTTGACAATGAACCTTCGATGGAGTTCTTCCGAAGCTTTTTTAACTGGTACCTCTGTGACGACGGCGACTACGATTTCTAAAGCCAGTTGGATTCCTTTGATCTTCATCACAAAGTCTTCAACGTTTTTCACATTAATATTTTCATATTGAGAGATTATTTTTAATAAACACGTACTTAAATGCTAGAACTACACAAAGAAAATACCAAATATCAAACATTCATTATGCGTAAATGCAAAAAGGAGCCCTTATATATTAAACATATTTAAATTTTATTTAAAAAAGAGTTAATGTTATCATTTTTAATACACACTGCAACTTATATGCAAGAGCAAAAAATAAATGCAATTTAATGAATGAATAAAAAAATCTTAAAATTATGAAAAATTATTTTGATTCTTTAGAACATTAGATTTAGTTTTAAAATGTTTTTATATTAATGAGACTGCGACAAATGTCTCGCACATTATTTTTAATGAAAAATTTATGAGTCTTCTAATATGTTAAACATAATTTTAATTCCCAGCATATATTTTTAGTAGATATGTCTAAAAACAAATTTTTCAATATTCTAAACAGGAAATGAATAAATATTTACCTATTTGTTGACCGCATGGATTTTCCAAATCGAATACACTTATTGTTTTGTTAGCAAAATGAAAACTTTTAATTTTATAAGATGTAAATTACTGAAAAATAAATTGTAGTAATCGAAATTTATATAAAATTCAGACACTAAATTTAAAAGCGAGAATTTTATATGCCTTGAAAATATAATTGCTAACTAGTATATTGCATTTATATTCTTATCAACAAAAGCGTCTGTACGCAACTATTGTTTATTAACTAATAGTAAAAAAAATAAGAGTATCTAATCAAATTGAATTGTATTTCATAAATTACACTAATTGAAGCAACACTTTCACCTATTACAAGATTGTAATTCAAATTTAACAATATTAAATAAAAGCATGAATTTTATTTCATAGATTTCAAACGTAGTTATATTTAATATTTTACACGAAATCCAATATATAGAAATTTTTCAAATCAATGGAAATCCGTCATAAAAAGGGAATTAGTACTACACCAATACCATTGTCGTAAAAAGTTTCTATTATCTAATTATAATAATGATCAGCTATAATTGATCATTGAAAATTCACAGCTCCACAAAAAAAAATCGAGAAAATTACCCCCGGAGTCTGACTATTTTCATAGTACGTTTTCGGGGGTCGCTGAATCCCATTCCATTTAATCCCATCACGTCAGGATAATCTTCTATCCATTGACCACTCAATCGCAATAACCCCATAACCCCTTAACCTTAAACCCCATAACCCCAAAATGATATTACCCCAAAATGCCATAACCCCAAAATCCCAGAACGCGGTAAGAAAGACACTTATGTGCGATGACCTCTTATGGAAGAACGCTCAGGGTTAGAAATCTTGGACGAAATCTTGGGGACATACAGGGTGAGTCATTAATAATGGTACACAGCTTAATGACAAATTGTTAACGTCAAAATATAGTGATTGAGCCAAACATGCCTTAATCAATTGTCGTTCCCTTTCGTTCTACAGGGTGTTAAAGTATATCTTTTTATTTATAATTGAACGTAGTTCAATAATTTCTAGTTAAAAAAATTCAAAATTATAGAATACAAGAGTTAGACATGTTTTTGCATCGATAGGACAGTATAACTAGCGCCCCCTAGACGTGACCCCAACACTATTTGCATATTCGTAATTGCCACCATAAAAAATATAAAACTACAAATTTTCAAAACAATCAGTCCATGCATACTAAAAATACAGCAAAAAATCGAAAATATTTTTTCAACCTTAACATCCTGTAGAACGAAAAGGAGCAGCAATTGACTAAGGGATGTTTGGCTCAATCGCTATATTTTGACGTTAACAATCTGCCATTAAGCTATGTACCATTATTAATTACTCACCCTGTATATAATATGTTATAGATTTCTCCTATGTAATCTTGGGGGACAGCTACAGTCTAGTATAGGCTACACGTTCATTTAAATTTCGTCCCTTACTTGTAACCTATGAGCGTTCTTCTCTAAGAGGTCTATTCATTGCCTATTCTCTTTAATAACCCCATAGCCCCATGTAAAGAATAGCCTTATGTACGAACTCAAAGTCAAATTTTCGGACATCATTGCTATTCATGTGAGGCAAGTGGAACACACTTTAAAAAAAGCACCCCGAAAAGTGAGAGGCAAGAGGACCTCAGTTTAATAAACACCCCGAAAAGTGTGAGGCAAGGGGAACACATTAGGTACCCCAAAGGGAACAGAAGCCTACTACTCGTCGTTGTTCCTGGATTCGGCAAAATTTACGTTCTCCCAATGATAGTCTCGTTCTCACCGAGTTATGGGGTTGTAGAGTTATAGGGTTATTGAAGAATGTGAGTTTAAATAAGTCTCTTTCTTACCGGGTGTTGGGGTTTTGGGGTTATGGGATTTTGAGGTTATGAAGTTAAGGGGTTTAAAGGATTAAGGGGTTAAGGGGTTATGGGGTTATTTAGATTGAGTGGTCAATGGATAGAGGATTTATTGCGTTTTTAGCCTATTTTTTGAGTTATGAAAAATCCTGACATGATGGGGTTAAATGGACCCCGCATTTGGATTCAGCCACCTCGAAAACATATGATAGACATAGTCAGACTACAGAGGTAATTTTCTCGATTTTTTTTGTGGAACTGTATTCACTACTATCTCCGTAGCGTCATCCATACGTTTAAACTATGTTTGCTTTTATTTTACAGTCTTGTTTTACCTTTATCGATATGAAAATCCAATGGTTAATATTTACTTTAAAGTTGATTATAACGAAATCAGTGATACCTAGTCCTCATGTTTCATAAATGCTTTTAACTTTGACTTGTGGAAAGTTTCACACTGACATCTTATCGATTAAGTTGCATTTTAATGGTCTCATTTAAGAGTATTATTACCTTCTCATTATTTACATGGTCTGAATCTAGTTTCCTTCTGAATTATAGATTGGTGCAGCATTATAGTATTAAATTAATTAATGCCTTGAAGGATAGTATATGTTCACGGATTTATCTTACAATTAGCTGGATTTACTGATAATATGTAGGTATTTTGCACAAATATTTGACTTTGTTGATAACCATGAAAAGTAGAACTATCTTATAGCCATAATCTACTAGTGAATAATAGTCATAGTATTTTCCCCTTATCCTGTTCGACAATATTTCCCTTAAATCCCCCATATAAAAAAGGTTTCCTTTCGCATTCCCCGAGGATGTGCAATTTGAAATCTTCCCTCTTCCAACTACGATACTTAGTATTTCATTTGTTTTCTTTTGCGATAGGCATTCAACACATTTTTGGCACGTCTAGTCTTAAATGCCAATTTTCACAATGTTCTTATATCTTCTTTCCAAAGATGGCTATATGCCACACGCTGGCTCCGGTTCTAAAAAAACTTTTTCAGAACCCTTTGTCTATCTATTTTTCCTATTTTCTTCAGTACACCCAACACAACCTGACCATTTACAAGTAATTGCAGGCGGTCTTAAATAGATTTGAACATACAGGGTCGGAAAGTCCCCATGGTTCATCGGCCGTTACGTGAGAGCGATAAAGAAAGCCATAGAAATCCGTGCGATAGAGAAAGATGGCTATAATGAAGGCGTCTAATAATCACCGCCCATTTCGCCCTTCCACAAATAAGAAGTGGATCTTATTTGTGGAAGGGCGAAATGGGCGGTGACTATTAGACGCTTTCATTATAGCCATCTTTCTATATTGCACGGATTTCTATGGCTTTCTTTATCGCTCTCACGTAACGGCCGATGAACAATGGGGACTTTCCGACCCTGTATACTGTCTAGGGCTAAAGTAAAACATTCATTGTAATCTAATATCGAAAATTGTCTAGATAAGATAACAAGTTTAGCAACGCAAATTCTTCGTCACAGTTACAAAGAAGATCGAGCGCCCGTTTCACTATCTGTTTTGAAATCTTCTGTAAACCACAAGAAGCTTCATTTTTTCAGGCTGCAGTTCTCGTTAATTCATCTTTTATTCTATTAGAACTAAAACGAAAGTAGAAGAAAAGTTATCATAAAGTATGAGTTGAGATTTGGACGCATAATTCCTCAGCACAATTTTCTTCCAAATCTAACGACTTTTAATCAAATCAATTAGATAATAAATCGATTCCTATCTTATAATTCATTGTTGATTAAAAATTATATATTCAAAAAACAAGAGAGCGGTATCACCATTATATCTTAATCGTTGCTTTTTCAAACTGATAAAATAAAATCTGTTGACTATTTAAATAGTCAATTCATTTATATAAATGTTACAAAATGAAGATAACATATTTAATTTCTCACAAGAACAGCAAGAAAATTGTAAAAGGTTATCAAATATAGGTGCATGCTGCACTGCTGTTTCATTACAAATTAAGATCTATCCAGAAAAAAATATAGTTTTGCGTAATTGTTAAACTGGTGTAAGAGGTGATTCAACAAGTAAAGAACTATAGATCGAACATGATCAAGTAGAATTTCATTAAGAAAGTAAACTCATACTTGATAAATAATCACGTTTTAAAATACGTAACGAAACACGTTCATACCATTTGCCGTTATATTTGTCGATATTATTTACACTGCAGTTATGTACCTACCTCCTACTAAGCATCTACGCCACGTTATATGTATTTGTCTTTATTGTTAATTGTTCTTACAATTAGAAGGAAAAAGAAGACCTGTCATTGCCAAGACCTCTACAAAGCTGGAAAAATATATAAACACACACCCATACAGACGATTTAATTATTGTGAAGATATAAAAATACACAAAATATGTTTTAAACTATAAATCATAGCTTTATCTCCGTGGAGGTCAGAAGTCATTTTTAACAAAATTGCTTAAATGTGTATATTTCATGGTGAGTTCGAATGATCCTGTTTTAGTTGATAACAGTAAACTTGTCAAGGTCATTTACTCGTATACATTAAAATAACAATTTTCTCATTAAATGTAGAGATAGTATTATTTTCGTTTGAAAAATTTTTGTAATCACCATAAACGTGAATACACTTTTTGATATTACTATATTTTTACTGTTGGGGTAGGTCACGAGAGATTAAGGTATATCAAATACTCCACTTATCTTTATGGTTAACAATATTTTGCAATGTAGTATACTATATTGCTTTACATTATGGAATACGTACATACACATGCTAGTACCTTCAATGTAGGTCCTACATTAATAAAAAATAAATACCTAAGGGAGAGTAGGGAATGTTCAAACACGAAATATGTTTCAATTTTAGGTTTATTCCAACGGATGTCATTGACTAATTCCTGAATGTTTGTATGTATAAAACATTATTTGACAGTGTAGTTGTGAAGTATTGGAAATTGCTCGCAAAAAAATATTTCTTCCCTTAATGCAATTTCGTAGAATTGGTCACAAAACAATTCGAACTTACACCAAAACAGGTTGAACATTGTAGTTAGAGCACTTACTAGAAATCAGAAGACAATTATTTGATAAGATTTTGTTATCTATTTTTCTGTAATAGATACTAAATAATAAGATCACCGGACATGTCTTTCTTTAATAATTACACATATACCGGGTATCTCTTTTAGCTTAACAAATAGCTATAACAAACCCTATATATTTTTAAATCGCAGCTCAAACTCTATCAAATGACAATATTAGATCGTCTCCATGGTAACATATGTCAAAATTGCTATAGTCAACTGTTTTTGTTCAAATGGCACGGCACACTATGTAAAGAAGACTATAGTTTCATTAGAAATATTGCTAGAACAACAGCAAAAAGATGCACCCTACTTTTCGTAGCTTTATTCTGAAAAATGATAGCCTGCTGCGAAAACAAGTTACTATGTTTTTAAAGTAACATATTTTATTTTTAATACGATAATAACATAACAATTTAAAACAGTACTTATTTCAAATGTTCAAACACAGAATAGCTCTGTTTAACACTCCCTCTCTACAAACACATTCTAGTGTTTCTTCATTTAATCTCCGACATTCTACTCTTATTCAATTTTTAAGGTCGTCAATATCATTTAAAGGCGAAGAGTAAACTTTTTCTTTTAGGTAAGGCCAAAGAAAGACACCTATAGTAATGAGATCTGGAGATCTATAGCAGGCTATTTAACATCTTTATCTAATGTTCTTCATCTCTTACCCTTCTGGGTTTAAAAACTCTTCTTGTCTTTTGAAAACCATCTGCTGCCAAATTCCTGACTAACTTTCCGAAAATTTAATCTGATGGAAGTTGTCTCTGCGGAAAACGATGTTGGTATAAATGCCTGGCAGCTTTAGCGTTCTTTCAGCACTCTCCATAAATTAAAATCATATCTACTTTTTCTTGGTTACTATAAGTATTCATGTTATAGTAATAATAATTAGTTATAGATAGAATAGGTAGGTACAAAATGTCAATTATTTTGAAAAACCGTTATTTAGAAACGTCAAAATTCAGTTGTTTCCGCAGCTGACTATCATTTTTCAGAATAAAGCTACTGTACTTAAGTAGGGTTCATCTTTTTTGCTGTTTTTCTAGCAATATTTCTAATGAAACTATAGACTTCTTTATATAGCTGAATGCAGAAAGAAAATATCTTCTAGAATTGATAAATAAATATATAGTATGCCATTTGAAC
>NW_019416277.1:876424-880105 GCF_000390285.2 Anoplophora glabripennis
GGAAAGTGCTAGATAGTACAACAGCGTGATGTTATTTTCATAGCGCAACGCTCGAGCGTTGCGCTATGAAAATAACATCACGCTGTTGTACTATCTAGCACTTTCCGTGCACCTAACCCCCTATGCACAGAATATCCTAACTACTGTAGTACTGTACTGTACTGTAGTTAGGATATTCTGTGCCCTATGCTATAGGTCCCATAACGACTCGCACTTGTGATAGAAAATAGTATATGCAACTCGTTCGGAAAAGTTACCATAGCGCCACTTGGGCGCTTTCCGCACTCGCTTCGCTCGTGCGTCAACTGCGTCCGCGTGGCGCTATTGGCAACTTTTCCCCACTCGTTACACAATGTACTATATATAATGGCATTTAGCGTTAATACACACTATAATGTCGATCACGCTTCGTTCTCGGTCTGATCTCGGTCTGGTAAAGTCTAATCATGTTCACATTGTACAATCTGACTCAATTCACGATTCAGTCAAGAACCGCCAATAATCGAAATCGAATTTATTTGGCTCGTAATTAATAATAAAACTAATGTTATAAAATAAAAGTATTTAATTGCTTGTAACATTTGCTGGCGAAAAATGTCATTGAACTTTTAGATTGAAGAATTAGCTATTATATCTCTTATTCCTGATGAAGAAGATAATATTATCAGCACAAGAAGAAAACATGAAGCAAGGAGAAGAATGTGGTTGCATCCAAGTTTATCGCAACGAAAAACGGAGGAAGAATATCTACTACACTCTCTATCGTCATTTAATTAATGTTGAAGAAAAATTGTCGCTTCAGCGGGTAATCGTAACAGTTCGATCTCGCTCAAACAAAATTTCTTCGAGACTGATCGTGACTGGAATGGGATTCGACCGGAACTTGACTTTTATGGATACTATGAATCTTACTTAATAATATTTTACCAGGCCGAGATCGGACCGAGAACGAACTGTGATCGACATTATAGTGTGGATTAACCCTTAGACTTTACCAGACCGAGATAGGACCGAGAACGAACCGTGATCGACATTATAGTGTGGACTAACCCTTAAAAAATTTGCGCTGCGAAGTTAAAAATACATTATTTTTTACGAAATTTGTTAGTAGTCCTTTTGACAATGTTAAATAAACGTTATTCAAAGTAGTTAAATTAAACTGTTTCTTCAGACGTCTATAAAACGTTCATATCAACTGAATAATCTATTGACACGTTGACACCAAGGCATTTTGCTTCCACTGTTTAAAAATAGTAACATTCATGCACATACATTTCATATACGTTGACATTTTTTACAAGTAAGTATCATTAACGCTGCAGTCAAACATAATAATCCTATTGGCAGATCTTGATCACGTGCACATCGAATATTTCTTACAAAAATTTTTCGTTGCATGTTGGTAATCGTAGTGTGTGTAATCAGTGAAATATGACCATATTTTATTTTGATAAGTACACTTCTGTAACTATTGAATTTTATTATTATTTTACTTAACGCTGTTTTTTGTTTAAATTACCTACATGTTACAAATAATTACTAATGGAATTAAAATTTATTGAACATTCAGCTTGCCTGCTTATGTAGAACCTACGATGACGAAATTGAAACAAGGGTGATTTTCGTATACAGGGTCGGAAAGTCCCCATGGTTCATCGGCTGTTACGTGAGAGCGATAAAGTAAGTCATAGAAATCCGTGCGATAGACAAAGATGGCTATAATGAAGGCGTCTAATAGTCACCGCCCATTTCGCCCTTCCACAAATAAGAAGTGGATTTTATTGACTTTCTTTATCGCTCTCACGTAACCGCCGATGAACCATGGGGACTTTCCGACCCTGTATACACGTTTCATACCAGTAGGTAACTAAAAAATTGACAACTAAATTAAAACGTTTCGAACATTTCCATTAATACTGTGGTGCCTTTTCAAAAGTCTGTTTGCGATTAAATATCTGTAATATTCTGTATTGCACAATCATATAACGGACTTTTAATATTCGACACAGAATCACTAACGAAATTTAAATTCCTGGTAAAAAAAATTAATATAAAAACCACTAAACCAGAATATTGTTGATATGAAATTTTAAACTACGTTTTTTCAAAAGCCGCCAAACTAAACTTCCCGATAGCCAAAAAGAACGACATATGAATTATATTGAGCGTACAGGAGTGGCTCCAATGATCCACGAGTATCTATGAAAACAAACTTAAATAAAAACATTAACAGTCGGTTAATGAATAATTTTATAATGAACTTATTATTACGTTATACTAATTCCAGTTTTTCGTATATCTTTTTATAAATTGATTCTTTTTGGGNAAGGCCCCCAATATCAAACTGAATCACCGGGTATATAGAGTTTCTCACATTGTACAACTATTTAAAATAAGTATATAATAACTTATGTTCCAAAGTCGCAATATTAGTGTATGGAATATAACAGATGAATGTACAGTTCTGTGAAAAATCGAGGAAATACCTACTTATGCTTACAATATTACACTTAGAAATTTGCATTCGTTTAGTGAATACAGCAGCATATAAAGGATTATTTATTCAACTGATACCCATCCCAGTAAACAAAGATACGTTTTTAAAACATATTTTCAACGTATCATTAGTTAATAATTAGTTAGAACCTACGTTAGAAAATCAGCGCTGAAATAAATGGCTTAATTAAACTGTTTATCTATAATAATATGTACCTATAGGGCAATGCCATATTAAAATTTTCAAAAAATTCTCATTATTTAATGAGTTTAACTGGAAAGCGCTTAATACACCTTATATGCATCTATGAAATAAAGATTATAATGAATTACCTATAGGTATACTATTATGTATTGTAGGCTTTATGTTCCATTTGTATAGTAGGGAAGATTTGTTGAATAAAGACCAATATCCGAATCTGTATATAACAGCGGTATATTATTATTCGTTTTCATAACGATTTTGTTCATTATTAATGTAAATGGATAAATGACCGTCACCTCTCGGTGTATAATCGGTTATTATCGTAAAATTTCCGACAATCCGCTGTGCATCAATTATGGTTCTTGTAGTTGGATGAGGATAGGTAGGGTAGACATATGATTAGTGGGAAACGTGATCAAATCGCGTTGTGTGAAGTGAAAAGTTATGTAAGTACCTGCATGACTGTTTTATGGATTGCAATTATTTTTTTTATGGATTGCAATTATTTTGTTTTTTCATATTTATATCTTAGAAATTATTATCTTGTGTATCCTATTAGAAACCGCTGATGTTGATCTCTACAAAAGATGGTCGAACAAAAGTCTAACGGTGACAATGAAGTGCACGGGTAAAGTCAATCGATAGAGGAAATAGTATCAGAAGAAAAGATTAACCTTACAAGGGATGCTTCATTCTTAGGAAGAGTTATAGTGCAAATTCCCATATTAGACGAACGGTCCACCCTTAAAAAGATGCTTAGAAAATCAAGGTCACCGACCACGAGGAGAGGCCAGGATGAAACCTTTTGTAATCGATGCATTGAGTTATTGCGAACAAAAAACCCAAGTAACATATTTGTGTCCGAGTGGCAGGTAATTTGTTATTAACAAAAAAGTTGCAAAATAAAAATATTGCAAAAAAACGCTCTGCAAACAATTTTCTAAGGTAAATTGGGCAAAAATAAACACTTTTTGTCTCTT
>NW_019416277.1:884359-950701 GCF_000390285.2 Anoplophora glabripennis
CGCCCATTTCGCCCTTCCACAAATAAGAAGTGGATCTTATTTGTGGAAGGGCGAAATGGGCGGTAACTATTAGACGCCTTCATTATAGCCATCTTTCTCTATCGCACGGATTTCTATGACTTTCTTTATCGCTCTCACGTAACCGCCGATGAACCATGGGGACTTTCCGACCCTGTATACACGTTTCATACCAGTAGGTAACTAAAAAATTGACAACTAAATTAAAACGTTTCGAACATTTCCATTAATACTGTGGTGCCTTTTCAAAAGTCTGTTTGCGATTAAATATCTGTAATATTCTGTATTGCACAATCATATAACGGACTTTTAATATTCGACACAGAATCACTAACGAAATTTAAATTCCTGGTAAAAAAAATTAATATAAAAACCACTAAACCAGAATATTGTTGATATGAAATTTTAAACTACGTTTTTTCAAAAGCCGCCAAACTAAACTTCCCGATAGCCAAAAAGAACGACATATGAATTATATTGAGCGTACAGGAGTGGCTCCAATGATCCACGAGTATCTATGAAAACAAACTTAAATAAAAATATTAACAGTCGGTTAATGAATAATTTTATAAAGAACTTATTATTACGTTATACTAATTCCAGTTTTTCGTATATCTTTATATACATTGATTCTTTTTGGGTCTATATTTTCATGTTTAAATTCATATTTGTAGTTTTTATGTATCTTTGTTTAATGATTCGTATCGAGAACTATTGCCAGATTGCGTTTACTAAAATGCTTATCAAACGTTATTTAACAATTCTACTCAACATTTGCGCCCTAGACAGGCAAACGAACAAAACGAACAAAAACAGGGGTGGTTCTGAGTAGATAATAGGGACCTCTCACCGACATATTTCGAAATTTTTGTGACGTTTAGATGAGTACAGATTTGTTTTGCCTGCATAAGGTTCAAAACTGTGCTCAACTTTTTGAAACAATAATTTTTACCGTCGTCCTTCTACTTTGATTTATTTTATAAACGTGGGTGACATAAACATGCAAATGTAGTATGTAGGTAAGTATAATGTTCCGTTCACAATGAGATGATCTGAGCTCCTCCATCTTGAAAACGATTTCCTGCACGTCATAAACCGTGACGTGGGTGGAAACCCGTGGATAACATCGCACAAACAAAATATTTGTTGAATTTCTTTCTACAAGCGTGTCAATTTTCACGTTAATAGATTCGCCAATAACGTATATATTTAATGGGTGAATTTTACCATTCTTACAAAAATAATGATATACCAATGTCTTAATGGCAATATTCCACCATCTTTAAAATACTTATTATTTTAAGAAAAATCGATAATTATTTTTTTTTCTAGGTTCCACGGTCTTTTACACTACCTAGTGTTGCGTCAATAATGATCCAGTTTATAAATTTGCACGAAATTTTTATGCCTGTAGTTAGGTATATATATTTTTCTGCAATATTTTTTTAAATTTTGCTAATTCAAAGCCAATTTTAGATTCGATAAGCATATAGGTATATATAAAAAATTGAGGTTATTCGTGTAATTTTTATTAAAACAGGCACCAGTTTCCTCTACTTCTTAAAAGAATAACATATAACAAGTCTTCATCTTTGATTTGTCTTAAATCTTTTTCTCGTCAATTTTTTATCTGATATATTTAACATTAACTCATACTTTTTTCCTTTCTTCCTAATCCTATAAGTACAGATAATTCAAATAAAGATTTATACATATATCTACAAGGTGGTCCAGAGTTAATGGGTTAAAATTCATGGGTAGGTTCCCGAAGCAAAAATATTGCGATTTAGCCGAATTTACCTTAGTCCAAAAGTTAATAGTTAAAGAGAGAGGTTAAATGTAAAATATTATTTTAGTTTATTTCCATTTATTTCTTAATAAACGGAAATATCTACACAAAACTTTGGGGTTTGGGGTTCTTTGGGTAAATGAATTGAAATTTGTTCACATTTTGGTTATACTTCATAGAGAGAGCCAGCTGCCGTAGATTGAATGTGTTGAAAACGACATAACTTTTTTGTACTTTAAAATATCTCATCTTTGGTATCAAATTCTTATTTTCCATATTTTTTACACAAAAAAGGTACATTTCTCCCACCGTTTCCGAGATATTTGGCTTTGAAACTTCCAATGAAATAGTTGAAATAATTAAAGTACCTAATTTAGAAAAGTCAAAAACAAGGGTTTATTTAGAATTGAAAATTGTAATGAACAGCAAAATAGTAAACATTAGTAAAAAATATGCCTTTTTGACAATAATTGCTCAAAATGTCCACGTCTAACTTCAATGCATTTATCAACGGGCTTATTAAAATAAAATATTGTCTTATTTTAAAGTATAAATCCTTAACGCAAAGTATAAATCCATAAACAACTGATTTCATTTAACTCCAAAAACGAAAATGTCGGCATTCTATCTCACAGTTGTATACACGAGTATACAATTTAAATTGTAAGCTAAGATATAATTTTAATTAGGTACGAATAATACTTAATAAAAATTAGCATACCTACAAATGACAGCAATAAGACAAGTGGAAAACATCAATTATTTGATTTTCGTCCAAATCCTACTTGACAAACTTTATCGTTAAATTAATAATACCTGTAGGTACTTAATTGTAATTTAATAGATCATAAAGGATACCTTTTTTGTGTAAAAAGAGTTGGAAAATAATAATTTGACATCGAAAATGAGATACCTTAAAGTACAAAAAAAATTATGTCATTTTTAACACATTCAATCTACTGCAGCTAGCACCCTCTATAAATGAACTTTAACCAAAATGTGAACAGATTTCAATTCCTCTACCCAAAGAACTCCATACCCCAAAATTTTGTTAGGATATTAGCATTTGTTAAGGTATAAATGAAAAAAGACTGAAATAATATTTTACATTTAACGCCCTGTATCTCTTTAACTATCAACTTTTGGACTAAGGTAAGTTCGGCTAAATCGCAATATTTTTGCTTGGGGAATCTATCCATGAATTTTGGCCCATTACCACCCTATATACACAGGGTGTTATTTAAGTACGTAGCCAAACTTCAAGGGGTAATTCTCTAAATGATTCTAAAACGAAAAGTTTATATAAACATTGGTCCGGTAATGCTTCGTTTTCAAGATGCAGGTTGTCAAACTTTTTTAAAAAATATTTTTTTATCGTAAAGATCTTAATAATCCTTTAGTCGATTTTGTTGAAATTTGACAGAATTATTTTGGTAAAGAGAGGCTAATTTAGTCCTAACTAAATTAAAATTATTAAATCCGGTGGCGTCCCGGGATGCCTTAAACCAATATTTTTTAACACTGACTTTTTTATAATTTTTTCGCATTAAGCAATTAAAAATACAACTTTTTTGTCTCTTGCATTTTTTCGTATCTAGCTTCCTTTTTGGAGAAAATAATAAAAATCACTTTATTGCATGTCCCTGGGACAACATAAAAAATTAAAACTTTTAGTTAGTACTTTACCTATCAAAAACTGGGGTGTACCTGTTATTTTTTTCCATATCAATAGTTTATTCTAGTCTTAGAAATTGTTATAAAAATCAGTGCTAATTAAAAGAAATGTTTGTTTTATTAATTATTAAAAAATGTTATAATTTTTGTTATTTTTGTTTTTTCTGTTGTCCATGGACATGACAAAAATTTTTATTTATTTTTCTCCAAAAAGGAATTAAGAAATGAAATAAATTCAAGAGATAGTTGTATTTTTAATTGCTTAAAGCGAAAAAAATTATAAAAGTTGTAAAAAGTCAGAGACGCACATTTTTTTTTTTTGTCAAAAATGTTGGTTAAAATGTCATCTAATCTAGTTAGGGATAAATTAGACCCTAAATAACCCTAAACCTAGACCCTAAATAACACTGCCAAATTTCAACAAAATCGACTAAAGGATATTAATATTTTTACGAAAAAACGATCTTGAAAACGAAGCATTACTGGACCTATGTTTATATAAACATTTCGTCTTAGAATCACTGGAAGAATCACCCCTTGAAATTTGGCTACGTACTTAAATAACACCCTGTATACACATAGTTAAAATGTTTCACATTATTATTTACATGTGAATGTATTTGGTAACATTATTGGTTGAATTACGTCGTCTTAATATGTATGTAAATTTCCTAAAACCGTTAACCGTTTTATTTATAGAAAATGAATAATTAAGTATTATTTATAAATCTAAATCTAAAAACATATTTCGATGTTGACTTTCTGAACCATTAACGTCAATAATTTAGTAGCCAAGCCACTTGTTTTAATTAAAACGGCAAGGAAAAAAGTTTATTTATTGTTGCTCGAGAATGAGTTTCGGGTAGTGTCTCACTTCATTAATTTAATCCTGAGCATAGGGTTAGAAACTTAAAAGAGCTTGAACTTTCCTTAACCTTTGGGGTCGCATTAGGCTACCGATTTGTTTATGTAACAAATCAGTTTGACTGATTTATATCTTTTGCGCCCATTACAGTTATTAAACAAATATACCAATTATTTTTTCACGAGATTTTTTTAAGTTGTCGTTTTTGTATCAATATGGTGCTGCTGGTACCTATTTAAATTTTTTGTTCTGAGACCATACCAAAGTAAAAACACAATTTTATTTATTTTTATTTATTAACGGCATAAGTTATTAGGTATAGTTTGAATTGAGTATTTAGTGGCCCAAATTATATATTTTCTGTATAAATACATTTGAGTGTCAACAGAAATCAGTTTTCAAATTATATCTTTCTAAGTTTGAAGATCAGAGTATTAGAATAAAATATGTCAACTACTCATTAGCTCGTAATATTTTTGGAAATTATTCAATTTTAAAAATATTGATACTGACCTGATGAAGCAATGAATTGAGACTTAATATATTTTTCCTAGAAGCTACAGATTTCATAACTAAAAATTATGATGGAGCAAATATCATTCCAATAACACGCCGCTGCCCTTTGGAATAATTCCACAAGGTTTTAGAAAAACCAAATGCTGATTAGTAAGGCTGTCAGAGAGAGCCGCAATTCAATGGCGTGCCAAACGGGTCAACCGAGACATGATTGAGCCGCTGCCTCAGAATGCTTTTTTACGTTCAACTATTTCTGCGTTTTGAAAATAGATTTTTTAAAAGCGATATTAGAACAAGAATAAATTTTACCTTCATATACACTGACGAAGTAAAAAACGGTTAAGCTGTTTTCAGATGCATATTTATCTTTTATTTTATTGGCTGCAAAACATAACAAGGACATAGGTATAGCAAAAACAAGAATTGGAAGCTTACATTTGTATCAGACTTTAGATTTTAGAGGGAAATGAGTCAGAAAGTATACAATTATTTAATCCAAAAAAATTAGTGACAACTTTTTTTAGAAAATGTTTATAGCTATTTGTGATTACTTATGTTGATATTTAATGATAATCTGATAAATGAGAAATGAAATTTGTAATAAGGTAAAAGTAAATCAGAGTTGTTTGATGTCAGTACTGTTATAATCATCGACATACACTGTTTTTTATGAATTATATAAATTCAGATAAATATGTGGTAAAAATTTATATATTTTTATTGTCCAATAAATATTGCGTAACTTGTAAGTTATTGATCGTAAATATTATAAGGTTATATTACACCAATTTTTTTTCTATTCTAACATATTCTATTAATTACCTATCCCAAGTAAAATATACAAATTTTTTGTAATAGGTAGTTGTTTTTTATTATGTTTATTTTTGTCAAAGGGAATGAGAGACAATAAAATATTTTGAATGATTAACATTGTTTAACAATTTCAATATATCACTTTTGTGATTGCATACCTAAATTTCCGATATCGAAAGAACATTGTTTGACTTTATTTATAAAAATTTTTGAATTTGAATTAGCTTAAAAATTCTAAAATCGAATAAAAAATATACCAACTTATTTTATTTTTAGTTCTACAAGCTCTATGACAAAATTTAACAGATCGTAGCTGGATTAATTTCAAACATTTTTTCTTCGCTTCGTTTTTGTTTAGAAGTTACAAGCATTTTAAAAAATATAATTTCACATTTGAATCAAAGTAGCCTGATAAATAATGATGATGGTTGCTATAACAATTATTATTTGTGTCATTTTGTTTATTCATTTAACACTTAGCGTTAGAGTGCTAAATAAAAAATTTATTTATCTACAACTGAAGAGTATGCAGATATTGTCTTTGTATATGGGTATTCCAAAGGAAATGCCAGCCCACAGAGCCTTTCATTACATCATTTCGTAGACTTCGAGAAGGTAACCCCGCTCCAAAAAAAGGCCATTCGTCCTATTGAAGTGAATATACAAAATGAAGAAGATATAATACATGCTGTCATTGACAGCGCTTCAACTCGGTGTACCTATAACAAGTAATCTTCATTCATAGTTTTTACAATCTCAATTGAAGACCCAAGAGGTTAGCAGTATGTACCAGGTTCGGTCGCAGACGCAGCAACTCGACATTGAAAATAAATATTTCAAAAACTTGTTCCCACTTTTATTTAACATATATGGATCTAGTCTAATAATTAAAATATGTTGTTGGTCAAATGAACATATAATAGAAATTTTCTACACATTATATACAAATTATTATAATATTTTTTAGGGACGCCTATGAAACTCATTAAATTTTATTGCTAGACTTTTTTATACATGTTCAACTGACTTCAGAAAGACTATACCTCACAATTTTGTATGGCGTGTATCGAACACAGATATGTTACATCCATTTCGTCGTCAAAATGTACAATTGTTACATGCTGGAGATGCTCCTCAGCGATTAGAATTTTCTATTCAAAATGCACAAAATAATAGATGCTTGTCATATGGTCTGTTGAGGCGTGTTTTACTAGGAACGGCATAAATAATAGTCATAATAAACATATCTGGGCATTACAAAATCCGCATACAATTAAATTAAGACGATTTCAGCAACTATTCAGTGTCAACGTTTGGGGGATCTGTATAGAATTTCCCTGAAAAACCTGTTTTGATTTCATTAATGACGTAGGGCTTAATATTGTTCAAAATATATGGTATCAGCACGATGGTGCACCAACTCATAGAGGGAGACAAGTAACTATTTGGTTAAATGATAATTTCCTGAATAAAGGGATAAGTCAACAAGGTCCAATAGCATGGCCACCACGTTCACCAGATCTAAATCTTTTGGCCTTTTATTTATGGGGACACATGAATCAGCTTCTCTATCATGTTGAAATTACAATCCGTCAGCAGTTACTTGAAAGAATTCAGGATGTAGAGCTAACTAGATAAGAAATTATCCAAATCTCATCCGTCGAGTGACGGAATCTTTAATTCGCCGATGTGAGACTTACATTCCAAGGGTGGACATTTTGAACAATTTTTTTAAGATTTGTTAATTTGATTAAATGTTTAAACTTTAAACATAAATAGTAATTATTGTTATATAATTATTATCATTTTTATTTATCAGGCTACTTTGATTGAATTATGAAATTATATTTTTTTAAATGCTTGTAACTTCTAAATAAAAACGAATAGGACTATGTTCATATAAGAAAAAATTTTTGAAATTAACCCAGCTACCATCTGTCAAAGTTTGTTATAGAGCTTGTAGAACTGTACACTAATAAATTTTCAGTTTGTAGAAGACAACAGTGAAAACAAAAACAAATAATTTTTGTTAAAAGTACTTATAAACAATTTAAATTTACCGCCCGATTTAGTTTTTATGTCAACAAGAGATGGTGGAACATGGTCCGTCAGTAATATAAGTATGGTACTTACATAGCGTTATATAATATTATTGGTTGTTCTAAGACTAAGATCGATTGCTCGATATCGTTGTACGAGGCTTTCGTCCATTGCTTGGTGCGAAGCGAGGTGCGATCAGTGAAATCTTAAAGTATATCACAAACAAATCATTTCATGTAATAAGTCTACAATATTAAAATTTTGCCATATCTCCTATAAAAAGGACCCTTTGTTTCCACTAGTAAGAAAAGCTGTATACTTCTAAATTTCGAAGACGACATTCGACTTTTTGAAACAAATTAAGTTTTTATTTAAATGGGACTGATCTTCAACAGAAGGTGCCCCATCTTTTATTTAACAATAACTTTAAATTTTTAAACAAAATAATAAGCGCCACTTATAGTGATTAAGATAGTTCCGACATATACAGTTTTTCATATATGTAGAGATAGAAAATATTAGATATTTTTAAATTTTAAATGTACTTATAGGAGTACATATATCTTTGGATAGGTAGAAGACCAAATGCCAATGTCTGCCATAATGGTGCAGAAGGCCTAGTGTCTTGGCCAGCTAGATTGCCCTTATCTAAACCCCCTGGACTTCTATGTTTAGGGTTGTCTGAAAAGTAAAGTTTACTCTACTCCAACAGATACAAAACCACAACTAATGTAGCAAATATAAGACGGGTGTAATGAATTAAAAGCAAACCACCATATGATATTAGTTTCAATTAGTAACGTTAATAGAAGATGTCAGATATGTATCGATGTGGATGGTTCGCATTTTGAATTTTTGAACAATTATTATTGTAAATACGTAACATTAATTTTGTTTCTTCTTTAGTTGCTGTTGCTTGGTAAATATATTTTTATTATTATTTTGATTTAAATTGTTCTTATTTGTAAAGATTTAGGCCTCCAGGGGAATTTATAACGCACCAGGAACACTACCTTACAGATGGTGTGGAAAGGAGTGTAAAGAATTTTGTTGATATGTTTATAAATTACTCTTAAGGGCCCCATATTCTTTAAATAGTGTTTTCCGCAAAGACAAGTAATTTCAAACATTTAATAACTGAATAATCTAAAGCTTATCAAATAATAGGAATGTTATGTCATGCCATCTGGTTATTTTCAAAGACGCCGCAGTAAAACGAATAAACAGGTNGTAGAAAATATTATTTAATTTTAAATATACTTATAGGAGTACACATATCTTTAACAATAATTATTATGCATTGTCTCAAATTCCAATTGAAATTAAAGTCTTACATGTTGCAGCACATTTTATTTATAAAAAATTCTAATAGTTTGATCATTAAAACCAGTAGCCGCTGGTGAAAAATAAAGCGATTATATTCTGACAGCGAAGCATGAGGCTCATATTATTTTAGGGGACGATTTTTATGCACATATACTGGGTGGTCCGAATTTTATGCAGGAAACTTCGAAGGATGATAGATCTCTAAAATAATAGGTATTTACCTTATAAACATAGGTCTGGAACGGCCTCGTTTTAGGCCCTGCATTCCCTAAAATATGAGCTCTAACGGTTCAACCAGTGGTGTACAACTGGACAGGGGTCACCACCTTTTTTATAAAAAAACCTACGCCACTGCATTTTTTGCAAGTTAGTGTTACGAGTTTATATTCTAATACACAAAATATGTAACAAAGGTAACTTGAATTTCTTCCCTAAGATTCGCCGTTCTCAAGTTATTTATATCAATACAATCCTCTTGTGGCAGACACTTCTAACCAAGAATATTTATGGTTATGCTTAAAAGTAAATGCAATTTGTAAGCACATCAACAAAATTATTTACTTTCCACACCACCTGTGAGGTAGAGTTCCTGGCTCGTTTTAGTTTCCCCTGGAAACCTAATCCACTATCTTTAGAAATAAGAACAATTTAAATCAAAATAATAATAAATGTACATTCTGCATATTTGGTCACAAGAAAATCCTCATGAAATTCGTACAAAATTTTTTCAACACGAATTTTTTGTGAACGTGTGGCTCGGAATAATTCGCAATAAAGTTTGTGGACCTTTCTTCTTTCCACCCCGTCTAAATTCCAAGTCATTTCTAAACTTTCTAGAAAACCATCTATTTGAATTATTAGAGGATGTTCCATTAAATATACGACAATACAGCTGGATACAATGGATGGTGCTCGTGCGCAGTTTGGCAGGATAATATAAGAATGGCTTAATGAAAATTATATGTGGCGATGGATAGGTAGAAGACCAAATGCCAATGTCTGCCATAATGGTGCAGAAGGCCCAATGTCTTGGCCAGCTAGACTGCCCTTATCTAAACCCCCTGGACTTCTATGTTTAGGGTTGTCTGAAAAGTAAAGTTTACTCTACTCCAACAGATACAAAACCACAACTAATGTAGCAAATAGAAGACGGGTGTAATGAATTAAAAGCAAACCACCACATGATATTAGTTTCAATTAGTAACGTTAATAGAAGATGTCAGATATGTATCGATGTGGATGGTTCGCATTTTGAACAATTATTATTGTAAATACGTAACATTAATTTTGTTTCTTCTTTAGTTGCTGTTGCTTGGTAAATATATTTTTATTATTATATTGATTTAAATTGTTCTTATTTGTAAAGATTTAGGCCTCCAGGGGAATTTATAACGCACCAGGAACACTACCTTACAGATAGTGTGGAAAGGAGTGTAAAGAATTTTGTTGATATGTTTATAAATTACTATTAAGCCTAAACATAAATATTCTTGTAATATTAAGGTTAGAAGTGTCTGCCACAAGGAGATTGTATTGGTATGAATAACGGCAAATTTTAGGGAAAAAATTCAAGTTACCTTTTTTACGTATTTTGTGCATTAGAATATACCTAAATCCGTTGCAATAACGTGTAAAAAATGCAGTGGCGTACGTTTTTTTTAAAAAAAAGGGGTGACCCCAGTCCAGTTGTACTGGGTGAACCTTTGTATAGCTCATATTCTAGGGAATGCAAGGCCTATTTTCATACATCATCTGTATTATAAACAGAAAATCATTTTTTTTAACAACTTCAACACCCTGTATCTCTAAAACGAGGCCGTTCCGGACCTATGTTTATAAGGCAAATACATATTATTTTAAAGAGATCTATCTGCCCCCGAAGTTTCCTGCATAGAATTCGGCCCATTTTATGATGAAAAAATTCTTATAGAAATTTGAGATATTTCTTTGTATTTATTTATTTTAATTGAGATTGACATTTTATATAAATAAATATTATAATGCTATGAACCTCTATGAAAAATGAAAATTTTGAATAAACTGCTGTTCGTATCTATCAGTAGGTGCGAAAAAACCCTTTTTATGTCATATTATTCATAGTCTTAATAGTTGCTTGAATCAATCAACACTTAATTTTTTTTAACCAAATTTAGATACCTTTCTTTGTCTTTTAAATGTTTTCGATTTCATGTAATTCTAATTATTTTAGAAATAATCTAACTATTGTCAGCCTCTTTTCACACTTCTCCAGATAAAAATATATATGCATGTACGAGTACAGCCAATAACATTCACATAACTAAACAAACTTCACTGTGTTGCACAGTGATAAGTTTTGGCATTTGTGTAAATAGTATGTGCTGATAAGAAAAAGTTGTTCTGTTGTTCCGATTACGATCAAGATAAGCGACAAACATAAACCCATATTATCCTGCCTCACAGGCAGCGGACTTCCTGGACTTCTGATAAGAGACTCCGAGCTCTCTGGTGTAACTGGACCTTGCGTTCGTGGTTCATAAAAAAATATTCGTAAAACTTAATTCAAATTTAAATGGAACGATGAAATAAAAAAAATATGCTGCAGTTTAATTTCATCTTAGAGATTTATTACCAACTAATTTAAGGCTACATTAAAACTAAATACTCAGGGTACTTATTCTGTATTTACTTTGTATTCCTATTGAAACTGTAGTTATTATATTAGTTGAAATATAAGGAAAAATCTAAATTGCTGAGTTTTTCGTTTAATAAGTTCTAGGAGGTGAAAGCAAGAGCGTAGAGAAGTACACAGTTACTTCTTTAGAAAAATGTTACTCTCAAATAAGTATATTCCGTATACCTATATATTGGTGGATTTTAAGATCTAAGCATATTTAATAGATACTCATGTTCGGTGTTTCTTGTCCAAAATTAGCACACAACGTTTAAGTAAACCAGAGATCAATTTTAATTTCTTGAAGAAGCTTGAGAATGACCTTGATAAAATGTATTTTTTTTTGTTCTTTGGAAAATGTAAATTTATATTTTGTAGTATGAAGGAAAGATCATTGAGAAAATTATTGCTCTTGAAAAACTTTGCCACAGATGTTAGGTACTAAAGATAACACGCCAAAGAAAACTGTGATGTCCATTTTCACACGCAAATGCCTCCAACTAATTGTGGAGCAATATTTTTTTAGTTACCATCACTCTTTCATGCTACTGTGATTTCCATAATTTTTTTATTAACGCAGCCAAGAGTCATGAATCATACCAAGAAACGTGTACCAAATTAGATTTTGATACTTGAGGTGATTTAGAAATTATTCAAGAAAAATCATTGTTCAGGTCATCTTCAAGCTGACATATCTATATTAAGAGTCTGAATTGAACCTTAGTGAACACCCTGAAGAAATTTGGCAACCGAATTAAGGTATACCCAGTACCCACTATATTATTTTCTAAATTTCTCTCTATATAAGCATCTGTTTAGTTTAGTACAGCGGTATTCAAACTGTGTTCCGCGGAACCTTGGGGTTCCCCACAACCTCTCTGGGGATTCCGAGACTCAGTCAAAATTTTGATGTTAACAATATCGATACTACAAAATTTAAAAAAAAACTTACTTAAATATAGTATTTATATTATATATTAATATTATATAATCAGTAAAAAATGCCTGAAAGAATCGAAATGTTGAACGGGTTCGCGAGTCGTAAAAGTTTAAAGACCACAGAGACATTTTCACTTCAACTATCTTTTGATGGAGTGTTTTGAAACAAGTGCACAAAATCACCGTGTAAACATATTATTTGTACCTATATCTACATATATTTTGTTTGAGTAAATGTGAGTTTGTTTCTGTTAGAAAGATTAAGGACAAATTCCCTGTGGGCTTTAAAAGTGGCAATCTTCCATTAAAATATACTTTCAATACATACAAGCTTGACCAAAATCTTGTCCGTGAGCTCAGATGCGCAATGGCAACGTTACCAGATTAGCAACGGAGCTCATTCTCTCTGAGGTACCTTCCTTAGGTACTATTAAGGACTTCGGTTCTTGTCACTCTCTTCTTAATCAAGACATCTCGTGGACAAAATGAGTTTGGTCAAGCTTATGTAAAATATCTTTTTACTGTAGGTACATGAGGTCATTCAGAGGCAGAAACTAGGAGAATCTCAAAAGACATATTCATAATCCTTGCAAACTTGCACAATCGAATACCTTAGAATATCTATGACATATTTAGGAATAGACTCAATTTAATAACAAGGATGAATTTTGTCCAAGGAATTATTAGCTAATAGTACTTATACAAGGTGTCCCATCCCATTGTAACTAATAACATTGGAGGAAACAATTACTGTACGAGCAAACTAAAACAGCTAAGATCATTTGTCAACAGGATCACCAGACATAGACAGGTTTCGAATTTATTAGTTCTCATCAATATGCCATAGGCGAGATAACTGACGAATGAACTAGCTAGTTGAATGTACATTTTTTAATGTAAGTAAGTTATAACCTACAAAGTATGTTCTATCTTAATTGTCACTGTTATTCAATGTTTATTGGCACAAGGTATTGGTTTGTATCTATTAGCAGAGACCTACTATATACGAGTATACCGATGTATGTCCCGTTGTTCCACTGACGAATAATCTTAGCCGCTTACTAAATATTACGGATGTAATAAACAGGACTTTAATCGACAGTATAGTTGTTTCCCACAATCTCGTTAATTAAATAAACTATATTTCGCCTAGTGTAATACTAATCATGGTTTAATTAACAGATTAGTAGGTTGCTCTCTACCAGTAGGTTCAAAGCGATGGTTTGTGCTAGTAGACGTTGAATAGCAGTGACAATTTAAGATATAACATATACGAGTATTTGTAGATTGCATTTCACACATACTTGACTAAATTTGCCCGTATCCAAAATTGCTTCGTTTAGGCGCTGGAAGACGCCAGACTTGTATTTTTTTGTTCTTTCTACATAATATAAATACTGTTACTACAAAACTTGAAATTTGATATGTCATTACTTCTACTTAGATGTCACGTTTTGACCCAGTAATCAAAGTATCTGCATATAAAAATGGAACAAATATCTGTTGGCAAATACGCTCATATTTCTTTCGTGGAAGAACAGTTCTTATTTTATTATACTGCGTTTAAGTTTCTTCTCTCGTAATTTTTTTATATTTCCAATAATTTCGTGTAATAATTATTTAATTAGTTATCACTGATATAACTTCGATGCAAAATAATAACCACAAAGATTTAAATTTAATAAAGTCACACACTACAGAATAGGAAAAATCTGACTTACATTTTCTTTAATTTCATGAAGTAACATTCAAATATAATAGGTGTTTGAACTTCATAAAGCACTATTTCGATTCTGTTATTAAATAAATTAAAGTTTTCATTATAATTAGGTTTAGAACTGTTAGAAATACGAAGAAAATATAAGAATGGGAAAGAGTTGGCCTTTACGATAAAATGAAAATTAGAGATATTTAGTGGTGGTAAAAAATATATGAGTACCTACATTTATTTTGAGGTGGGGTATTTTTCCCCATTTCTGTAAATGCAGTTGCATGTCAAAAGGTGACATTTATACACAAATATTAGCATATAAAATTTAATTTAAAAGAGTACATAAAACTATTATTTTGGAAAGAATAATGTTTTCCAATTTTGATGTCGTCTAGCTATTAATAGAAGTTACTTTAGATAAACATGAGTTTACTTATATCGTCCTATTTTGGTCCCAAGAATATGTGGTAGGTGGTTATACAGAGAATATTGCAACACCATGTATTTTGCAACAAGAAATGAAAATAACGTTTTTTTTTCGTAAATGAACAAAAACCGTATTGGATGATCACTGTCATATTTGAAGAAAACTGTAAAAAATATAAGCAACTTTAAACCAATTTAACATCCACAGAAACCTCATTCTTTGAATAAAATGTTTTTAAAGATACAAGTACCTAAATATTTAGTTTTTTATTACTTTAGCAAAATAGTTAAGCTATTTGTTTTAATTTTTATTTTTTATACGTTATTAAATTCTAGAGCAAACTTTTTACCTAGCTGGTGATAAGAATTAACGTAAAAATCTCCTTATATGTTCATATATATTGAAAATATTCACAACATAACTGATACAAAAGGCAAACAAAAAAACAAAATAATATCCAAGTGATTTAATTAAAGTAATTTTTTTTAATTTCAATTAACCCACTTCATTTTTATGTGCATTGTGAACCCTTTTCATGTTTTTCTGACTTCTTCATTCCTTTTTTAATTCTAAATCGGTTTCATTTCTAACTAACCGAGATATAAAGGATGCTCCATGGATGTGAAACACCTTGTCAATTTAAATTATTTTGAAGAAACGAAGTGATTGGTAATAAAGGGAAGTCACGTTAACTGTATTGCTCCGCCTACCACTTTCTAAATTGATTTAGCCTTGACGAGTTGTACCTATTCTGTTTGAAAAAAAGTTTTATATTCTACGTTCAATGTAACATCAATTTAAAAATGGCTATATATTTTCATTTAATGTCAACAATGTGTTTTTAGTTCAAATAGGCATAGGTTCAAGAGGATGTTTAATAATGAATAATTTTAAAGTAAATAGTTCAGTTTCAGAATGTAGGATTAAAGCTTCTGTTGAATATTAGTTGCCCTTTAATGAAATAAACTTTACCAAGATCTTTATAATCTTTACACGATCCCTAAAATATTTATTTATGAAATTAAAAACATTAATCGAGAAGTAGGTAACTATAAAACTCTTCAAGATATTACGTAACTTCCTAAAACTAAATAATATCTATTTGTAATGCTGCTGAAGATTAATCACTAAAGATTGATTTTTTTAACGATTATTCATCTGTAGACTATATAGGAACACTGGATCTATTCATTCCCTACCACTAAAAAATGTTGAAAATTGTACCTAAATGATATAACATTCTAATTTTCTAAAGCTTCTAAAAAACAATCCTAACTTAGTTGTAGGCTGTATTTCTTCGTGACTATATCAATTTCTAGAAGAATCTTTAATTTAGAAAAATTTTTACAAAATAAAGTAATTTCTGAAACACTTAATATCGTTTGAGAGTACTACTAAGTTACGAAATAAATTTTCTAAGTTAAAGGTTTATAAAATATTATACCCTATTCTATTCGTTGGTCATTGTTCTAAACAATTTAAAAATATACCAACCATGTTTTACATGAGTCATGAAGCGCTAAATTCATCATAGAAGAATCAACACAGTGTGTATCAGACAAATGGAACAAATTCAATAATAAATACGTAATAATAAATAAATTGGAGCATGTTCGAAAAAACGCTCGAACACGTCGATTGGTATTTTTAGTAGCGCATTTTTTTCAACAAAAACTTTTTATACAGTGTAACAGTGAACAATACCAACTTTCTTATATTAAACGCAACATCCTGTATATTATTCAATTTTTGGATTCTAGACATATATATATACATGTACAATGTCCTATACCTTTCTTCAACTGTTTCGGAAATATTAAGTGTTTTCAGATTTATAGCAAAAATGAACATTAAAAACAAGGAAAATTATTTGATTACATAAATTCGTACAACACACAATACTTATTTCCCATTTAGCTCTTGATAATGAGAAAGTAATATGATATCTATGAAATAAAAAAAATATATAAATAATTTTGTTTACTTTTGTTTAAAACGCCTGGCTTTAGCAATGTGTTGTCTACCTGCATGACAGTAGTTCTCAGTGTTATAGTCGTTTGAACTTCGTTAACTGCATATCAGAAAAATGGTTCATTTAACAGAAGTGGACACACACGGACACAAATGGAAGTTGCTCGCTTATTTCATGAAAGATTTCCAAATTTACCGCCTATATCCCAAGGGACAATTAGTAAAATAGAAAAGCAGTTTTGCGAGCTTGGACATGTAAGGCAGATAAAAAAAGCAGCTGCCAATGCAATAAGTGATGATACCAAATTGGATATTATGCTTGAGTTTGAAGAAAACCCACATACTTCTAGTCGAAAAGGAGCCCCAATGTTCGATGTTAGCCATTCATCGATTATTCGAATATTAAAAGAAAATAATCTCTATAAAATGAAATCAACTTAGGAGCTCATGGAAGATTTGATAGGAGAACGTATTTTTGTGAACAAATGGCGGCAATGTTAGATAACAATGTGATCCAATTAGAACATGTTTTGTTTTCTGATAAGTGCACCTTTACACTTCACGGTCGTGCTAATCGTCAACATTGTTGCTATTGGTCTAGGGAAAATACTTATTAGAGGAAAACATACACAAAACCCTGAAAAGATTAATGTTTGGACATGAATTGTTGGAGATCATATCATAGGTCCCTTTTTCATTGATGGCAATTTAAAAGTCGATAATTATTTAGCACTGCTCCAAAATAATGTCGTGCCAACTTTGAGAAACTTATATCCTGATCCAGCAAACCCACAAGTTCCAGCGAATATGATATTCGCTTTTTTTGGTTTTTTACATTATCAATAAATAAACAGTATTACTTACAGGTATAAGTTTTTGAGTGTGTAGTAGCGAATTTATGTAATCAAATAATTTTCTTTTTTTAATGTTAATTTTTGCAAAAAATCTGAAAACATTTAATATTTCCGGAACAGTTGAAGATAGGTACCTATAGGACATTGTACATGAAATATGTCTAGAATTTTCTGAAGAATCCAAAAATTGGATAATATACAGGGTGTTGCATTTAAAATAAGAAAGTTGGTATTGACCACTGTTACATGACACATCTTCCCCCAAAAGTTTTTGATGAAAAAAATGCGCAACTAAAAATACCAATCAATGTGTCGGAGCGTTTTTTCGAACACGCCCAAATTTATTTATTATTGAATTTATTCCATTTGGCTAATACACACTGTATCAATAAAGATAAATAAAAATATTAGTATTAAGACTGAACATCCTAAAAAATAACTTCAAATGAGAATAGAAATGCAATTATTGGATAATGGTACAGGTAAAATTAAATTTCATTATTAAAATACAGAAATGGAGATTTCTGCTACGTAAAGAAAAGATTAAATAAGAAAATTTAATTACGGCCATCTTCAAAACTTTTTTGTAGTTTCAATCATAAGAGAAAAAACACATTTGAAAAAACTAGACAGCAATCCCGAATTTGATCTGCTATATTCCGATTGTTACTTAACAGTAAATAAAGTAACAAAATATGTACATTAAATATAGATAATCCTCTAAGTCAATGAATGTAAATGCATGCAGTAAGAATCACATTTTTTCTTATCAATACACATATATTTAATAAAACAATGTAATGCTGAAACTTTATTATAAAAATATCAATTAATAGTCTAAATATTTCATATTTTTATTTCTAATTAATTAATTTGAGGTTTCACATTTTAAACTTCCACATCATTTTCGAGTACTTTTCCAAATTCCTGAACATAAATTTTTAATGTTGAATTTTAAACAATAACCGAGTTAACAATAAAATTAAAGTGTCTATAACTTAGAAGAACATCTTAACAATGTTAACTCATACCTACTATGAAATCAAACGTCTAATTAGGTCTTAATCGATTTCGTGTCAGATTTCCACCAAGTTTTGTTCAGCCCCATTAAGAGAGGCAGGCGGAGATTGGAGGGCCTTCAATTGCAAAAAAGACGTGCCAAATTGGATCAGTGGTTCGGAATTAGACATCAGACTTATGATAAATCTATGTTTAACGTCAATTTGCAGGGAATGACATTTCAGTATAATTTTAGCACAGTTCGATTTAGTTGATTGATTAAAAAATATTACATAAATGATATCACAAGGTAAATATTGATTTTATTGTAAACTGTTAATAAATTTTTTTTACAAATTGATGATAATTGCGAAGCCGTTATTTAGTTACTAAATTTGCTTCTACGCCCTAATATTAAAAAAAAATTGTACCTGATTTGTAATTATAGAAAAATAGATAGGTAAATGTAGCATTTTCAATTTTTACCTACGTATCAAACGCTTCTAGAAACAGAAATCTTTTATCTATCCTTGTTTATCTAATTCAGTGTGATCGATAAAAATTTTAATTAACGCAACTTTCTCCTTTTTATTCGACGCCTATGGAAGTAGCCAGTGGAACTAAATTCTTTCATGTAATTGTCCTGGAATGTCCATCATACTCGAACCCATGTTCTACAGGAAATTGTTTAGTGTAAAGGCTACAGTAACTGCATTTTGAAATAGATCATTTCGCATGGAGCATGTTACCTGCCAATATTCCGAATTTGGAATGATCAGCACAACATTTTCAACTGATTTAACCATTGGGCAAAACAGACGAACACTTTTAAATATAAAATGAGCATAAAACATCGCTTGAAATCATGTATTCACGTATTTCAGTAGCGTTGAGAGGAAATAGTTCATTCAACGCCTAGAGGGAGATTTACTACAGTTATACGAGGTCTATTCAGAAAATAACAGAACTTTTTTAATTATGCGCTAATTGAGATATTTAGTGACATGCTCGTGGATATCTCATTTACAAGCTTACCGAGATGATACTNTGAAGATAATTAAATTTTATTTCACTTGTTAAGTAGGTGTTTTATACAACCCTAAAAACCTTGCTATTGAAAAAATAAAACTTGTTCATTCGGTTTTCTATAAGCTTTTCAACGAGCCCCCTCATGCCCTACGTTTCCATTTGAAAAAAAAGTAGGGGTAGCTGGGGTTAGGGGGTTGAAGAAAAATTAATTATTATATAACCGAAAGATGGGAAAAAATCAAAATCAGTTGTGTTTCGGCGTTTTAAAAAAAATTAACTCATTCAAAAGATATGAATTTTATTCCGTACTTCTGGTCATCCCTGTATAAGGATGACATGTTTCATATTGAGAAACAATTGTAAGATTTTAAACCAAAAGTCAAATTTTATCCACGTAAGAAAATAACAATAAGTAAACAATATGAACAGACATAATTTCTTTGAAGGCTTTCGTTTAGCATAGAAATTTATTTCTATTTTGAAAATTAAATATCATTATTAACAACTAAATCCAAAACTAAAACTGTAAGAAACAAAAGTGGAGAAAAGATCACATAGGCACCCACACATCATTCCTTATCTACCAACAGCTTAAAAGATATAATTTCTTTATTTCTTATCTAAAACGACCGCACAACTTTATCTTAAAGATTTATCATAAATTTTTAGATGTTGTATTTTATTAATATCGATTTTATGAACTCTTGAACCCCCAGTTTTTTATTACGACGGTAATTTTTTAAGAGATACTTCAGATAATGAGCTGTTTATTGGTAGAAGAATGATTGCCCAGACAGGTTTATGAAACGACGTGTTGAAAAATAGGACCCTTATAATCCCAAAGCATGCGCCAAAAACGATTTCAAGTGTCCTTTCAAAACATTTCGGCCCTTTTTATCGGTGATGTGATACTTTTATTGTCACGTCGCTAAGATCTTTTTCAGAAATAAGTAAAGGGTATTAACCTGTCACTAGAAATTAATAAAGCGTCTGAGGCAGAAGGGAGATCATTTTAGTGAAGGATTTGTGTTCTATTTATTACTTGCTTACGATGTACATAATGTAGTGTGGCTTTGTTATGAGAAACGCAACCTGTCCTTGTCTATGATAAAACTAAATAATTATCACGAAATAAAATAATATTTATTTGTCTAACTAGGCAGTAAAATATAAATTTTAATGCCGCTGCTGGTATTTAATAGACGAGGCGCAGCCGAGTCTATTAAAGCAGCCAAGGCATTAAATCTATACTGCCAAGTTAAGAACATAATTTGCCGATCAATTTTAGTTTTATGATAATAACAAACAAAGCTGTTTATTTTATATTATTAAAATTGTATGAATTCATGAATAATAATAATTTCATCAGGTCGTCTGTGGTTGCTATCAGACGAGCGTCTTATTTAAATCCTTAAAAAATAACTAGGTATTTATTATTTGAGATGGAAGAATTCATATTAACTCCACCTGAAATTATTGAATCAACAAAGCAAATGGAATTTAATTTATTACTAGAAAAACTGAAGATTTAAAAAAATTATTGATTACCGGGCTGAGAATAACATTACATATGTCCTTTTTCAGAAAATATACTATTGGTATATTTTTCTGAATTAAGCAAAGGTATTAAATCTTCTTCATTATGGTCAAATGTGCGATGCTCAGAGCTACTTTGAATGCCTGCAACAACACCGATATTGGAAAGTATCTAAAATTAAAAGCATTCTTAAAATGGCAATCGGATGGATATTGTGCTAAAAAAACATGCGTTTTAGAAAATGAACAAATTAAAAAATTTCTGATGGAGGCTCCTGATGATACGTATTGAGGTACAATGGTATTATAAACAAAATATTTTTGTAAACGAAAAATGCGACTATTGTTATTTTAGGTGTGAATGATTTTTGCTATATCTAGGGCGCGTCGATGTGATGAATTACTTAAAAAATAAAAATTGGAAATTTGAAGATATGATAAATAGATTACTGATCACTCTGCCAACTACAAAAACAAAGAAAAAGAGTTCCTTTATTGTAAGCGAATATTTAAACATATATCGGAAAAATAAAATAGAACCGCAATACCTACACAAAGACAAGATAGTAACAGATTTTCTTTTAATATTCAGTGGTAAATCATATAACCAATTAATAGGGATTCATACAACTGATATCACAATTTTAAAAATGCACGGTGGATGTAAATCCTCAACGGTAGCTGAAGGCTACATTAAGGAATCCATAACTAGCAAATCAGTTTTTAACAAAAAAAATCCCTACTGCAAGTACATCAAGTGCTAGAAGCGATTATTTAAATAATTTCAATAGTTCATAAACTATCGACTAGTGAAAACACTTCAACCTACATAGACGAAGAAAATGTTTCAAAACAAACAGGACAAGGGATATCGCTTACAGGCTGTTCTAATTTCACTACCTATAAATGTTTACAATAAATAACAGTACTGTCGTTAAAGAACAAATTTTATTTTTTAATTTAGCGGCAGTGAAAATGATTCTAATACCTAGGCAGTAAATGTGACACTTAAGTGTCTGACAGCTGTCACTAAAACTATGCCTTTAATGTCGATCGAAAAAAAAATGAATGAACAATTCCCTTTAAGAAATAAAAAAACTGTCATCTATTACTTCTTACATTTGTTTTAACAAATTTTTAATACCTATCAGTTACATTACTCAATTCATTCAGAAAAATATTTGTAATTTTGGTTCAAGCCCATTTGTACGTAAAAGGCCTCTAAGAAATATATGAACTGTGCTCGAAATAAGGATACCTACAGCCTACAAATAATTTTGAGGACCTTGAAGGTCCCAGGTCAAATTCAAGGTCACCATCGCATAGCCAAGCAAAAATCCTAAACCCCTTGTGCTTTACTTTTACCCTACCCCTTGAATTGTCCCAGATATCCTGCTATTTCGGTACTTTTGGCCCACCCTGTAATGTTCCCATAATCTAAAGTTATTTGGCGAGATCTTTAAAATATATGCTTTATTAGATACTTATTTAGCTATGTTTTGTTTTCAAATTGAATAATTCGCTAATTTTTCCCATTTTTAGGTATATTTCGACTGTTTTAATAAATGTACATAAGAAAAAAATTATTATTTCTATTGAATTATTTTTTCATTCGATTTAGTAAAGTGAAATCGTACCGAGAATCACTATAAATAAATATGTCAATGTTAAACACTATTAACCTTTGAACTTTACGGACTTAGATTTAAATCTGTGATAACATAAAAATTTTATTTTGAACTACGTATGTATTCAGTTACCGGATAGCAGTAGCAGTCTCGTACGCTCAATTCTACAGCTCACAGGTAATAGGTGCATAATACCTGTAACAATAACTATGCAGTGGAAGTTGAGTAATAAGGAAGTACAATGGCGCATTCTACTCTAGAAGTGACCTGAACGGCAGCATTTTTCTTAAATACGATGCCTTTTACAGTTATACTGAATTTACGATACCGCTACTGAACGACATATTGTTTGTTCTACCATATTTACCATTTCATGCAGTTTATAATTCGATAGATTAAAAGGTTTTGGAAACTGCTTGTGCAGAATAGAAAAAATGCATCTAAAGTGTATATACTCATTTAGAAACTGTAATTTCCTCAAAATTGCAACTCCTAAGCCTGCAAGATTTTTTTTTAGTTTAAAAAATTTTTAGAAAATTATATTAACTTTTTTTTTTATTATAAATCAATGTCACGTCGTTTTAATAAATCAGCGTTAGTTATATTATCATAAGCACATAAAAAGTGGTCTGTTCCAGATGGATCCATGTCACTTTATGAATTTGGACCCCAGAAACCTTTCCCGTGGGAAATGCTTCATCACCCTCCAGTTTTTTTTGCTAAAAAGCAGCTACAACTTTCCGTTTAGTAAGTTTCTCCTTAAGCAGAGCCCTGGAAAAGGGTCAGAGCGTCTTATTCGTGGGGTACACTGAATATTTTGGGTATTCAAAGTCAGTCAACCCTTGCAACCTATCATCTTCCAGACAACACCAGAAAACTACATCTAAAACACTAATATTAACACTATATTAGAGTTCAACATTCAGTGAATTCAAGTAACAAACTCGAACCACAAATTTGCAAGACGGAGATAGCGAGATCCACACCCCCTACACGACAGTCAAGAGAGTGACACGAGCCCAGACGTTCCACCTCTACACATCCAATGCTGCAAGCAAATCCTAGACAATTCGTGTAACCCTGCAGTTCTTGGTAGATATCAAAAGTCGACTACTGCCCAAGGAATCAAAAACTGCTACAAGTTTATATTTAATCGGTTCGGTTTAGGTGTCTATCTGCAATCATGGTACCTGAAGTCTGTCAATAGTCGAGAAAATCGACTGCATAAAGAGGATGCAGTGAATAAATACAATAGTTTATGGCTATTCTTTTTCCTTTTGATTCTATCGGTTTTATCTACAATCTATGTAGAGAATTTCCTCTTCCATTTTTTCCTTTCCGATCTTTGCCATCCAACGCAAATTACTGGAAGAATAGAATATAGTAGTTTTATGACCGATAAATTTTCTCCACTCATTCGCAACTGCCTTCAAATATGTATATCATAACTGCAGATAGAATCCTTTGCAGGAACTCATGGAAAATAAAGATTTGGGAGCTTTGCGAAGTAAGGTATTTCTGGTATCCATCAAAAACTGAAGGGTCACAGAGTACAGAACAGGTTTTGCCTTCATATGACTTTAATATGACTGAAGGACTGGGTGAGCCAATCGTACTGTATGAGGTAAAAATTTAAATTCATTATTATTTATTAAGTAAGACTGTAATCCAAACTGTAAATTCGTGGATCATTTTTATGACTTGAATCTGTGTAGAACTTTACGCTGATTTTTAAGTTTTAGAACAGGTTTTTAAGTGTTCACCCGAAGTTAGGGTTTCAAGAGTTGTTTAAGTCTTTGAATATCCAAAGTAAGTCGTTTCCATGACTGCCCAAGGAAAAAATTATTGAATGTAGAGTTTTGATTCATGTTTAAATTAGGCGCGGTTTATAGCATTACAAAAATTTGAAGAGGTAAAACATATAGGAGATTTGATCTTTGAATATAATTTGTATAGTCACATCCGTGGAACAAACCACTTTTTTGTAACTACATCAATAATATATTACAAATTGTGGTGAAATAAAGATAAGAATAGTGTGATAAGTAAAAAAAAATAAATGCCTAAAATATGTAAGGAGTCTTAAATAGTTATTTATGGAATAAGAATACAAAATAATATTTTGACAGATGAATATGGACTTTTATGTACGTGTTAGCTTGACTACAATTAGTGCGAACTCTGGCGAATTGATTTATGGACCTTTTGTTACCAGGTTCGGTGCCCTTCCCAAAAGCATAGGAAGTATGCATCCCTTACATACAAAATTTTCAGTATAAGCTTGACTAACCATTAATTTTCAGGAGCGTGTACTGAAGTGGGTCAGTGGCCGAAAAATTTATTATTTTTCTTTTATGGATGAATCCTTGTTGGATGGATACATGCTGGTGAAGCAATAATGAACTGAATCAATATTTTGGACACATTAGTGTCACTCTTTAGATGTTATATTATTTAGAAATACACAAATACTTCATGGACACTTTAATAGACCTTTTTAGTAATGACGTCACATACGCCAAATAATAGATAATCCCATAATGCACATTGTCATGAAGAATTTCTCAATATTTTTACTAGATCGATTTTCGACCTTTTGTACTTTGGACATAAGTGCCAAAAAATGCCTCCTTTGTCATGACCTTAAATATCGTGATATTCTGGCAATATTAGAAATATTTAAGAAGTTTTCATACCCTCAAGTGACAAACTAAAAAAATTATAGAATTTATATATTTAAATTTATAGAACATTGACTTTTATAGTAATTAATAAATTAAAATTATATCGATGTTACTGAGCATGCGCATTAAAGATAATTTCATGTAAGCNCATGAAGAATTTCTCAATATTTTTACTAGATCGATTTTCGACCTTTTGTACTTTGGACATAAGTGCCAAAAAATGCCTCCTTTGTCATGACCTTAAATATCGTGATATTCTGGCAATATTAGAAATATTTAAGAAGTTTTCATACCCTCAAGTGACAAACTAAAAAAATTATAGAATTTATATATTTAAATTTATAGAACATTGACTTTTATAGTAATTAATAAATTAAAATTATATCGATGTTACTAAGCATGCGCCTTAAAGACAATTTCACATGAGCGAAGTAGCCTCGCAACAGGATATCATTCAAGAGAAGTATGGTTATGGTTAAAAGTACGTCTATAATAAACTAGTTGAAGAGAAAAACACTGACACAACATAGCACCAAGAAACACAAAAATATTTATTAGAACTAGAAAATGACAAGATTAAACAAATGACATATCAATAAGACCTCATCTGCGTATGAGGCTATTCTTCCCGGATATGCGAATCGGGAATAACACGGATAATGTTAAATTTGTATTTTATTCAAATTTAAGAATATTCTTTTATATCGTTTTTTGTAAATTTTAAGCACATTAGTGTATCTATTTTACGAAACACGTATTGGTTATTCATAAATACTTGTAAATTCTTTTAAAAATAAATTTATTTGATGCTGTTCATTTCTATAGTATCTTAGTAAATAGTACACAAGGGTCAGATTCGGTCTGTGCAATTTCAACTATGACAATTTGTTGCAGGTTGCCTAAATATATAACGCACACTAAAAGAGTTTATTACGCTGGATTCACTTCGATTATAGGAGATATGGGGTATGTACCTAATCGAGTCCATGAAATATTTGCCAATATAAAATAATATGAATCAATTTTTGTACGAAAATGAGTTCATAAAACTGCATTTTATGGTAAGGTCGACCCAAAAATTAAATACTATATTATAAGTAATTGAATTGCATCATAAAATTTTTATAAGTTTATTGACAAAGCGACGGGTTTCAATATATTCAAAAACAAATGAAATTGAGTGGGGTAGTGTATTAGTTTTATTTAAATTAAAAGTAGCCGAGATTTTCCTGCATCATTCAGTGTAACACATACATGCATTAATATAAGTAGTTATTTTAAATTGTTAAAAACAAATAATAAAATTACTCTCAGGTAAAGCTTATAAATAGGTAATCAAAATTTAAAATATCAGGTAAAATTTGGCCAGAACTTAAACTGCAAAATTCGTCCTAAATATACATAAATAGTGAGGTAAATGAGACACAAACTTATGTCCACGCGACCCATTGAAAAATAAACAAGAGGTTATTTCTGTGTTTGACAAATAAGAGTATAGGATAACACCGATGGTTTGCGGCCCGATAAAAATTGTTTACCAATAAAAAGGAACACTTTATTTTTACCTAAGGTTACACAGGCTGCTTTGTTTTTAACACAAAGTGATTTTTCCCTTGTACATAATATTTAACGTTTTGCCGAATGTACCTACACCCAGGTGTCCAACATCAAATATTTTTCTTTAGATCAATGTACTGATTCTCTTTAAATACGTATTTAATGGATAATCCCCGAGCATTGTACGTTAAAAGTAATAACTTAAATTTTATGTCGTTAGTTCTATAAAAATATATTTTTTATAGATATAAATTACGTGTTCGCATTGGTGTGTGTATTGTCTTTTATGTGTATGCAAATTTTTGTAAGAACAAAATAATAAACAATTTAATTCTCGCAAAATATTTCCATATCCGCTTTCACAAGAGGTTGCATTATTTTCTCGGAATATTTAATTTAACAGTTTCAATCCGTTTTTTTTTTTTTGTTGAAAATTAAATCTCCATTATGTATATATTTTAACTACACATTTTATACATTTTATTTCAGTCAATTTAATATGTAAAACCATATCGTTAATTTTGTTTTCTCATCGACATATCTGCCACCATCTCCCAAGAGAGTCATACGCGAAACGCTGAAGCCTCAGTAATTTTCTATAAAAAGGTATCCTAATAAGGACTGAATTAAAAAGTAGAGCATTTTTTGTTTTCCATTAAGACAACTAAAAACCATTATAAAATATCTAATTTTCATCAATAGCTTCGAAACATGATTAAACTACAGGCATAAAAAGTCAATAATTTCGAAGGTGAAAACATGATTCAATGAAATGACATTTTTCGAATAAAAAAATCCCGATTTTCTGTTTACCTAAATAAAATTTAATATTTTATTTGATACCGACAATTGTTTCATCGTTAAAGGAAAAATTTGGAAATTTAAAAAACCGATTCGATTTTGTAAATATAAGTGTGGTATGATCAAACGTTGTGAATATATTAACAATATCGCCAAAATGCTTTTAAAATTTATCATTGGTCAAAATTCATATTTTTTTATAATTTTGTTGATTGAATGAGTACATTTATGAAGAAAAGGAAGTTATCAGTGATTTAACATTTGTAATAAATATAACAAAGTTAAATTAAACTTGACCTAGATTATCTTACTATAAATTTAAAGCCTTGAATTCAAATGTCTAGATACTAGAAAAATTGAATAAATCTTCAGAATTTCAATTCTATTTGAAAGCATTATCTTGTAGTGCTCGTTTGATTAATTGCCTATCCTAAATGTTATAAATAATTGCGGGATCATAATATGTACTCACTTGTATTCTATGCCTTAAATTAAATTTAATTTTCTACTGGTAAAATTGAAGACATTTCCGTTAAGATTTGTAAAACCTTTTTTGACAGACAAAAATAGGAGATGCATGCATTGGAATATGTTACCGTTAGTTATTTTACCCTATTATTATAGTTAGTAAATATGTAACCTCTAGAAAAATAGTTAATAATCCTCATCAGCAACAACTTTTAGATTGAACTGTATTTGACAGCAGTAACAATATGTTAAAATTGATGGACAGAATGATTTAATTAAGTAATATGTAATTATGTAGTAATTATATATTAATAGCTAATGTAGGTTTTGTAATTTATTTAATAACAGGTTAATTTGGTGAAATATTCAAACCATTGCAAATAATGATAAGAAAATATTTATTGACTAAAGATATTCATTTAAGGCATAGTTTTAATTTTTTCTCCGTTAATTTGCGTAAAAAGGTCAAGAAAGAAAGTCAAGGGTTATTTTTATTAATTAATTTTTACTTTCTTACACTAAAAAAGGTGAACGAATAATATAGTTAACGTTTCGAAAATGAATCTGTTTCGGTTTTCAAAACTACGAATGACGTTTTTTCAAATAATTTTTAAAGTTTAAATTTTGTCTATACATATTTACTTCCACACGTATTAGAGATATCATATCAAATGCATACCATTATTACTAATAAAAGTACAGCTTGTATAAAAAACGTATCATTCTGTGACATTAAATGTAAAAGGATACTAAAAACAATTAGCTATCTGAACAATAAGATTTTCTTTGATAATGAGAGTTCATATTTTCAATAATTTTAAGATCATTAGTGGGATTAGAAGAGCAGACTTTCAGTTCATTTCTTCGTATCGCAGATGAACAAGAAGACTAATTTCTTCTATTTCCGTATGGGAGAAAAATATCGCCTGGAAACCGAATTCAACGAAATTTCTCCTGACAGTTAATAATAAAATAAGTCTTTCTTACATTAATTTCAGCGCTGCTTATCCCAAAGCCGGGATTATATTATACCGGTGAAAACGACCCGCAACCCAACTTAACTTGGTTTTACGTAGACAGATAGATTTCTATATAAAGTTAGGTTAGGCAAGATTAAGTTTTTTTTGGGCTGAATCAAAATTCGGTTCAAAGAATTTAGGGCCTTATTTTTAAATAAGACTTTTTTCCTATAAACGTGAGTCCATAAATGCTTAGCTTTCGATATACCTACAGGGGTTAAAATTTTTAATTTTTTTCGAGTTTTTAGTAATAATTTCCAAACAGATTTGAATGTTAGCATAAAACTTGGGGTACGGGGGTTTTTTAGGATGCTAAATTTAAATATGCCATTGCGTTTGAAGCTACTTGTTTTTTTTGATAATGACAATACTACCGCTTAGTCATGCAGCAGTGATTTTCTCAAAAACGCTTTGTTGTATCAAAACAATGTAAAGAGCTAAAATTCAAGATCATTGAACTAATTAGATGGTGAACTTAAATTTCTAATTTTTCACAATGAATAGTTAATAAAATTTGAAAATATAACTCTTCATCAGCCAATACCTCCCAATATAAATTTTTTTGCTTAAAATTGATGGAAATAAACGTACTAATGAAACGTCAATGTACAGGATAACAAAATAGCTTGGGCCAATTTAATTCAAGCCTTTCCTTATAGGTGGCGCCCTCTATACGCAGCTTCAAAAGCAATGACATATTTAAATTTAGCATCCTAAAAAAAAAACCGTACCCCAAGTTTTATGCCAACATTCAAATCTGTTTGGAGTGGACTAGTGGACCCAGTTTATAGGGAAAAAAAAGTCTTATTTTGGCCTCAAAGATATGCCCCTAAATTATTTGTACTGAACTTTAAATCAGCCTGTACCTATAACTTAAAATGAAGCGAGAACAGTTTTTTTTAGATTTAATGTACATTAAAGAACCTAAACATAAAAATCTATACCTTCTGATTAAATGATACTTCAGTACAATTTACATTCTACCTATATCAGAATATCTCAAGGTTTTCGTCTTCTTTCTTAGTTCCTTTTTCTCTGTAATATCACATCCCTGCGAATTCAAATTAATGATAACTAATTTAAAGATTAAATGAAATTGGTGCTGCAATGGAATTTTTTCCATGTAAAAGACACACAAAACGCAAAATATTATCAAAATTTTTAACCAAAATTAGTATTACTACTTAGTTGCTAGTAAGTACTACTGTAGGAATTTACAAATACTTACTTGCAGGAAAGTACGCGTATATTTAGTACTGAAAATATGATTGATGATTTTGTACATATATCTTAATGTACTTGTTTGAAATTTACAAATCGATCCAGTTATAAAATATTGACGAAAAGTAAAAGGATACTCAATAAAATTCCTCTAGCTGTATTTATAGAAACTGACAGCGAAAAAACTAGAGTATATCTACAACACATTCAAAAGTTATCTTCATATAGTTTCCTCTACACAGTCTTCTCCGAATTCATTGTAAAACAATATCTACATAAAAGAATGCCAGGATATTTATAGCTTAAAAATAATTGAAATGAATTTCAGAGAACTGGGAATTACATTGAGATAACGGCTTTGCCCATAACAGGGAAGTTGACGGACTGATATCAAACAAACGTGGCTAAATTAACGGGTTTTTTATTTGCCACTAGGGATTTCATAAAAATTCACCATTTAAAATACGGTTATAACTTTAATAAATAAAAAAATTAAAAGTTACCTATGTACTTTCGACTATGGGCATTTTAAGTATTTTCGACCTCCGACGTAATCTAAAATTGAAAGAAACTAAAAATATATTTAACCATTTCATATACTTCTAATACACGATTTTGGCGAACACTCTGTATAACATATTCAAACTAACCTTAACTCATATTTGGAAGTTCATCAATATTACATTTTTATGGCTTTTCTGATGAAGCGGTATTATTAGTTAAAAATTGTCTTAACGGACGTACTCAAACAATTTATAGTAGTAGTAGTAGTAGATTTTCTAATAGCTTTGATATTACCTCAGGAGTACCGCAGGGCTCAGTGTTGGGACCTTTGCTATTCTTGATATATACTTCCGATATCCTCAAGTCTTTAAAAAATTGTGAGATTCAGGCTTATGCTGACGATACCCAGCTATATTTTGATTTTCATCATACTGATTATCTTCATGCAGCAGAACATATTAACGAAGATTTGCAATTACTTTGTGAACTTTTTGATGATCATAATTTAATACTTAATCCTTTAAAATCTCAGTTAATGTCAATGAAAGGATTTTTTAAAATATAATTTTGACATTCGATTAAATAATTTACGCTTACCTTTTGTGTATTCAACTAAAAAATTGGGAATCATTTTATATTCGGATTTTCGTTATAGAGATCATGTAAAGAAATTGTTTAAAAAATCTTTCACTGCATTAAAGCTTCTATATTTCAAAAGGCATACCTATAGTTTTATCAAATTTCAATTATTGTGATGTGATTTTATTTATGGTTACTGTTTAGATGGGTCTTCTAGGAATCATATACAAAAGGTACAAACTGTTTGATTCTAAATTAACCTTTAATGAGTATGCTTGATAATATTGTTTTTGTTTGCGTACAAAAGCTTGGGCTTTGTTATTCGATATTTTAATTATTTTGTTAAGTCCAAACTGGATTATGTTTCAATATTTGTAACAAATTAACGCAGTTGAAAGTATGCAACGTTATTATTTCAAAAGTCTGTCTTTCAAACTAGGTATGGTATGCCTGACTGTTGGAATTTCGAAACAGGAATTGCTAAATAGATTTTCGTTTATTAACCTGCAAGACCGGCGAATAATTTCTTCCCTAATGGTTTTACACAAATTAGTTCATGCCATGATCTTATTGATGACCCTAATATAATAAAATATGTTAAATTTTTGTATATATTTTAATGCCTTTTATTCACCAGTTTATTACAAACATATTGCAGAATCGTAATGCATAGGTTCAGTAGGAGTAATTGAAAAAATTGAATTTCGTCGATTACCACGTCAGTTATCATAAATCGAAAAAATGTTTCAGCCAAACCTTACGTAGAAGCCGTAGAATTCGACTCTGCAATAAAAAATTGGAGTTCCTATTTTACATTTCAAAATTACCCACCTCCGTAGGTGGGGGAGAGGGACTAATTTTTGCAATAAAGTATTTCCAGAAAACAATCACTAAAATTTTGATGTAAAATAAACTAGAGTTTAAAATATTACTGAGAATGTATGTGTTGTTTATGAGAGATCCATCAATCAGTTTTGACATAAGCCTACTTTGAGAAAAGTCACTTATTTTCTTCACTGTAATATTGTAAGAGTTCAATTAAAAGCCTTTTTTCTCTAAAACCGTCCACTTTAGGAAGTTCTAACAAGTGTACCTACATTATTTTTAGAAAATAAAATTGTACATTAGAAATTGAAGCCCGAAAAACCTAACCTCAAAAATATTACAACTTAAAATGTAATACGCATGTAGCATAACTAGCGCTTTCTCTAAAATATACAAAAAATAATTAGACCAGCGTATTTGACTTCCTTAAAAACCCCGGAATACCAAATTTCATAAAAATATTTCGCACCGTTTGGAAATTTTCGTAAAAATTCTATTTCATTTTTTTTTATTTTGTCACTTTGTATCTCGAAAACAAGAGGAAATAGACATATAGTTCATAAGAAAAAAAATTCTTTTTGCCGTACTATCACCCCCTGAATTTACGGGAGGTCTTTCTGAAACACCCTGTATATGCTGAATAGAGGAGGAAGTATATCGGAAACTATTAGTAGTTGTAGAATCTTACATACGAATTTTTACCACAAAATATTACATTGCTCATGCATTTTTTATTTTATTTACTGCAAACTATGAACCCCTGATGCATGGCGAAAAAATGTTCCAGACAAAAACGGTTATTCATTTTCTGTCAGTGTTGTCGTTTACAGAGAGGTGGAGTAGGTATTCGGATTTTAATTTAATAAAATTTCATTGTTTTGCTAATTATGTGCTTTCACTGTTTTTACGATTTCGATTAATTTACCTCTACGCGGAAATCAACGACTACTAAGATATAAACCTCCAAATGTTGTTTGGCTTACAATTAACCAAATGTTCTGAGCATTCTAGCTGACATTTGAATAAAGCAAAGTTAGAAAATCTACTCGTACGAAATTATCGGAATTGTTAAAAAACTATTCATACGAATATAGTGGTTACACGGCTAAATGGAGTAAAATTGATTCGAACTGTTTAATACCGCTCGCATGCAAATATACGTAGGTACGTGTTTTAATGTTATTTCGAATGAACGGAGTTTTGCATTCGCATTAAATGTAACGCGCGTTTCAGTAAAATAACAAAAGTTTGAATAAATTTAAAGGTATTTTAGCTATATTAGTAGTGAAGTTATGTTTTTTACATCCTATAAAAATATACATACTTATTACAAATATAAAGATTTTATAATTCAAGGTTGGCAAAAGGAGTTTTGTTCCAAAGTAGGGTGTTATTGAGGCACATTTCAATCTAGAGTCTTTAATTTTCAGGTGTCCTCCTTGTTTCAAGTACAAAATAAGCCTAGCTAAAATATGGCAGGGTCTTTAAAAAAATGAAAAAGAAAAGTTTTTGAAGGCCCTTAATATTTTAAGAAATCAAAATTGTACTAACGTAACTTGATGAAAATTAATTTTTATCCAAGGATAATCCCTGTTGAAATATAACTCACTTGGTTTAAGCAGGCTAAAATTTTGCTGTTTATGAAATTTCTTGACAACTTATCAATATTTTTGGACATGAAATTGTAAGAAAATGTAAAAACAAACATTTTTGAAGAATAAATAACACTTTCAATTCCGAAACGTCACATAATGATTCGTCGTTGAATGCAGAAGAAATCTAGGTAGTAATTAAAAACATAAAATTAAAAAAAATTTATTGATGATGGCTACCGGAAGGTGATCACAGTAAATATATGATTTTATATTGAAATAGAGGAGCAAAAATGTGATTTCGATTTTCGTGTCGCCCTACAAATAAACCCGAAAACTGAGAAAATCAAAATCTAAAAGTTTGAAAAACTTCCCAAACTGAAAAGATGTTTTCGATTACTATTCAGAAAATTGTTAGGTACACAATAAATTAAGCGATTTTGCCCTAAATAAACCAACTCTTTGTTTGTTTATTGTAATATCTCATTATGTTTATGAAAATAGAGAAGGAAAAAGCAAAAATCTCGAATTTTAATTTCGTCAACTTTAATGTTTTTTTTATATATTAGATACACTTTTGTCCTTTTAGAAATTTTCATCAAATGTTATAAAAACGTCATATCAAAAAATTTACATCATAGCTCGCTTGCAAGTTGACGAGAAAAATAAACAATGAATAAATCATGAATATATATACCTAGTTACATGTTTCGTAAATATACACGCTTACCTATATGTATACATTAAAAAAAAAACAAATTTACCCTAACCAAACGATTTTTTTCTGATACAAGTACTTATATTTCATTTATTTTTCAGAATTATGAGTTACTAGGCACCAAAGAAAAGAATCACTATTTTTCAATCAAGAATAAATTTACTTGATAACTTATCTGAATTAGCATATCAGTTCTATCATAACCTTCAGTTAAATAAAATTCTTCCATCTTAATTTATTGATTTAATTTAAGTGAAAATATTTTATTTAATGCAAGATTATGATATACTTGGATTGTACACAGTAAGTATTTTATTGACGTACCTATATTATACCTTCAAAATGTATAAAATATTGAGATGAAATCAGATGTGAGAGAGCAAATTAAAATTTAAATTAAATTTCTATTTAAAAGACAAAGCGGTAAAGATAATGTTTGAAATGGTTATTATAAAATTAAGAAAACATTTAATTAAAAAAAATTGTTGTTAGTATTGAATAAGTAGTAGGAATCATCGGATTATTAGAATAGGATAAATTTCAAAATTCAAATATAAAAATAATTATAATTTTGGTCAGATAGAGCATATGCCAAGAAGTTGTTAGAAAACATAACTAAAAGTAATTCAAATTCATAAGTGACAGATATCTAATAAAAGTTAAAATGTCAGAGTGCTCATAAATAGTTATAATATAAGGTAAAATACTAATTAGGAAAAGATATTAAGGTTTAAAGAAAAAGTTGTATATCAATAAATCAATATGTCATAGAAATGTCAAAATTAAAGTGGGATTCACAAGGAATAAAGTAGTATATAGAAAAGTCAAATAAGAGTATAGAATGAGAAATATTTTGAAGTAGAATGTAAATGTGATTGTTAAGAAACTAGAATAGGGCATAAGTGTAAAGGTTTAAGTGAAGTGAGGTGAGTGAAAAAGAAAAACGGCAAGTAAAAAGAAAGCAAAATCAGATATGTGGAAAGGCCTTAACAAGGGAGAAACCAAAAATCAAGGTAGTGAAAAAGAAAAAATAAATTATTGATTAGTTACGAATTAATTTGGGTGAAAAAGTCAGATATTGTAGAAAGATATTAAAAAACCCGGAAAACAAGAGAATCTTTTATCGAGAGAGTGTTAAAGAAATAAAGAAAAAGAAACCAGCAGAAGCAGCAGAAAGAAAGCGGACCAGCAGCAACAGCAGCAGAAAGAAAACGAACCATCAGCACCAGCAGCAGAGAGAAAGCGGAAAGACAGCAGCTTCCGAGAGAAAGAAGTACAACAGCAGGCAAGTCCCAGGAAACCAGATAAATAAGAGGCCTAGTAGTAGCAGTAGCAGAGAGAAAGTGGAAGTAGTAGCAGGAGCAGGTCCCAAGAAATTCGTCAGAAAGCGGTATAGCCGACAGTGTCCAAAAAGCTATTGAGACAGGAAAAAAAAGGAATTAAACAAATAATACGTATAAAAAAGGTACCTTTCATTTTCGTAGACAATTTGTGCACAAATTAAAAGTAAAATTCGCTTGAAAGTTTTCAGAAATTCAAAGATTTCAATTTTTAACAAATTTAATTCAGATATATAGCAAGCATCATAAAAATTTGGCCAAGCATTTTAGATTTATAGATATGAAGATTAGTGATAGGTTGGAACATATTAGAACAAGAAATTATACGAGAAAATTGAAAGTACATATAGACAGCAACCAGTAATACAGTTATTTCAGGAAATTAGCCAAATCGAAATAAATTCTTGTTGTAAGTGTTCAAGACATTGTAAAAAACTTCAAAATATTTGATAGTGTGTGACATTTCTAAACTGAAACATTGATATACAAAATAAAATATTAATAAATTAATTTATTGATAACATCTGTTGTTTAGAGTTGTTAGTTGTGTTTGGTTTCTGGAAGAATAAAATATTGATTTGATCCGACTACTGAGGAGAGTCTAAAGCTAGCAGGGAAAAAGGTATACAACAAACCTCACACTAAAATCATATTTACTTGTTACACTAAAACAAAGTTTAAAATTTAATTTGGCGCTCATACAAATACAAAGTCACACAATATATTCACTTAAATAAACAGATCTTGACGGTAGATTTAATTTAATACTATGATGCGTTTGTACAGAAATCAATGTGTTATTTCGCATTTTTGAAAATTTATGTAGAACTAGAACTAACAAAAAATGTAGCATAAATGAATCCAACAAAAGGTAGGTACTCCCATTAAATGATTCTGACTATATTAATTAAGATATAAGTGAATTTATTAAACAATTTATCGGAGTTGATACAGCGAAGCATATTTTTTATAAAAATACTGCTTACTCAATGGTAGATATTTCGAAACTACGAGTAATGAAATACAAATTTAGATGATTTCCGATGACAGTTAATGATCACAAACAATTATTTAATAAAAACGGTATTATCTAATATACTACACCTTAAATATTCAGTTAAAGTTAAATTCTAAGAAATTCTTCCATATCACACAGAAGCAATTGCACAACGTCGCCCGCATTTCGCGGTGTAGGTGTCGAGAGCATTAAAAGTTCCTTGAGGCGTGATGTGAGTGAAGTCATTAAGGAAACCTCGATAAAAAACAGATGCATAACGAATTTTGCTGACACGTGTTCTCGCACGTGTTGCGCCGTCGACAAAAAAGATAAGTTGCAATGGAAAACAAATGCACCCCTCCAATGCCATCTCGTGCATGAATGGATCTTATCAACCTCCTGATAACCAGAGAATGCGCCAAAATAACTAAGGTGATAGCTTATCACCACCACCGCCTAGATTATAATATCATGACGAAGTGTGTACGTTTTTATCAAACACTTGATAATCGTCTCATAATTTGCTATTCGCCTAGGAAGGGGCAATCTCTACCGGGTATCTTCCAACCAGTACACGTTTAAGTTTGTAGGTGATCGTATGTGATTGAAAACACTGTTCAACCCTTACGAATATTTCAGTGGTTGGAAAAAATGAAAGTGCAACTAATAGTAGGATCGTACCAGAAAATGGAAGTCTGGAATTAGTTCTTGAAATCCGAAAATCAATGCGCAGTTTGAAAATTTGGTTGGGAAGCACTTCATATAATTCAAATAAATGAAGTCATTCCATGAGAAAGTCTTTTAACTGAGGTTTATTGAAGCGTTTCCTTCATGTTCAGTGGTGATGATCGTAACATGTGCTCTAGATTTGAAACACGAAGTGTGTGGTTTACTAGTGTGCTGTTTGTACAATGACGTCAGGCCAAAGTGCGGTAAAAAATAAATATACGCAGTTCTATTGTTATTTAATGGCGTTTGCGCTTTATTGTTTTATTAATAGTTTACGTTTGCCATGCACCTACGTGGGACATACGAGTAGTTGAAATGCTACAAGTTAATATGTAGGTTAAGCTGAGAAAAGAAAAAAGGTAGCAGCATTAAAACAAAACATTTGAATTTATATCGTTCTAAAAATTTCATATCATTTTTATTACCAAATAATACTAAAATATCATCCCCTCCTCCACATCAACCATAAACTTTGGACGTGGTTGTGTCAGGGACAGTAAATATATGTATTTCTATTAAACAAAGGATTAAACCGTGTATTAAAGAACCAACTCCAATTTTTAAATCTGTTCTTAAACAAAGGAGTCATTACTCTGTAACGTCATACGAAACCTTTGTGAAATATAAAAGAAATCCCTTCGATGGTATAAAGCTTAGTGAATAAACACGCTTTATAAAATAACACAATTTCTTTGTTGACTAAGTCAACGGAAACTACATGAGAATGCAAACTGTTGTAAATAACCATAAATACGCTGGCTAAACCACGAAACATTGTTCATAAAGGCCACAGTTTAGAACTAGAAGCGTAAATAACTTCACGGAATTCACTATTGATAAACGCATTCAACACATTTCTTTTATTCACCCGCAATTTATTCACTTAATACTGAATTTATAAATCCACTGTCGTTTTTTTATGATATAAACAAAGATTATGCAAATTTTGTAATAAATAATATAGGTAAAGGTTTTTAATTTTTGTGTATACCAAAGAGGTAACTCCCTAGATATCATTAATAATAAGTATCCGCAATAAAAAAAAATTAGGCAAATAGCACTAATGAAATAAAAACATATACAGTGTGTTTTACTTAAGGACATTATACAAGAAATACGGAATAAAATTCATATCTTTTGAATGAGTTATTTTTTTTTAAAACGTTAACTGATTTTGATTTTTTCCCATCTTTCGTTTATATAATAATTAATTTTTCTTCAACCCCCTAACCCCCAGTTACTCCTACTTTTTTGTTTCAAATGGAAACATAAGGCATAAGGGGGCTCGTTGAAAAGCTTATAGAAAACCGAATCCAGCTATACCAAATAAACAAGTTTTATTTTTTCAATAGCAAGGTTTTTAGGGTTGTATAAAACACCTACTTAACAAGTGAAATAAAATTTAATTATCTTCAATGTTATCCTCCATAAATTTTCAGAGAATAAAATAAAGAATATGAAACTGTACCTATCACTGCTAAAGCAAAAAAGATATATTTTTTGTTGCGTTTTTTTGGAACCACTTACTTGCCAGGCTTTTTGGTTAATTTTTTGCTTTAGTTATAAATTGGAGTTCGAAACGTTACTATTGTGTCAAATCAAGTTATTTACTGAATTGCTATGGCATTGTCAGAAAAGCAACGCATTGAAATCTTGATATTGCCTGGATGTGGAGACAAAATAAGAAGTCAGGCTTAAGTGCGCGATTTATTTAATGCGAAATATCCCGAAACCAAACTGCAATTCGAATGTTTCTGAAACAAGAGAAATACCACCCCTATAAGGTATGTCTTGCCCAAGAGCTTTTGGAAGACGATTATGATAGGCGATTACAATTTTGTGTGGAAATGATGAGACGGTGTGACGACAATAATGGTTTTCAACGAGACGTACTTTTTTCGGATGAAGCTACGTTTTATTTAAATGGAGTGGTTAACAGGCACAACTATCGCTTTTGGTCCCAGGAAAATCCACACTGGACATGCGAATCGCATACGCAGCATCCACAAAAAGTTAATGTATGGGCAGGTATCATCAACAACAGAATCTTGGGCCCATTCTTTTTTGAAGAAAATCTTACTGCCGCACGCTACCTGGATTTCCTAACATTTGACCTGATACCTGCTCTAGCTGTGATTTTCCCTCATGAAATTGATCCAGATATACCGAATGAAAGAATTTGGTTCCAACAAGATGGCGCTCCCCCACATTTTGGTATTGATGTTCGAAGATACTTAGATGAAATGTTTCCAAATCGCTGGATTGGTAGACGGGGTACAGTTGAATGGCCGCCAAGATCCCCCGACTTAACACCCCTGGATTATTTTCTTTGGGGATATTTGAAAGAAAGAGTCTACCAGGACAGACCGGATAATATTGAGAATTTAAAGAACAAGATTAGGGCGGAGATGCATAATTTACCAGCTGAAGTCATTCAGAATGCTGTGGACAGCTTTTACTATCGTCTTGGAGAATGCCAAATAGTGAATGGAGGACATTTTCAGCATTTGCGACATTGAGTTTATTTTTGTAAATTATCTAGTTGTTTCAATTTCTAAATGAAAAAAAAACTTGCTATTGAAAAAATAAAACTTGTTTATTTGGGATGGCTGGATTCGGTTTTCTATAAGCTTTTCAACGAGCCCCCACATGCTTTATGTTTCCATTTGAAACCAAAAAGTAGGGGTAGCTGGGGGTTAGGGGGTTGAAGAAAAATTAATTATTATATAACCGAAAAATGGGAAAAAATCAAAATCAGTTAACGTGTTTCGGCGTTTTAAATAAAATTAACTCATTCAAAAGATATGAATTTTATTCCATACTTCTGGCCATCCCTGTATATATTTTTTCTTTGTTAGATAGACCCCCATAATGGTGCGTTCAAAACATGTTCCCGATTATTGTATCATTTAAAGCCACGGCCAACTATAATCACTTTTATATTAGAAAAGTATAAGGATTTTTTTTAACCAATTCCAATGGATATCGAGTCAGAATATCCTGAAACACAAAGTTGCATCAAATCAAATTATTCAATTTTTAAAACTATCAGCAGCTATACAGAGTGCCGCATTTCTCTACTGGCCTAACCTAACTTAATTTTTTCAAACGAAACATCCCGAATATTATTGCATTTTGATCTTCCCGTTGATTTTAGGGAGTAAAGTCACGATGTCACGATATATTTTTTTAATTGACGGTTGCAGCATCCTGGAACATATAAATACCCCTCCCAAGCTAAATATTATAACAAGATGCGACTTCCGCCTTTGTCTTAATCATGAAATAGCCTATCTTCTTTACTTTAACAGATTTTAAATGGAGACATTGTAAATGCGGATCTTAATTTTAGAAGTTTCAATCATGGAATCTTGGTGGTTTTATTAATGGTGCCCTATGTTAAATATGACATAAGTAAACGCAAAATAGAATCTTTGTTTGATTTTATTATTGGTATCTGTTGCTTACAATTTATGAGATATTCGCAGCTTTTCATGATTTGTTTGGTGTTCAGTGGAACAATAAATCTATCCAAAAGAGGTGCACTTATGGAGGAATCTTCTTTCTCTTTCTGTGGGATTTAGTTACGGGTGAACACCTCAATAACCTAAACAGAGATAGCTTTTATACCCAACTATTGCAGCTGATCATAGTGCGGAAACTGTATCAAATTTTGTGCATTAAGCTCTGGAGATTGTAAAGAAGTGGGCAGATAGGAGATTATCTTCGGCACACGATTACGTATAAGCCAAGAGCTAAAATATCTAGGATTAATTCCAATTACCTGGAATGTCAGCATACAAACATAACTTATTCAAGAAAGAAATGTCTTTAAGTGTGGCCAAATGAGCGAGAAAAGAAATCTGAGCACTAAATACTGAGGCTGTACAGTGCTGTGGTAATCTGATGGCAAACGACAAATCAAGGAATGACAAAACTGGAGCTATCCGAATTCCAAAGATTAGCCTATCTTTGCATTACGGGTGTTGTATTAGCAGCTGCAGAAATAGAAACTGTTCTGAGTCTTCCGTATTTAGACCTTTTTATTAAAGCGACAGCAATAATGGAGCCATACAGTTTGAAATATAACAAGAGTAATCACAAGGTTTTGAGATGAAAAATGAAATTGAACTTTGAAAAACTCTAAATTGTGATGATAAAGTATAACCCAGTGACAATATGATGGTTGAAAACCTCTTAAAATGACGTAGTTTCGGTTGATATTAAAGCTTGAAAATATAACGTTTTAAATTACACGAATTTTCAACCAAATATTAAAGAAACATAATACGAAATAATATGAAAAGTTAACTGCATAGGTTATAATCAAATGTTATAAAATTATGGTAAAATTTACAAAATTATTGTAGTTACGGTAAAACCAAAGCAAGTAACTCTTTAAGCTGCGAAGTTATTATATAGAAGCTTCAAAAAGGAGTTATTCTAGTCATGGAAAAACTAAAAATGCTTTTGGAAAACCATTAACACCGCATTAATCACAATTTTGAGTGTCTTTACAAATATGCTTGACAAAACAGGAAAGGTAGGTAGGTACATTTTCTGATATCTTCATGTTCTTCGTCATCTTTCAATGCGAAAAATTAAAAGAAGTTGCTCTAGTTTAGCATTACGCTTCATCACTTCCTGGATAGATCTACCTATTCTATCATTGTCTTACAAAAACTGCGATTTCTTGTCTATAAAATGCCAGCCTTAATGTATTGTATAAATAGATATCTGATAAAATTGAGACTGAAATTGTCTTTTACTTTTTTAATTGACAAAATACTCATCTTGACCCAAGAGGGAACTAATTTCTAAATCTCCTTCAAAATTTTGTTTGAGAAAGTAAGTTTGTTCGATTAAGTAATACATATTAAATTTATAAATAAAGTTAATGTTATGGAAAATTTTATGTGATTATAATAATACAAGATGTATACACAAGTTGCCTTGACACGTACATTATCTGTAATGGTACCAAATTTTTAACAAATAAAAAAGTCTGAACTGTAACAATTCTAGGAAAAGAAATTTCGCTAATAATTTTGGTGATTAGATTATTTTTAGTTTATTTAAAGAATTAAAATTATTAAAAGAATAACAGTATTCTATTAAATGTATCCTCGACACATACAAGATGTCCCAGAAATAAGTGCTAAGTACATATAACTCATCAGAAACTACTATTTCTTGTTAATAATTTTTTTCGAAAATCTCTTGGCTTTCAAGATATGATTTTTTTAAAGTTTATGCTGCCCGCTACAAGAGCATAACGCGAAACGCTTAGTCGAGTTAATAATACACAAAAACAATTAAAAATAATGGAAACTACACTGAAAGAAATGGGTTTATTAAACAGTTTCCGTAGAATAATGTGTATAGTGCATATTAAAAAAAAGTTACAACAAATATGCAATATGCATTAAAAAAAATATCCATCGCCACTCAACGAGTTTCACTAGAAAGCGCTTAATATACGTTATGCATATATGAAAATGAATTACTTATATATTATTATGTGTTATAGGCTTTATGTTCCATTTATATAGTAGAAAATATTTGTTGTATAAAGACCAATATCCGAATCTATAAATAACAGCTGTATTAACAGAATTATTCGTTTTTATAATGATTATGTTTCCGTTTTTAACGTGTAAAGCGCGTCTTATAATGGTTAAGAGATCGTCACCTCTCAGTGCATAATCGGTTATGATCGTAAAATTTCCGACAGACCGCTGTGCATCGACTATTATGCTTCTTCTAGTTGGATGCATGTTGGATCATATGTCTTTAACTCATACAGAGTATACAACAGTTTCATATATTTATTATTATAAAACTTATAATTAGTACTAGATAATCTAATAACAGTTATGGCTATCGATTAATAAAGAGTATAAACAACGTTAGCAATACGCGTTTTATATCCAATATTCACATATTCATCTGTCACATTTCGTATACAATGTTCTTTAATGACATTTCGAATTCTAATAAAGAATAAAGCGCTTTCAGTGGTAATTCTTAATGTTTGGGCAAACAAATAGTATGTCTGGTACCTCTACAAAAGTTATTAATTTTTAAAGAGTTATTTTTATTGGAATAGTCGTAAACATGCAGCAACATATTAATTGAACACACTGTGTAATGACCTTAGCGATAAAAATTGAGTAGTAAATTTATTAATGCATTAATTAGCCTCCTAACGAGTTGACTTTATTTTGATAAGGACATTTTTTATCTAAACTCATTAAAATATATACAGTAACACAATCCTCTGTAGGTATACGTATGTATAGTTTTACTTACGTATAAAATGCACGTTTTTAGTCAAGTTGTCAACCACAGTAATTTTTAAATTGTTAATAAATGTTAATTTATTATTACAGTGTATTTTTCTTCGTGGAAGTAAGTTATTATGTGTAGACGCTGAAATATGGCATTTATTTTTAAATTTAATTTGCTATATTTTCATAAATTATTCAGTAATTCTCAAAAAATAATAGTAAAACTGAAATAGCAGCATAATAAAAGCTTCGGAATAAAATAATGTCCAATAAGAAGGCAACAATTATTGGAATTAATAAAACTATTATAACAGTAATATTTTTTTTTACGCATATAAAGAATAAAATACATACAAATTTATATAGTATAGATCTAAAATTCTCCTGTTCCAAAACTTATCTTTGCTCTTTAGTAATATTTAAATAAGTGATAGTAATTCATATCCTTATAAGTCATTGAAGTAGAGATGAAATGAAATTTTAGTAACTATTTTTAAACAGTCTCTTATTCCCTTGTACCAACTTTGAATAACTTTCAAATCACGTTTGGTATCACATTATTGACATCGTTTGTTGTTTCTAAGGTATTACTTAAATAAATTCCAACAATTGTTTGTAGACATTTTTTGCTGGACAATATTTTCTGTTCTTTAAGAGATAGATCTTAAAATTTAGCATTTTAGATGATGACACCCTGTAAGCATTGGTATAGTAATAATTATAAACATTCAATGACTGGGTACTAAGGTACATGTTAAAGACTCCTTTTTCTATCTCAACTTTCTTAAATTGTTTTTGTTTTACATACATAAATTAAAAGTACAAGCTGTCAATATCACATTAAATTATAATATATTGCAAAATAAAGTTGAATTACAACAATAATTACGAGTATAAATTTACAGAGGTCAGTAAGTCAGATGTTAGATACTGTACAAATAAAATAATTTATCATTTTTATGAAACTGTCAGTATTAATTAATTTAATGAATTGCTACTGGACGAACATTTTTAAAAAGGACACTACTTCTTTAACTTTAAAAAAAATACTTAAAGCGAATCAACATATTTCTGATCTGGAAGTCAAATTACAGGAACATACTACCGACAGGAAATTGGTCTCTTCATCTTGCAATAAGTTGTTTTTAGTTCGATCTTCCTAGTAAATTAATTAAATTTAAAAATTTTATTAATTATTTACATAGACACCATAAATATGAATACAATTCTATTCTGACTGAAAAGAGACCTTAGACCTTTTTAGTAACGGCGTCACATACGCCAAATAATAGACAAACCCTTAGTGCACATTGTCATGAAGAATTTTCTAATATTTTTACCAGATCGATTTTCAACCATATTTACTTTAGACATAAGTGCCAAAAAAATTTTTTTCTTATTATTACTCTAAATATCGCGATATTTTGGTAATAAGTATTAGAAATATTCAAGAAGCTTCAAACCCCAAGTGACAAACTAAAAGAATTATAGATAGTCCAAGCGGTATCTGTTTTAAAAAGGGTATACTTGAGTAAAACGCATATGATCGGAGATTTTTGCTTTAACGGCTTCTAAATAACATCAGAAATGATAATTTTTCTATGCAAATAAAAAAAACGTGGGCTTAATTGTTATTGCAAAAAAGTATAAAAAATAGCAAAAAAACTCATTTTTTTCTTGGATTTCTCATCGACAACTTAGCAACTATTCATTTTGGACAAAAATGGAAGAGGAAAAAAAGTTTTGTAATTAAATTTTGATCAAGATAGAGTTAGTTACAATTCGAAGAAATGTTTTTACATAATAATTGTTTTTTTTTAATTAAAAATTTTCAAAATCAGATTTCTAAAAATCTAAAGCCTTTGAATACTTGAAACCAAAAAAAGAAGAGCTCTCAAGCTTTAAAATGATTTTTGAAAAATTCAAATCGGACAATTAGGTGAGCCGTGGTGATTGTTTAAACATTTTCGCAATTTTCACGCTTACAAAGAATTGCAATAATTTAATGTTTTTTCAATTTTTTTTTTAATTTTAAAATATGGTTTGAAAGTACTCTGAAAGACGAGTAAATATATAAGATCCACTTCTTATTTGTGGAAGGGCGAAATCGGCGGTGACTATTAGACGCCTTCATTATAGCCATCTTTTTCTATCGCACGGATTTCTATGACTTACTTTATCGCTCTCACGTAACGGCCGATGAACCATGGGGACTTTCCGACCCTGTATACTACCTTATACAGTGTGATAATAAATTGTCTTCATAGGGTTACATAAAAAAGGGGATGGTACATTATCATGTTTTAGCGACATGATAAAAGTACTTAAATATGTCATTCATATTTTAAATTTTGATTTAGGACAACTGAACACTAATTTATGCGGTTAGTCAGATCTTACGTCTTGTGTGAGGGACAGTTTTAGGGGTGATTGGCACCATATTATTTTCATTTTTTATTTTTTACCTAAATTTTTTCAATTCCAGAAAACTATTGATCTCTATACCATTAGATAATGTCTTTTTTTAAATAATATTAACCGTTTTGAAAAATTCAGTGCAACGCAAAATTTCATAACGTCAATCACAAGTAGGATTTGAAATACATCTTTCGAAAAATAAAACAAGTTCGCTAATGTGTTATTAAAATTTCGGAGATAATTTTTCTTTTTTTTTTCAAAATTAGAAAATGTTGAGCAACCACGTTTTGGGATATAACATCGCGATAAATTAATTCATATAGAACAGTAGAAAATTTCATTTACGCCGTCATCAACAGAATTCTTTCATTTAATGAATATTATAGAGATTAAAAAATTATTTATATCATATCATTCTATATATAAATTCTATGAAATGGCGAATGCGCAGAGCGTCGAGAGATAAATTGCAAATTTTCGTTTTTCATATTTTTGTTTATCTAGAAGTTTCAGTTAGAACGGTGTTAGAATAACAATATCAGTTTTATGCTACTCAAAATAAGTTTTAAAAGTTTTTGCAACGAAAACTAAAATATTCCTTGTACTGAAAAATCTAATGAATGAAACTAGACCAATTTAATCTATTTTTTACATTCAATTTAGGAACATAACGTTAGCTAAAATAATTTATGATTTTCAGTGCCTCATTTTAAGTTACTGAAAGCAAAAGTTTTGAGAGCTGAATTTTATTTAAAATGAAGAAAGATAAATTGTGGGTTCCTATTTTTCCTTGAATTATAGAGCATTTCCTTTATTTTTTTATATTTATACTAAAAATGATTAGAATTTTTTACATCCTTTAACTATGATAAAAAAATAATTCCCTGAAACATCACTGCTTACTTATTTAAAATTCTTAAACAATATGTTTTTACCTTGCAACATATACAGGGTGTAACATAAAGGTTGGGAATAAATTAAACAGTGGATTTTTTATTTTAAAAAATAAATGTTTGTCATATAAAATTATGCTCTACGGGTTTTCTTTTCCAAGCTACAGGGTGTTAAAAAATTTCAAAAAATTTAGTTTTTTAATATCATTTTCAATGCAAAAATCTTTTTTCAATGCCTATTTGACTATGTTCGGTGGCTGAGTCAAAGCGTACTTCATAACGCTTTTGTTATTTTTATGTTCCTCTGTTAGCAGTGGGATAAAATGGTATTTACAAAAGTTTTATTTACGGAAAAATTACAAGAGCTAGAAATAAAACGCAAGAGGGTAATCTTGTTTAAAATAAAAAGTAGATCATAAACAAATATTAAAAAGATGTTTTTACCAGTGGCGTACCACAATTTTCTTCGAAAAACCTTATGGTACAATCCGTACGCGCGCCACTGAGTAACTTACAAAGTCAATTTTTTTCCTGTAACTAGGGGATTATCAAATTAAGCTAAGGCTAAAATTTTGTTCCATTATCTTATAATGTTCGAAATTTATTGGAGAAAAACTAAATTTTTTGAAACTTTTTAGCGCCCCGTAGCTTGGAAAAGAAAACCCGTAGAGCATAACTTCATATGAGAAAAAATTATTTTTTAAACCAAATAATCCACTATTTAATTTATTCCCAACCTTTAAGTTACACCCAGTATATATTTAACATTACCTGCTTCTGTTTTAATATTCCCGCCAAATTTATGCGTTGTTACGATATTGCGCAACGATCTGTACTACCCAAATTAAACAATTTTAATACAAGTCTAAAGTTACTAAAGTTACTTAAGTACTTTTATATACCAAGAAATAAAATTGCGAAACTGAATTAATAAAATTTGGACACCACGAAATTTTAGTTGTACATGAACTTTTTTCAAAGTTAATCTAAATAAAGTGAGTTTAGATACTGTAGGTACCTACTTAATAGCAAAACTCCTGTACCTACAGAAAAATTGTATCTAAATTGTAAAATATCTAAATTACATCCTTTACCTGTGAGTCAATTAAAAAAAAGTTATTTTGGTGGCAGATTACTTTTAGTACACTTACTATTATCTATAAATATACTCAAAATAATTTAAATTTGGCTCACACACGAATCATTTTTTGACATATTCGAAATTTTATTTTTGGAAATTGAATATAATAATAATAACTAATAAAATATGGTAATTAGTATCGAATAAAGAAAACTTTATGCTTATAATATTTGTTTTTCAAATACGAAACCGTTTAAACAAAATTCTACTCTCAATAATTGTCGTTCGAAATTGACCTTTTAACCTTTATTCAGACTTTGCTCTTATCATTCCGTTGAAGTTTTCTTAAAGTAAATATAAATTACATATTTTTATAATGCTGAATACTTAATTATTTTCTTTTAAACATGACTTAAGTATATGATTTATAAAGATCGATTTGTCGTGTATAAAACGCGAAAAACGGCAAAACAAAGCTATTTCTTTAAAAGTAAATATGCTTTTAGTAATTACCATGAACTATTTCAATAATTGATCAACGGAAAGTTCTTTAACGAAATAGTTTCGAACTGTTGCATAAATGTATTAAAAATACTTAAGAAAGCAAAATATGAAGTGGTAACAAGTAACTCATTATTTGTAAAAATAAATAGGAATAAAATAGACGCCAAATTATTTCAAATATTATAGAATCAAACACATACGCTATTAGTTGTTCCCTAGTTTGTGGAAATGTATTTGATATAGACTGCAATTAAAATAATATGGCGCTACATGTGGGTCCTTACATCATCACTACGTGTCAGTACGGTTCAAATCGACTACCAACCAAAATTATTTAAAAACGCAACATATAATCCAGACACCGGTGCGAAAATGCAAACAAAGCACGCTTAAAAAAGGATAACGGATAACTAAAGTTAAACACAACAACTATAAAATAATCTATGTATATAAAATTTTATCAACTCACCGTATGTTCGTTGATAATCTGCTTTTGTTGTCATATCGTCCTTATCAAGCACTATCAACTGTTCGTAACTAGTAACTTTTGTATATTATACACCACTAACAGTCTTGCCGAGAGCTGGAGAGAGATCAGACAGCTTTAGGCAGTCTTGGCAACTTAAGGCACCCTAAGGGGGGGAAAGAGTGCTTAATAGTGGTGGGGGGGCAACGCCTCGTTTTTATTTGTGTTATTCTTTGGGACCGCGATCCATCTTAGTTGTGGATTAATTGGTTTAGGAGCCAATTTTGTTGGATGTCTATAAGTAAGTCTCATTGTGTCTTTAATATGGAGGTAGCTTAGCGCGATACTCCATTTTATAAAAGATTCGGTTAGAAATTCGCTAAGGTTTATAACAGAAACTTGAAAGCAAATTTACTTTTGTAGTAATACGTGTCTATGTATGCGTTTGATATATTTACTAAACAAATTTGTAATAAACATTTAATATGTAGATGATTTGTATTTATTTAATTTAAACGTTGTGGAAGTTTGGAACTGTAGTTAATGCATATTAATCAAAAAATGCTTATTCAATATTCTGGAAAGTTTCTTAAAATTTTTAATTTGCAGCAAAGTTTATAAGAAAAAGAAAATAAATGTAAATAACAAATTCTATTCATTCTTTTGAAAATTTTAAGGTTCATAAATATTTATATTATTTTGATTTCACATAAAAAGTTGGTAGGTATAGAAAAATGTGTCTAATTTTATGAAACAAATTCAAAAATTAATTAATGAAACTCCTTTACCAGAGAATCAGTCAAGTTTAGTTCTAGTACGTTGTTTTCTGTTAATAATTGAAAACTCACAACATAAAAAATAAGTTATTTTTAACAGTGTTTTTCTTTACAATTTACACCTGTTTTCGTTTCGGTTTGGTCGATTCAAAATATTTAATTGCTATTTGAAGAGGTATTTCATTTTTTAGTTTTGCACTTAAAATATTGAAAAGTTTCATTTCTAATTAATAAAAATTGCATACATTCAATATAAAGAAAATTTGAAATACCTAATGTTTAACACACAATATTGTGATCTGCAAGTTTGTATTTATTTAATAATAGATAAACGATTTGTATCTTATTTACTACTGAGTAGGCAAATGTTAGATATTTAAAGTTTAAATAGTAAATTTTATTTAATTTAAGGTTATATACTTAAATACACACATTTAACAAACCCTGGAAATATTGAAAATATTTAAGAAACTCGAATTAAAAACACTTGAAAAACTTATTTAATTATGTTTCCAGATATCTTTTGCTGGATATATCTCAATGAATTAATAAATATATTGTATTGTTATTTTTTATTAGTCGTGTTATTTAATTTGTTTATATAATTTATGTTTATGTATCTTTGGATATCTCAACTTGTCAAATGGGAATATCTACTTACCTTCAATTGCTTAAGACAGTAGACACTATTCTCAGTGAAATTTATATTTCTCTTTATCACAATAAATTATTCTTGAATATAATTTTGGTTAATATGAATATCTAGTTATTTTTTTAAATTAAAATTCTTCAAAAACAAAAGAAATTTGAAAGTAATAATTTTCTATAGAATGTAAACAAAAAGTATTCTATTATCCCTAGGGGTGGTTCTTTAGAAGAAGCTATCACTGAATGAAATCCTGCTTTTAAAAAATTTTATATTAATTTTGAAACTGATTTTTTTTTATTTGACACAATTTAAATAAAATTATAATTTTCCTACGCAACCTACGCCAATACTATTTACTAATTACCTTATTTCTAATTACAATTATCGATCAAATGTCTTACACTAATTTTCCAATTTTGGACAGTTTCTATCCTTCCGTTCACTTTTTGTGCTCCTGTTTCGGTTTTTCTATACCTATTTCTACTTCAATTCTCTTACTGACTGCTATGCTCCATGAATACACTTGCTACCATGTATCGGCTCCTCTATATTACATCTGGTATTTGGTTTGATCTTGGGTATCTGGTCTTCCACAGAAGACTATCTTCTGGGAAATATTGAAATATTAATGTTTGTCAATGCTTTACCTTTTTCAATTCCTGTTAATGTATCAATTTATGTCTTCTTTATTTATTTCGGAACCTTTTTATTTTTTAAATTCTCCTTTCTTAGTATTTCTCTCAACTTTTATGATTCTAATTCTCCTTCCTTCAAATTTTCGAAAATCAACTAACTCCCCTTTTTTTTTCTTTTTCTCCTTAGTAACCGCACTTCTGTTTTCACATTTTAATTTTTTATTGCTCACTATTTACTTAACTTAATACTATTTTACAATACTTCCACATGAAAAAAAAATCAATTCAATTTTATCATTACATTTTAATTTTATGACAAGCGACTTCTGTCAGATATTTTCTTCTTTCAATTTTACCCCTTTCTAATATGCAATTTTGAATACATTTCATTTCCATACATCTCAATATATCTCAATGAATTACTTAATAAAATTAAATTAAATTAAGAAACTAAAAATTAAAATATAATAAAAAAATTTAATTTTTTTTATTTAAAACGGCAGAAAGAGTTCTCTATAACTAAAAAGAAATATTTAATAGTTTTTTAACCAAATTTCAATATAAAAGCAACCTAAAAACCTAACTCAGAAAAACATAATTTTGCAAATTCTAATAAAAGAAGATACTCAATCTCTGAGACTTTGGTCTTTGTCTTTATTATCTTCCTTTAAAAACGGAAATAGTCTCATAATAGTTAAATAATAATATTAATGATAATTAAAATAACGTTTAAATGTTATTTTTTTAATATATTTTTTTATAGAGACAAACATAGTTATTAGAAGCTTTTGTATCCCAGATTTTAACAAAAATTAATTTTTCCAAATTGTTTCGTTTTCCCCAATGTTTCTAGGAATAAAAACAGTTTTTTTAGACTTCTGCTTATGTACAACTAAAAGATAAGGCAACTATTTCAATGTTGTACTGAAGAAAATAAGTACTTAAATTTTTTAAACAATTCCCAGGTTGATTTTCAAAACACATTTTTGATGCATACATTTTTAATGCTGTTTGTTAGAAAAATGATTCCAGTGCAGTATAAGATTTTTAAGTAAAGCGTGGATATAGACATGGATATACAAATAACTTATTAAATGGGTATTTGCTTTTCCAAATTAAATATATAGACGACGAATCAAAGCTTGTAACTTGAATATTTGCTCCAAGAAAAGTTCAATTAACGATAAGAGCAAAGTCTGAATAAAGGTTAAAAGGTCAATTTCTCATGAAAGTTCTTATTGAAAGTAGAAGTTTGTTCAAATGGTTCTGTATTTAAAAAGCAAATAGTTTATTTAACTTTACGTAGGTTTTGTAATGTTACTCTAATTATTCATATTTATTTTTGGAACAAAGGATAATGAGTAACATAATTGAATATTTATGTAGAACGTGAACAACTGAAATAGGGTTTCGTGTTATTAATTATATATATGCTGCTGCTGGAAAAAATAAAGGGAACAATTCACGATTCACAATTTTTTAGTGATTTTTGAAATGCTGTATGAAATGGTCGTGTCAAGATAAGAAAAAAACATTTTGAAACTGTAAGTCTCTAGTGACAAGATCTTTTGACAAAAAACTTTTTTGAGCTACGGTTATCGAGCAATCAAAATTTCCAAAATTTTTTTTTTTTAGGACTATCCACGGACGGAAAAATTTTTTCGAACTTTAATTTAACTTTAATTAACTTTAATGAAAAGCTATCATGGTTTTCGAAGAAAAAAAATGTTTCTTCCTAGAAATACTTTTTACGTTTTTTTTAGAAAATCTACCTCTAATTTACAAATATTTATGAAAAGACTAATGTTGAGAGAAATTTTTACAGCTGAATGTACCCGGAATAACCCTATAAATTGCCAAGCTGATCCATCTAATCCTAACCGTTTTTCTGTTCTAAACGATCAAAGTTTTATAAAGAAAGAAACACGTTCATTGCCGCTAAACATTACGTAATTGTTATCAAAATGAAAAAGAAGAATTTATCTCGAATTTTCCCACAATTTTACAATAGATGTAGTTTAAATTTAATACAAAAAAATTCACTTTTCCAAAAAAAAAAATTTTTCGAAAGTATTTTTTTTTCTAAAATTTAAACGATATGTTAAATTATGGGAAAAATTATTTTATTTTAATTACATCATGTCTAGGAGCAATAAACGTATTCCTTTAATGTATTCCACTCTCATTTGGAAGAGAAAAACGGTTTGATGGATCAACAACTCAATTTACAGGGTTATTATGGTACTTTGAGCTGTAAAACTTTCTCTCGACTATAGCCTTTTCATCAATATTTATATCAATATTTGTATTTGTCATTTTTTGCAATTTTTTCAAATTAATGTCAAGCATTTACTGTGAGATAATTTCTTGCTGAAATATCAATGTTTAAAGACAAAGGTTTCATTTTTCATTCAACCATCAATATTTCGGTAATCAATACTCGTACGCAGACCTTTCAAAAAGAGAATTGGAACTAAATAAACAAGCATTGATTGAGTTCGAAAAAAGTTTCCTAAGTACGTGGACGGTCCTAAAAAAAATTAAAACTTTTTTCTCAAGGTAAGTATTTCTTTTGATTGCTTGTTAACCATACTTCAAAAAAATTGTTTGTCAAAAAATCTTGAAACTAGAGATCTAAACCTTTATATCGACAAGACCATTTTTCACTGAGATACAGCCCTTCAAAAATCGCTAAAAAAATTACGAATTTTTTTTCCCTTAATTTTTTCCAGTAGTTTTTATATATACATATACATATCTCATACTTGGGGATGTAATCTAAATAGTATGCCATATCTTAACGTTTAAAATGATAAATAACTGATTGCTTTGCTGAGAAATAGATGTTAATTAGAATATTTCAATAAAGTCTAGGTAACTGCCTTGGTATTCGTAATAATAAAATAATACAGACAATCTTAAACTCATTTGGATTAGTCCTGATAATAATGTTTAAACAATGAACGAACTGTTTAAACAATTTAATTCCTGTCAAAATGTATTGACATTGAATTAGTATTGGAGCTAAAGAAATGTATTTAGCATTAAGGAGGTGCATTTTAATTATTCAGCTTAAAATAATATTAAAATATATATTTTTTTAATAAAAAATGAAAAACCTTTATATGTAATACTTTTTCGAAACCTATCTAAGTAATTGTTGTGCATAAATCTATATTTAAGTTTATAATAACTTATTTGTAGTACATTATATTGCAATTATATTTCACGTTATGCAACTGGAAATACTTTGCAGCTGAAAAATAATATGACCAGTTTCCGTTTATCAGAGTTGCCTAATTTGTATTTATAACACGTCCTTTAGTTAACTTTTTCTTGAGACGAAATGATCGAACTGAAAAATGGGACTGCTTCTTCGATAATTTCTCATATCAATCAATCAATCAAGAAAATATATCTATATTGTGTTCCATTATTCTTCGCAGTAAATCTATAAACTTTTTAGGAAATTTATAAATGTAGTACAAATATATAGTAATAAAAGAGAGAAAAAATTAATGTGATTATATTTTTTGTTCTAGATGCATTAACTACCAACTTTTTATCAATGCTTCCAACAATATATTCTCGCTGAACCCCTGCCAGAATCATAAAGAAATATTTTTATTTCTTACTAATATCATTTCCCAAAAATGTAAAAACCTGTAGAGATTATAAAATAGATTTTTTTTTCATTGTTTAATTTGTACTGGAATGACAATGACATGTAAAAAATGCAGTGGCGTAGATTTTTTTGTAAAAAAGGGGTGACCCCTGTCCAGTTGTACACCACTGGTTGAACCTTTAAAGCTCATATTTCAGGGAATTAAAGGCTTACTATCATGCATTATATATACCAAATTTTATTGAGATCAGTTAATAGATTCCGGAGATATAAACAAAAAATCAATTTTTTTGACAAATTCAACACCCTGTATCTCTAAAACGGGGCCGTTCCAGACCTATGTTTATAAGGCAAACACATATTATTTTAAAGAGATCTATCTACCCTCGAAGTTTCCTGCATAAAGTTCGGACCACCCTGTATAATAAACAAAAAAAAGTTCAAATATTTCGCAAAACCTTCTTGATTTGGTACTAGTGTTTAATTTGGTGTTCATAAACTCAAATACCATGTGCTTTTCGACCAGCTGTAATGTTTATTGCACATTTGTCCTTTATTTCACTTTTTTTTAACTTCCGTTATCTATAGTTGATAATAAAATATTAATGACTTGTTTAGCTATTAATGGCAGCCATGTTTTATAACACATAACGTACTCTATTTACAATAATGCTTTCTAGGAATATTTCCATTTCATATGTTTGTTCTACTTAGTATAAGCACAGAAATAATATTGACTAAGTATACTAATTTGAGTATCTATACTTGCTTAACCCTTGGCAGAAAAAAAATTAAACTTTGGTTTGTTTGATTGAGACTTAATGGAAAAATTTCGTCGTCAACATCAATGTCCTTTTATTTTTTAAAGTAACTTAGTGTATCGGATGATATTTCGTTAGGAATGGCTTGAGATTCTATTCAATAAATGATGTAAAAAAAAGGATGAAGAAACTGTAAACTTTAGATATTTTAAATACCTAATTATTTAGAGGTCAACACAAATAAGTTTGAGAAACAGGACTAGATATGCAAATGCGGTAGTGAAAACGCATTCTGCAAGAGAGATTTAGAACGAAATGTTCAATGTTCACAGTGCGCGGGTCCAATTTAGCCGCAAGCTTATTCCTGTTAATCTGTATTCCTAATAAATAGTGTACTTTTAATAAATTAAACAATAAATAATATTCATTAATTAATTAATAAAACTAATCTGTTTTACCTTTCTCAGAATAATCATATTAAAAAAGTTAAATTCAAGCATCTTCGTGGTTTATAAATAAGAATTGATTAAGAAACAACACTATGTTGCCTTATAGCGTATCTTTTTAATTGTAAGCTGTAGAGATTTTTGTTATTACCAACCATTACTGTTTTATTATTTTTAAATTACATTTCATTTTCATTTTTGTTATCAGGTTATGATAATTTAAATATACGGGGTGTCCGGAAAGGTCATGTCAAAAATGAAGGGGTATACAGGGAAGCTCAAAATAACTGTAGTACTTCCTAAACAATTTTTTCCTATCGGGCTTCGTTGTGGAGTTATTCGCCTTCAAAGAAAGAAGTTTGAAAAACAATTCAATCCAAAATAACAAAACAAGAAACAACAAAATCAACAAAACAATCCAATTATAACTTCTAAGTCGTTACTATGACAACTATGAAATTTGGCCAATTAAAGTAACTCATGATAATGTTCTTTTCCAAGTTTAAACTGATATTCAATATGCCTGGATTATACAGGAAGACAAAATTATCCATTTAAATTTATACTATATTTGACAGCGTTGCCAAATTACCCCGCATGTTCCTTATGGAAAATGACTTCCAGCCGATAGTTCTGAAAATTTGGATTTGAATAGTTCTCGAAGCTTAGATAAAAAGTTGTCATAAGCACTAAGCTGAGAAAATTATATTTTTCGAAATATAGTCGCCGAAAGGTAGGAGTCATAGTAGGTTCCGCGGTATAAATTGAAGAAGACTGATTGTAAGGTCAAATGAAGAGAAGCCGTGCAATCTGTCCAAAACATATATTTCTTAGATTGTCGGGGTTACTGAATCCGAATCAGTCATCCATTCGGTTATACAGATGAGTTCCAAGCTCACATCAAGGTCAAATGAAGGTTCCTTGTGGAAAATCGATTTTAGTCGATGGTTCAGTGAATTCAAATAGTTCTTGAAGCGGAGATAAAAAATAATCGTAGTTTTTTTTTTCAATATATATTAATATTGTAATATAACAACACCGAGTTCAATCGAAAAAAAATAAATGTAGTTGTGGCCAGAAATATGTGATCGTCATAAGGCATACCTACGTTGTATACATCTATTTCTAATTGACCGAAAGGTGAAACTCATCCGCACAGCCGAATGGATGACAGATTCGGATTGATAACGTAAGGAACATGTGTTTGGGACAGCTTCTTTTCATTTGACCTTACAAGCTAAGAATCTTCTTTAATTTGTACCTCGCGGTGCTATAACTCCTAGCTTCCATCGACTATATCTCGGAAAATATAATTTTCTCAGCTTAGTGCCTATGATAACTTTTTATATACGCTTCAAGAACTATTTAAATCCAAAGTTTCAACTATCGGCTGAAAGCCATTTTCCATAAGGAACCTGCGGGGTCCTTTGAAATGTTTCTTTCATAGTTCGATTTCCCTCCCACTTTACTAAAAAAAAGGTTTGCCTTATATTAGTCGATATCTTTTACCGTTTTTGAGAAATTCGATATTAACATTTTTGCATTAATCTTGGAAATTGAGTTGACTGTCAACAAGTATGTATACCTAATTGGCAGTTAGATATTTGTCATAAAATATTTTGACACCATCTGTTGATTCAATATCATGGAGGAATATGAAAAATTTGCAGATATCCATCTAATATGTATAATATGAACTTGCAGCATGTAATGCTTCTGAAGCTGTTCGGATTTGCGCCAACCACTTTCCAAATAGAATTTGCATATTTGTAGTGACGAAAACCCCCATGCTTTTATTCAGACAAAGCACTAACAAAAATGTATCATTCATGTATGGATGGGAATAATTGGGAACTACTTAGTGGAATCACATATTATTAATGACACTTTAAATGGGGATAAATACCTACATTTACTGCAAGAATACCTTAACTTTATTGGAAGACGTCCCTTTAAATATTTGAAATAATATGTGGTTATGCCCGATGGTGTACCACCCCATTTTAGCAGGCAGTAAGGGCTTATTTAAATACACATTTCCCGATCGATGGATCAGTCGAGGTAGTCTTTTTCTAAATCTTAATTTTATTGATTTTTGTTTTTGGCGCCATCTTAAAAGTGTTGTTTATCAAACTGCTATAAATAGTAGGGAAGAAGTATTAAATCGCATATTACATACGCCGACATCATTAGAAACGATCACCACATGTTATTTTGAGTACGGGGTAGATAGTCTGTCTAATTGTCTAATTTTATTCAAACATTGCATTCAATTCAACGAAAATTACATCACTCGTATATAGAGTTACAACTTTTTAATTGTCCAATACGGGTATCTTTCGTATTTTAAGATATCCTCATACAAATGGTTAAGTGAACGAAAATGTGCAGAATTTTATGCCGATTACGGATTCGTTAAAATTTAGTAACAACTGAATAGTTCCGATTCTGAAGATATTCGAAGGAAACAGATTTTATGCTATTTCTCTTTTAGTCGTCTTTCACTTGTTTGTCAAAATTTTAGGCCAATAATTTGTAGTTTGATATTAAATGATGTTAGGAATCGATTTTTGCTGTCAGTATTAACATATCTCTAAAAATGTGTACTTTTCTTTTTGTTATGGACGCCATGTTGAATTTTTGCCTCATTAGGAAAAAAAGAGAAATTCTCTTTATAAGGGTGTAGGTATAATTTATGGGGTTTTATAAAGAAATGGCCAAGATATTAAGTAATATTATTACAATTTTCATAAAAAATAGCCATCTGAAGTATTTAATTTTTTTAATTTAATATTTTTTATTTTTAATACTTTTTAACACAGCCTAACAATAACAAGAACCACGAACAAAACGACATAGATAAAGCGAAACAAAATTNTGAGGTAATAATAATTTTTATAACCATTATATGAATTTTTTCTCAGTGTACGAACTTACAGGATGTAATGCTTCTGAAGCCGTTCGGATTTGCGCCAACCACTTTCCAAATAGAATTTGCATATTTGTAGTGACGAAAACCCCCATGCTTTTATTTAGACAAAACAAAAATATATCATTCATGTATGGAAGGGAATAATTGGAAACTACTTAGTGGAATCACATATTATTACGGAAAAAGGTTGAAATTCTCTTTATAAGGATGTAGGTATAATTTATGGGGTTTTATAAAGAAATTGCCAAGATATTAAGTAATATTATTACAATTTTAATAAAAACAATAGCCATCTCAAGTATTTAATTTTTTTCTATAAATTAATTTAATATTTTTTATTTTTAATACTTTTTAACACAGCATAACAATAACAAGAACCACACGAACAAAACGACATAGATAAAGCGAAACAAAATTAAACGATAAATTTGGGTATTATCAAATGTTCGAAGTGCATACCATTATTTGGTGGTCCAGTTGCTTGGCCGCCGAGAAGTCCTGATTTGATCCTCATGGACGTTTTTTCTTTTATGATTATGTTAAGGATCAGCTATACAGAAGGCGATAATGAGGAAGAATTGACGATAAATACTTTAATAAAGATAAACTCAATTCCTCAATCTACTACTCAGAGCATTTATGACCAAGTGCAAAATATATAAATAGTAATAGCTGTGTAGGTAATCTGTGGTAATAGTATGCACATCGAACATTTGTCATAAAATTTAAATTTACCATTTAATTTTATTTTGCTTTATCTATTTATTTAAACCTCATAAGTTATACATCGTTATAAAGAGAACTTCCCCTTTCTTCTAATGAGGCAAAAATTCGATATGGCGTCCATAACAAAAGCAAAAATTAACTACCGCTCGGCGCACATTTTTAGAGATACGTTAATACTGACAGCAATCGATTCATCACATCATTTAATATGAGACTACGCATTCTTGTCCTAAAATTTTGACGAACAAGTGAAACACATACATCTAAAAAAGAAATAGCATAAGATCGGTTTCCTTCGAATATCTTCGGAACAATTAGGAATTTTCTAAATTTTAACGAATCCGTAATCGGCATAAAATTCTGCACGTTTTTGCTCATATAACCATTCCGGTATCTCTTCAAATAAGAAAGATAAGAAAGATTGGACAATTAAAAAGTTGTAACTCTGTAATTTACAGTAGATTCGCTATTATGTGAACGAATTAAAACCATCAGACCTATTCGTGCTGATATTGTTCTTATAACAGAGGTTTTGAATTAAATAGTCAAAAATAGGTTCAAACAGTTTATTAAAGTTATATGTATATATAAAAAATATTTAAAGCAAAAAATATCACATTAGGACAAAAGGAAATTTATAATGATATAATCAAATTGATTTAGTTATCTTCATTTAAAATGTTTTGTAAATCATCTGCTTCAGCAATTTATTCTCCCATTAATCGGATTTGCTGAGAATATCTTTAATTTAAGATCTGATGGTCGACAAAGTTTTTTTTTCTTGTAGTGCAGTAGTCTGTCTTTCATAACGCTGCCCTTGCTGTCCACTAAGCGAATGACAAACACGCCACTATTCATATTGCACAGCTGGTTAATAACTATTACAATTATTACTGTGCATGTTATGCAGCGTGGTGTTCACATAATAGTGAATTTACTGTATTTTCTAACGAAACAAACTTAATTTTTTCTTAGGTGTTTGATAACGATGACTACGCACTGTCAATAATATGTTTCACTTTAATACAAATACCCAATATTTCGAAAACGGTTGACAATTTTAAATAAAATATTTTTATTTTTGCTGCCTTCATGCTTTTCATGACAGACTCGTGATTCATGTAAACACACTGTATTTTCTAAAAATGAACTGGAAGCACAAGAAAACTGGTGCCATGGATAATGTAGAAACATGGAAAAGGATATTGTAGGTATAGATAAAGCACATTTTTATACTAGCGGATGTTTGTCAGTTATTTTGTTATAAAAAGAGTTGTTTTCACGAAAAATTTTAAACTAGAGTTTCCATTTCTTATTAAACATATTTGTGGACAAATTCCTTGTGGTAAAATATCATGCAATAAGCTATGGTCTACCAAGGAACCCAAAAAGATAAGGCGAGATTTAAATAATTTATATTAATAAGTGTTATATTACAACACACTACATGATCGTCGCTCTTTTTAACCATAAAACGCATTATTCGATTCAATTTCAAATGTTACTGCTCAATCCATTGATAGAGTTAACAATAATCCTTTCATCAATTTTTATCTCACAGTTATTATCTAAAATGTTCGTCAAAGTGTTATGTTTAAAAAATTCTACTTGTTCGATTATTACGATTAAAGAGACGAGTTTGACATCCATTGACATTATTTTTATAATAAACTTTTAAAGAGGTTCTTGCTTGATTCTCTGCGAAGTTTCTTTTAGGACATCATGGAGTGCTCGCCTGAAGATGTATCGAATTTGATGAAACTTGGTGATAAAACGTTTTAAGAGATGAGAGAGAATACGTAATCTGTTTTTCGGAAAAAAATAATCGCTAATACCAATTAGCTGTTTTGTTGTCAAAAAATGCGTCCTAGTTGGCCGTGTATTACATTAATAAAAACAGCAGGTTACTATTTTTTACCATACATTCTAAAAAAAAAAATTGAAGTCGGCTAAAAAATAAAGAAGCTACAGACTTGTATCACATTTAAGCGCGACACTCTGTATATTTAGTTTAATCCTTATATCAAAAACAAATGGAGTTTAATTTATTACCATGGCAATTTAATATTTGTTAGATCAGTGCTAGAGAAAATGACATGTACTCTGGCATTCCAATTGAAGATGTGTTGGGATACTATATACAGTGCGTCCCAGAAGTAACGCAAAAAATTCGTATTTTATTTTGTGTTGAGGTTTCACAAAAACGCTAAAACACGTCAATTAGTAAATAGGAATTGTCGTTTTGTCACGTTGCTTAAACCTTTTTTGAGCTATATTTCATAAACCTATGACGTCATTGATATTTTTTTAAAATAGCACTACCTAATTTTTTAAGCATAATTGGATAGCCCTTTTGAAGGAAAATGCGTCGATATAGGGTTTGGCCTACTTTACTTTGACAAGTGCGAAAAAAAACCCAACGATTGGAATGAACATGGTTTGAATTAATAACAAAAGTAGGTATCACAAACTTATACGCGAACAGTGCTATAGTAAAGAATGTGTTTTGGTTGATTGTAGCTACATGTTTTTATGTAGATTTGATAGGTACACCCCATCACAGCGGCTATGTAGGTAATGTATTGAAGACGACAGTTAGCGAATGCAATAGTGCCTCATATCATTGTGACAGTTACAAATACTATAACTTTACATTGCGATGGTGTTGTGTTTAAATGAGAAACAAAGAATTGAAATCCTAATTATGGTTAGATACAGAGATAGGATCTGTAGTTATGATGAAGTATGACAATTACTCAATGCCAAGTATCCAGAACAACCAATACCTCCGTCTACAGTATGCAGATTAGTACGCAAATTTAAAGACGCTGGACATGTTAGAGATCTGTCTAGATCTGGAAGGCCAACGACAGTGATAGAAAATGATAGGCAAAATGTTATGTTTAGCTGTCACTGAAAATCCACACACTGCCGTTCGTCGTATCGCCGAAAACGTCAACATATCAATACATAAAAACGTACCTACAATCAACCAATACATAAAACATCCACAAATTTCCATTTTTTGCTGAGGCACTGTTCTCGCATCACTTTATGATAAGTATCTACTTTTGTTGTTATTTTAAACCATGTCCATTTCAGTCATTGGCTTTTTTTTCGCTGCTGTCAAAGTAAAGTAGGCCAAACCCGACCGGCCAATATCGACGTATTTCCCTTCAAAAGGACTATCCATTTATGCTTAAAAAAATTAGGTAGTGCTATTTACAAAAAAACGTCGATGACGTCATAGGTTTATGAAACATAGCGCAAAAAAAGTTTAAGCAACGTGACAAAATGACAATTCCTATTTACTAATTGACGTGTTTTAGCGTTTTTGAGAAAACACAACACAAAATAAAATACAATTTTTTTGCGTTACTTCTATGACGCACTGTATACTCAATGGTGTGTGGGGCTCTGGGGCGGCGCCCCCTTGGAAATTTTCATAGTATTCATGGCTTTATTAAACGTAATTTGTTCAGTTCTAGACGTGGAAAGCAAAAATAACGAATATAACCCAAGGCCAATGTGTCCTAATCTTTTTAGTAAATAATTTCTTCCTGGAAATTAATTATTTTTTATCTGATGGAAAAAACGTACAGACAGGATGAGACTCGGAAGATATAGAGAAAACTAACATTTGTAAATATAATTTTTTATACATTGTGATATAATTTACGATATTTTTAAAAACAATTCTCGTATTGCTTGGTGATGCTGATGGTCATTCTTGCTTTTTCAGGATCCATAATACCTAGTTAAACCATAGCAGGTACCTATAATAAAGTAGATTTTTTCCTTTAAAAGAAAGAAAGATATATTTTTTTAAAAGTCCTTTGAAATGCATTATACATATTTTAAACTTAGACTTATCCTGTATCATCTCCAACTGTTTTATTTTCATCTAATTCAAAAAAATTATTTAAAAAAGTTTCTAAACTGTTAAGAAAAAAAAAGAATAATTTTTATTTTCGAACAGGTATCGAATCAATTCTGAAAAATTCAATTTTAACATGTGTATTTGTAAAATTTCATTATATCGTTCACAAATGCTTTGAAATATCAGTTATTTCTAACAATACTACAATTATATAAAACAAACACTTTAGTTGTGTTATTGTTTTAATAAACACAAACTACTTTTCGGTATATTTGAAAGTAAAATATATCATCTTGAACAAATTTTAAATTTATTTAAGCAACTAATCAAATGTCATATTTTAATATTTTTTTTACCAATCGCGTCTTTATTATTCTGACAAACCTTGAGAGTACTAAGGTTTCATCTATGGCAAAATCTCATACAGTTTTATCGATGTCAAAAAAATCAATACTTGTTAAATATCATTCGTGATAATGGTTTTTTCAAAAATGTATGTTACAGTTCGATAAAATGTTTACATTTTTAAATGGTAAGGCAGTAATAAAAAAAGTTACGTATGGGACAAGTTATATGGGGTGGCTTTTTCTACCCCTTAGAAATGTAGGGGAAGTCAACAAATTGTTCACTGAGTGCCTTCTCAATAGCAGAAGATGTCCACTTAATTTAATTTCTGTCACTTTTTCGGTATTTTAGAAAAAAAAATGAAAACTACCTTCTTTAAGCGGTTATATCTTCACAGGGGTGTGGATTTTTTATATGAAAAACCGACTTTATTTTTCTAACACGGAATCATCCCCTGAATTTTTTGCTCGATTATTTATTTACACCCTGTATATATTTGATAATAGGCCCTATTTTGCGTATTAGCATAAAAAAAATTCCAGGAATGGATTGATCTAAAATCTGCATTTCTCTCATTGTATTTTGTATTTAAACCTAGATTTAGTTGTAGTGCCTAATAAATTTACTATATCGCCCAAAAAATATTACTTTCATATTTATAATAATATTTATTGACACATTTCCAATAAAAATCTCGAAAGGATAATAGTGATGAATAATCTCCCCTTATCCATCCCATATTGATAAGAGGTTTTAGTTATCTTATTAATTTGTCCACATCCTTTATCCCCCTGATAACCATAACCTTATGTTTCATTCAGGGTTTGGTTATCTTTCTACCAATTTTTTTTAGTTTGATATAGCGAGTACACAATGTAAATTTAACGAAATTATATTATTAGGAAATTTAATGTGTACTATATAAAAAGACTCGATCTTTTGAATGATGAATGAATCTTTTAATCACAAACATATTTTTCGGTACTAGTGCAATTAGGTATTTTGATAGATGTATCTCAAAAAGTTGTTATATCAGATTTAATGTTCTAAGGTACCTATGTAATAGGGTTTACCATACCAATATTTTTCAAAACTTCTGTCTCTTTGAGATACAGGGTGATCAATTCCCTTAGTTGGTTTCCCCAATTAATGGAAATTAGCAAATAAACTTCGCATTATTTTTCTATGGATAGAAAACATTTCAAAATAAATACAACAATTTCAATAATTCAAACAAAAAATTAGTGTTTTGTTGCTCCAAATATGCTTTGTAATACTTGTAATGTAAAATAAAAAAATAGGATCTGCCGTGAGACTGTGATATAAAAAAATATTAAAAAACATTTTTCTTTTAAAATTGAAATATTCATGGAAAAATGGACTTGATCCAGCGCCATACTATTATTTTTATCAATTAATTAAAGCGATTGCTCATACTCCCCCCACTCTTTTCTTATGAACTTGATATATGATGTACACATAATTTTAGTGGAATATCTCCATTAGTTTGGAATAAACAAAAAAGTAGATATTTTTAAACTTGCCCTATAATTTCAACAGGAAACATTTTTGGAAAAATGTTCATATGAGAAACTATTTATTTTCAAAAATACTACAGCACATTCTCAACTCCGACGTTAAATCTAACTCACCCTGTATAGTGATTATAGAAAAAAAACTAGATTATCCTTCCAAATTTACACTCATATCCAAAACAGGTATGTTATTATTTTTTATGTATACTGAACTATGTATTCAGCAATACTGCCCTCGTAAGCAAAGATGGCCTGCTACCACCTGCGTACACTTTTTCCTCATTTTTTATTATTGAGTATAACCAGAACTTTCGCTAACAGAACAAGTGACCCCTGTAAAATGTATATTTACGCAGTGTTGTAACAATAAGATGGCACAAAATTAATAGAAATGGTTCACCAAAAATACAAACATGAAAAATTATATGTACTACCGAGTCACTAGAAACAACCTTTATAAGCGTTAGTAAAATCACTAACGCTATCATTACTATCGCCTAAAGGTGTGATAATTGGTTCTATTATAACTTCAACTCTTGTATCGATGTCTCACGCTCT
>NW_019416277.1:958282-977000 GCF_000390285.2 Anoplophora glabripennis
TAAAAAAGTGTACAAAAGAAATCCGTAAGTACGCCTGGCAACATTACCAAAGTCTTGTTTATATGTTGCTAGGATACGCTTAGGTATGCGGGCCGCTGTATTTGATTCTTCCTAAAATTCTGCTGGTGGTGTACTCTACCGGCAATTCGGAAATTTAAAACTGCTGGCCTATTCCAGGAGCGGTCTGTGGCGATAGCTATTTTGTCTGTGGCAACAGTTTGTTTCCAAGATTTAAAAAAATATATAAAAAACGAGTTCATATAAAAACTTACCTGTACGCTTCTGCCATAAATAAAATCAAACCAATAACCTTCCAGTCTTACATCCTAGTCTCTACTGACGCCACATAACCGATTTTAACATTTTTTTGCAAACCAGTGGTTTGTCTTTGAAAAATATATACGTACACGTGCGTCTGTCCGCATTCGCCCCTACTATCCGACTTCACCCCAGATGACGGTACATAGGAATACCATGATCAGTCATCGAGATGACCTTTTTTTTGTGGGGCTATTTTCTTATTTTAAAGACGGCTCTAAAGCTAGGGGGGATGCGCATCATCGTTTGCCCCGTAACTAAGCCACTGGGTTAAATAATTTATTTTTATTTATTTTGTCATTCATATTATAGACATTATTTGCATAGAGAAGTTCGTACTTTCGGTTATAGTTACAAAACTCTGACAATAATCGTATCATATACCTACGATCAATCATAATACAAAATCTTTGCATCATGATCAAATCAAATGCATATTGCATGCGGTGCACAGAAATGAAAGTTGGCAACCAGGGTCCTCAAAAATCAATGCGTTTTAGTGGTGATTTTCACAAGCAGATTGTGCATGTTTTACAGGCATGATACGGTTATATTTTATACAAGATCTGATTGGTCTACGCTGAAAAATAGAATAGAAAAAGATTTCTCAAACATAAAAAAATGGTTTAACAATATGACTCTTACCATAAATTTTGATAAAACATTCTATATTCCATTTTCATCATATAAAAATAAATTACCAACATACAGTGATCTGGATATAACGTATGGTAGACAGACCATACATATAAATTCAACTAGTATATAACTTGAAATATTTAGGAATTTATATTGATTCACATCTAAAATGGGATATACATGCCGATTATGTAGCTAAAAAACTCAGGTCTATTATATGTCTGTTTTATAACATAAGAAACATTTTAAATACTGAATATATGAAGATGCTATACAATGCACTTATAAAACCTCATTTAACTTTTTTGGGATGGGGCGATATATTAAACTCTCGCGTAAAAGATATTAACATAGGTACTTCAAAAAAGATTTTTAAAAATAATTTTAAACAAAAATATCATGTACCCTTCGGATAAACTATTAGATGAAAAAGGAATGTTTGATTTGAGACAAAATTATTTTTATTGTGTATGCATTTATTTATATAAAAATAGGCTATTATTACAACAACCTGATCAACTATGGTACAAGATTTAAAACCCAAAGTTATAAAATTGAATTTATGCAAAAAACTAGGCCAGAGGAGTCTTAGCTTTCTGGAACATACGATTTTTAATTCATTGCCGCGTACAGTTACCTACTTCAATAAAAAATATAAATTTATTTAAAAGAAAATGTAAAAGATATATACTTAAATCAAAACAGATAAAATACCCATAATATTATAGATTTAAAGAATAAATAAACTAAATTCTTATATAAATAAATTAGTAATAAATATGTATTTTGTTCTATTAATACTGTTTTGTTTTTATTTTTGTCCTCACTTGTCAATTGTCAGCATACTAATGCTCAGTGAGTATTTTGATATTTGTGAATTTACAAGTTCTTCACTGTATTATTTTCATTTTTAGAATCATTTAAAACGTACGAACATTTTATGAACAGACCTCGTATATTCACACAAAGCTTATTTGTAAAATTACTTGCCTTTTGGACCATATACAGACCACCACCGCTCCGTATATAAGTGTAGTGACTAAACTACTGTTTGTTTTCAGAATGAGTGTTTTTGAGAATATCCTAATCTACCTAACAGGTTAGGCTATTCTTAAAAAAACTGCAAGCTTGAGATTTTTCAATAGAATTGAGTTGTTGCCCAAAAATACAAAGGAAAACACATTATTCTTATTTCAATATACCTAAGTAATTGTGATTTTACACTTTTCGCCATTTTTTGACCTAAAAAAAGGCCGTCAACCAAGTTTTGACACCCAGATTCATGTTCAGCACCCAAATATACATAGGAAATTGGTTATCTAGGTTAAAGTCGGGATAGAGTTGGTATTCTTCATATTTACCAAAGGTAGTATTGAGATAACTGCATATTCAATATAGAAGAGACTTGTACCTGCGATTACAAAATTTTTACTTTTCAAATTTGGTTTCAGCACATCAAAATCAATAAGAAATAATAGGTCTGATCTAACTTTTGGCAGGTCCTTGTATGACAGTTATGTTATTTCATTTTAAGAATTTAAATTTTACCCTAAATTTCCATATACATATTATTTAAATTGTTATAAATTTGTTAAAAAAAATACTTGGGAGCAATATGGTAATTAGTGGTTCTTTAACATTCTGCGGTTTCGACAAAATTAGTAAGTTATGACGCAATTTTCGTTGTCATATTAACGCATGTTTATCAGGCTAAGGCTTTGTAAATAAATTACAGTTGTCTCAAAAGCGAAAAATTAAACAAAGTTACAGAAGCCGAACGCCCTCAAAATGCTTTACATGCTTTCTCTGAGACTAATAATAATTTTTAATCAGGAAAATATTTTCAGTGTCGCCATGAAACTTGCCCAACAATGTCAGCAACCACAAAATTTTTTTTTTCTAAGAATACCAAAGTTAGCAAGATACTGACGTCAAACATTCAAAATGAATAAAATTATATATTCGATATCATATTTTTTATTAGTTTGTAATCATAAATCATTTACATTTGAATATTCCTTGCGACACTTATGCCAAAAAAATTTTGTGATAAAATCGATACTTCTCTTCAACTTATGAACATGGCATAAGTGAGAAATACGTCGCTGTGCACATTATTTTTTTGAAAAGGAAAATTGAATTTTCACAAAAGTGTCCCGCAAAAAGATGGGCATCTTTTAAATTTAGTTTATTGTACTTGTCTTTCGGTTATCTTTCAGTACTCTCAGAGGCTTATATGAGAAAGACGTCGTCGAACTTCAGTCTAATATCTCCCGGTCTAAAACAAANGCAAAAATAACGAATATAACCCAAGGCCAATGTGTCCTAATCTTTTTAGTAAATAATTTCTTCCTGGAAATTAATTATTTTTTTATCTGATGGAAAAAACGTACAGACAGGATGAGACTCGGAAGATATAGAGAAAACTAACATTTGTAAATATAATTTTTTATACATTGTGATATAATTTACGATATTTTTAAAAACAATTCTCGTATTGCTTGGTGATGCTGATGGTCATTCTTGCTTTTTCAGGATCCATAATACCTAGTTAAACCATAGCAGGTACCTATAATAAAGTAGATTTTTTCCTTTAAAAGAAAGAAAGATATATTTTTTTAAAAGTCCTTTGAAATGCATTATACATATTTTAAACTTAGACTTATCCTGTATCATCTCCAACTGTTTTATTTTCATCTAATTCAAAAAAATTATTTAAAAAAGTTTCTAAACTGTTAAGAAAAAAAAAAGAATAATTTTTATTTTCGAACAGGTATCGAATCAATTCTGAAAAATTCAATTTTAACATGTGTATTTGTAAAATTTCATTATATCGTTCACAAATGCTTTGAAATATCAGTTATTTCTAACAATACTACAATTATATAAAACAAACACTTTAGTTGTGTTATTGTTTTAATAAACACAAACTACTTTTCGGTATATTTGAAAGTAAAATATATCATCTTGAACAAATTTTAAATTTATTTAAGCAACTAATCAAATGTCATATTTTAATATTTTTTTTACCAATCGCGTCTTTATTATTCTGACAAACCTTGAGAGTACTAAGGTTTCATCTATGGCAAAATCTCATACAGTTTTATCGATGTCAAAAAAATCAATACTTGTTAAATATCATTCGTGATAATGGTTTTTTCAAAAATGTATGTTACAGTTCGATAAAATGTCTACATTTTTAAATGGTAAGGCAGTAATAAAAAAAAGTTACGTATGGGACAAGTCATATGGGGTGGCTTTTTCTACCCCTTAGAAATGTAGGGGAAGTCAACAAATTGTTTACTGAGTTCCATGTCAATAGCAGAAGATGTCCACTTAATTTAATTTCTGTCACTTTTTCGGTATTTCCGATAAAAAATTCAAAACTACCTTATTTAAGCGGTTATATCTTCACAGGGGTGTTCAAATGAGATTTTTTTATATGAAAAACCGACTTTATTTTTCTAACACGGAATCATCCCCTGAATTTTTTGCTCGATTATTTATTTACACTCTGTATATATTTGATAATAGGCCCTATTTTGCGTATTAGCATAAAAAAAATTCCAGGAATGGATTGATCTAAAATCTGCATTTCTCTCATTGTATTTTGTATTTAAACCTAGATTTAGTTGTAGTGCCTAATAAATTTACTATATCGCCCAAAAAATATTACTTTCATATTTATAATAATATTTATTGACACATTTCCAATAAAAATCTCGAAAGGATAACAGTGATGAATAATCTCCCCTTATCCATCCCAAATTGATAAGAGGTTTTAGTTATCTTATTAATTTGTCCACATCCTTTATCCCCCTGATAACCATAACCTTATGTTTCATTCAGGGTTTGGTTATCTTTCTACCAATTTTTTTTAGTTTGATATAGCGAGTACACAATGTAAATTTAACGAAATTATATTATTAGGAAATTTAATGTGTACTATATAAAAAGACTCGATCTTTTGAATGATGAATGAATCTTTTAATCACAAACATATTTTTCGGTACTAGTGCAATTAGGTATTTTGATAGATGTATCTCAAAAAGTTGTTATCTCAGATTTAATGTTCTAAGGTACCTATGTAATAGGGTTTACCATACCAATATTTTCCAAAACTTCTGCCTCTTTGAGATACAGGGTGATCAACTTTAAAAAATATACTATTTTTATATTTCCCCAAATAATGGAAATTAGCAAATAAACTTCGCATTATTTTTCTATGGATAGAAAACATTTCAAAATAAATACAACAATTTCAATAATTCAAACAAAAAATTAGTGTTTTGTTGCTCCAAATATGCTTTGTAATACTTGTAATGTAAAATAAAAAAATAGGATCTGCCGTGAGACTGTGATATAAAAAAATATTAAAAAACATTTTTCATTTAAAATTGAAATATTCATGGAAAAATGGACTTGATCCAGCGCCATACTATTATTTTTATCAATTAATTAAAGCGATTGCTCATACTCCCCCCACTCTTTTCTTATGAACTTGATATATGATGTACACATAATTTTAGTGGAATATCTCCATTAGTTTGGAAAAAACAAAAAAGTAGATATTTTTAAACTTGCCCTATAATTTCAACAGGAAACATTTTTGGAAAAATGTTCATATGAGAAACTATTTATTTTCAAAAATACTACAGCACATTCTCAAGTCCGACGTTAAATCTAACTCACCCTGTATAGTGATTATAGAAAAAAAAACTAGATTATCCTTCCAAATTTACACTTATATCCAAAACAGGCATGTTATTATTTTTTATGTATACTGAACTATGTATTCAGCAATACTGCCCTCGTAAGCAAAGATGGCCTGCTACCACCTGCGTACACTTTTTCCTCATTTTTTATTATTGAGTATAACCAGAACTTTCGCTAACAGAACAAGTGACCCCTGTAAAATGTATGTTTACGCAGTGTTGTAACAATAAGATGGCACAAAATCAATAGAAATGGTTCACCAAAAATACAAACATGAAAAATTATATGTACTACCGAGTCACTAGAAACAACCTTTATAAGCGTTAGTAAAATCACTAACGCTATCATTACTATCGCCTAAAGGTGTGATAATTGGTTCTATTATAACTTCAACTCTTGTATCGATGTCTCACGCTCTAAGTTTCTCATTCTATAATCGCCTCCTGAAGAAGTGTTTCACATCTAGCTTAAACTGTGTCATTTCTTGCCACATAAGTTTTTATATTCACCCAGATTGGTGCAATGGAGTTCAACTTAGAATGGTATGGTGTTAATTGAATTTAACACTGCGAGCTTTAGCCATTTTATCCATTAAATATTTCATGTATTTGACATTTTTTTAAAGAAATTTTTAATAATTATTGTAGTTTAAACATTTCTTTAATATTCAATATGTTTTTCATTCAGCTCTTCTTTTCTCTATCATTGTTTATCATACAACGTTTTTGATCTATTAAATTTGGTCGTTTACCACTATCGGATTCGTCACTAACATCCGCATAACAATTGGAATAACTAAAATGTGAAAATAATACGTATTTTCCTCTTGTACGCTTATGATACGCACTGACACACTTCAACTGAAAGCTGTCACATTATGGGATTTCAAGAAGTTAAACCATGCATCAATACTATCTGATTCTCGTCTCACACTGTAAGCAAAAATAAAAGTAGAACATAGGAACACTACGCGAAATAAATGGCACATTACAATTTCTATGCAGAGAACACATTATTAGTATATTTGAAAGAAAATTGCTTAAAAAATGTCTTGTTTATAAATTGGACTCAAATTTACTAAAAGTATTTTGACAGGACCTATTTTCATATCAACCTTACAAGTTTAATTAAAAAAAAACTCTTTCAATAGGTACAGAGCGGAGTTTATAAAACCAATAGGATAGGATAGGTTAAACAATAAAAAGTTTGAAGGGAACTGATATGTAGTAAGTGAAATGCCTTAAAAAAAGCGCCTGTATAGTAACAAAAAAAAACTGAGAAATTTAGTGTAGTGCATTTTCAAGAGCTTGCAAGCCAGAAGCTTTCATGACGTAGACCTATGTCCGGAAGAGTATACAAGTTTTTGGCTCTACACAAAAATTTAAGGGAATAGCGAATTTTTTTGACCTCGGATTCGGGTTCAGCCTCGAAAAATACCGTCAGCTGAGGTGAAAACGGACGATTTTTGGGTTTTTTTACTGATAACTGGTACAAAAAAATTCAAAAAATAATATAGATAGCCCCGTGTGTCTAGAATATTATGCGATAAATAAAATATGCAAAAATTTTATCCCCACTGTTTTTTTTCTATAAAAGCTTGTCAGCCTTCACCCCTATGTGTGGGGCAAACATGGACACCCAATTATTTTGATTGAAAACTCATCTTTTGGCATAGATGCGAAGGCGGACAAATTATGTGTAAAAAAATGTTTTATTAAAGGGAAGTAGCATTAAATAAAAAATATATATATTGTCAACAAAAACGCTTTATTCAAGGTTATGAAACAAAATCTTTAAATTTTCAAAACAAAAGATATACCTATTGCAGAAACAACAAAAACAAAATCTTATGAAATTATTTTTTGGGTGATTTATTCAATTCGAATGTTTTTATATTTTTCTAAAATCGGGATCTGATGCCTGTCGAATACTTTTATAGCCCCTTTTTATATCTTCTAATGCCCTCTGCAACCGTTTTTCATCATAGTTCATAAAATTCAAACCAACCTTCTTTTTATAACTCCTAACCATGATGTCCGCCTTTACCCCACCTGAGGATAATTTTTTATAAATTAATTATTTAAAAGTATACTAAAAAAAGTATGGTTATCATTTTGCGGCCACAGGTTATCTATACATTATATATAAGACTTTAGTGCAAAAACTTTTTTTGCATATATAGGCAATACCTGCGGCCAACAGCACAGACAATATAGCGTATCGCTACAGACTGCTACTTAAATGCTGGAAATTGGCGACCCGAAATGGAAGCAGGATCTCCTTGCCGGCTTCCAGCTATAAAATTTAGCGTAGTAACTCTTCTACTTGCTAATAACTGCTAAATAAGTTTAATGCTTTCAATTATGTAATTAAAGAGATAAGGAACTTATCTTGTGTTTGGAAATCACATTTGCCTTAAATGTTAAATAAAATAAATCAAGTTAGAATTAAAACTATGAATTTACCTAATTAATTATTTATTTNGTTTACCCTTTTTCCTTTATTTTTTTGTGGTACTGTGTGACAACAGTATAATTAAAAAAAAAACAATAACGTATACTCATGGATACCAATAAGAAAAATTTTAATCCAATTGAGTACAAAATTTAACTATTTATACTGTGTCCGACAAAAGCTACTTTGAATATAAGTGTGGGTGTAATTTACACAGAAAATGAAATGAGAAAAACGTCTACTTGAAAATTAAAAGTATTTTTTCGTTATTTTTTATATTACTTGTGAAAAATGTGCTTTTAGGAACAAAAAAGCTCAAAAATAGCATTTTTTGTTCCTACTTAATTATATCATTAGTCGTCAACCTTCTCAATGTGACATCTCTATTTATTTCAACTCCCTGTATTATAAAGACCAATGACTTTAGATTAAACCCTTGGCACATAAAGATGTTTTGATCTATATGACCCAAAGTACAACCTACTGAAGTTATGACATACACTTAGAAAAATATGCACACTCTTAGTACAATCTTTGTATAGTAATGCAAATAAAAAATAATTCCTGAACTGTTCCTGCTAACGAAACACGTTAAAAAAAATATGGAAAAATGTCCTCAGGAATTTTTGGACAAAATACCACTATTTCTTAATCGGACCGTGGTAAAAGTAGACAAATTGATACGACTTATTTAAATTCTCTACAAAAAGTTTCCTAATAAGGTCTGAATTTAAATGTCCACTTCTTTGTGGACCTCAATTAAGAAATAATTATAATCGGTTTTTCCTCGATAACAAAATAAAAAAAGATAGATCTAGTTTATTTTCAGCAAATTCTGCGACTTTAATTTTACCAACTCTGTATCACCTGAAATAACCGAGTTACACATATGTGGCTTTTTTATGCAATTGTCATAATATACTTTAGTAATTTTATTGCTATGTTCACAATTATAATAAAAAACACCTAAAGCTGAAATAATGTGTAAATACCGCTAATACGCATAAACAGTGTGTCTTCTGATGGTTTCTGATAATGAAACCCAGAGCCGTGTCGTGGAGACACCGATGTCTACCAGCAAAAAAATGATTTAAGTGACTTACTAATAATATGATAAATTTACAGATTTTTTATTATATTTTTCAAATTTTTTAATTTTGACAAGACGATACAAATTTACTGTGACACTCGACCTGTTAAAATAGTTGCAGAGAATTAGAAAGAAAATTAGATTCTAGAAAATAAAATTAAATGTTTCTCTACGTAGGTAGGTAAAATATATTGCAAAATTTGCAATAAGATCCCATAAAGCGTTTTATGCACACAATGCAAATAATAAATATATCGTACAAATAACACACCCATTAAATGCAGTTATTTCTCAATTCTTATCAGAAGTAGACAGTGCTCTGTTTAGCATGTTTTCCAAGTTTTAGTTTACTTAGATGAGCAATAATAAATCAACCGTTATGATTTGTTTATCGAAAACTGTTTACATAAGATTTTAATCTCCTTATCCTATTGCTGCCACATAAAATTACTTACTGTTGACCATTAGATGGGGATGGTACTTACATATTTGCATAATTCTAATGGTAGTATTATTTACGACGTATTTTCTTTGTAAACAAAAATTGTTTAGGAAAATTTAAATTATCTAGAAACAGCCCTAATAAAACCGTAATATTCGTAAATGAAACTGTATTTTGGATTGATTTGTCAATAATTTGTCTGTAAGTGTAGTATCTAAAAATATTTAAAATGTACCGCTTTTCAAAGTATTAAAACGGAATTTTTGAACACCCTGATTTTGCAGCTTTTCTCGTAATTCCTAACATATCTAAATTTTACAAGACGATTAATGAAAATTTTCCCAATTTTTATCGACATTTTAAAGATTGGAGTCGTACGTACAATTATTATCGATACAAAACGATCATATTTGAAAAATGTAAGAAATATAACACAAATGCTTTCAATAATTTCTATAATTTTTACAGAGCATCTACCATTATTATCAATACAATGCGATCATATTTCAAAAATGTAAGAAATATAACACAAAAGCTTTCAATAATTTCTACATATAATTTTTTACAGCAAGAAAATAAAAAAGTTGGACAACGACACGCGGTGTTCCCAAGCGGTCACCCATCCAAGTACTAACGATGCTTGACTTCAGTGATCGGACATCGTGGTATGGCCATTGCCTGTATATCCGATCTGACTTCTGGAACACATTAAAAAAAATCTGACTAATAAATAATATAAAATACATTTATTATTAATAAAAAATATTTGTTACATTTCTGTTTGTAAGCAATAAATTTTCTAAATATGGAAAGGAGCGTAAGATTGTTTCTGATAGCAAATACAGCTGCAATTACACCCTAAGATCTTCACAAAAGAATACAAAGGAGACAGATTTTTTTCTACTCATAATTTATCCCTTGAGGGAGTTTAGTTTTTGGATGAAAATTGTTAATATTTTCTAAATTCAGCACCTTGCAGGATCCCTTATTTGAAGAATTTTAGAGAAATTTTGGTTGTAGTCAAACTAAACAGCTGAACTTACACTTGAAACTAATGGAACATTCTTGCATTGGAACGAGTTATAATTAAGTGATTAAAATCTGAATTCGGTTTAGTTTGAATTTAAAAAAAATTTTAGACATGGCCCTTCTACGGCTTCGTTCTTTGACACCAACCTATACATTTTATTTCAGAATTAGTATTTAAACTATTTTTTTTTGATGTCATACAACAAGCGCATATTCAATTATTTTCAACATAAGAATTTTTTAACAGCTTTTTCAGTCGATATGAATACCTAAATAACGATGACAAAGGCGGTTAATGAACTGATTATAAAATTTTATTTACGTATAAAACAGTCTTTCGAATTTTGAGTAATGAATTTATTTTGAGAAAAAATCGTAGAAACTTTTCTTGATAATTCCTTTAAATCAGCTAATTATACCATTTGGTACACAGAACCTTTTGATAGGACTATCTACTTAAATTTTACAATTTAGAATAAAACTAATATGGGTGAATCTACGCAGTATTTAGATTGCGACGGCCCATTAATAAATCTTATACAAGTTAATTAATTTATTGTCTGTATCAATGAAGTGATAAATAATATTAGGTATCTCTTATTCAGACCACATATTCAAATTACGATAACTATTTCACTTTAGGCATTTATATGATAAAATAGTGAAAAATACTCCCCTGGTTTGTCCCATTACCAACTTTTACTAGAATTTTAAACATAATTTTTTTTATTTGACTGACAATATTAATATTATTTCAATTATAATCATGTAACTAAATAAACGTCAAAACACATTTTCGCAAATTAAGATGTAAAAATAATTATGAACATAATAATAATGATATATTTTGACGCCACCAGAAAAAAGTGGCACCCTCGCCTGGCGAAATCACATGATCAAAATATCGGGTTACAATTACAAACACAGATCTTTGACTAAGCGATACGTATTGAATAGAATGAATTTACCAACAAGCTAACTCCGTTGGGCCTATTCAAACTACAATCGCGTCAGTGTCTGTTACACTGTGTTAGAGCTTGCTTGTGCCAGTAGCTGAAGTATTTCCCCTGGTATGCATATATTTTTATATATTATCATTACATAATTTTGCATTGATTAAAAACAGTATTATGAATCATGAATAACTTTTAATTGTAGTAACAAGTACATGTTTACTTAATTGTAATTCGAGGATATGTGCGATTTTGTCACTTCTCTGGCGTCACTCCTCTGGCAGTTTGTACGTCAGAGGAAACACATATAATCTAGGGGAATAACAAAAAATGTAACTTGATAGTTAATATTTTAACACTTTATTTTACATCTTTTAGTTAGTTGCTTATGATAAACATCAGCCAAATATCGTGATGAACGTCAAAAAAAAAAACGAGAGAAGAGAGACTGGAAATTTGTCACTGCTCTGTGCATAGTGTCACTCCCCTGACCATACATTTTCCCCTGGTGCCTATAAATTTAGGGTTACCATTCGTCCGGATAAAGCCGGACATGTCCTCCTTTTTAAAGAAAATTTAATTGTCCGGCCGGATTTCCCCTCTGTCCGGCTTTTTAAAAATAGTATCAATAAAAATTGCTGCACCTGACACTTATTTGAAAATTTTTAATATTTTAATCAAGATTAACATGATATTAGTTTTCAATCATGATATAATTTATAGTTATACCATGGTTTTCAATCAAAATCACAATCTTAAAAATACTATTATCCTTGGATACTCAACAATAACATTCGGCGGCTACGAAGTGAATGTAAGGATGCCTGCAACATATTTTATGAAGTTTTTGTTCCATTTGTTAACGCAATATATGCAAAATGCAATGTTTTTTAAGTTCACTTGTGTTTACAAGTATCTTTTATTTTCCTAATAAAGTAAAATAAAATGTTCAAAAAATGTCCTCCTTTTTCATTGAAAGTCATCCTTTTTTGTTACAATTGTCATACTTTACATGTTTCACATCTGGTAACCCTATATAAATCTTAAAAAATAGAAATATCTTCTGGTCCTTATCATTACAGATACATAAATATTGCCAACTTGTGAAATAATTAATACTATATTAAATTGATTAATTTTTCTTTGGGGACACCGAAAATACATTTACTTTATAATCACCCATATAAGTTTCATAAAAATTATAATCTGAAATCAGAACTAGTTGACTAAGGTTATCCCTCGGCGTTTCTAAATTAAATTCTATTGAAAAATTTTGGCTAAAAAATACTATAAAAATTTGCAAGAAAATAATTTCAAAATAATACCTAAATTCTAGATAAAAACCTCCAAATGTTCGGATAAATCCTACCTAGAAATATTCCGTTTTTATAATCAATAACAGTTTTGTGGAAATGTGTCGCATATACTTTTATAAGACTTATTTATGATACCGTACATATCCAGGATTTAGATATACTTACCTAACTATTAGTTGAGCATTGTAACACCATTTGTTGTATACTAAACGTGTTGGGCTTTATCTACTATTATCATGCTTTTGATAACACTGACCTAGATGCAGAGCCGGAACAATGCATATTTATGTTTTGAACATTTTTAGAGACCTATAAGATTATCACTATCAGTATTGTTATGTATGTTCACGAGTTAATCACGATTCAACACAGGTATAGCCCCACATATGTATTTCATGCAATTCATTTATAAATGGAATTTTAAAAACATTTGATGACATACACACATTCAAGATAAATAAGGAGAAAACTATAACAGCAACAAAAAAATAACAACAAAATACAAAATAAATCCATTAGATTAGGTACCTAGATAATAAATAAAATAAATTAAAATCTAATACATTTTAGATTTACATTACATAGTAATTTGTGGGTAACATTGAAAGTATGTATATATATATAAAAAAAAAAATTGGTGAACAATTGGATTTTTTTTTTCCAGGAAAAGAAATCGTAGAAGGTAAACCGCTGTATGTTGGACGGGCCCAGCAGAAAATGGAACGTCAACAAGAATTGAAACTCCGTTTTGAAGCATTAAAAATGGAAAGGCCTAATCGTTATCAAGACATAAATTTGTATGTCAAAAAGTTGGATGATACAATTGATGATGAACGTCTTCGCAAAGAATTTTCACCATTCGGCACAATAACCTCTGCTAAAGTAATGATGGAAGAAGGTAGAAGCAAAGGATTTGGATTTGTGTGCTTTTCTTCCCCTGAGGAGGCAACCAAAGCTATGACAGCAATGAATGGACGTGTTGTTGGCTCGAAACCACTGTATGTAGCATTAGCTCAACGTAAGCAGGATCGTAAGGCCCATTTAACGTTGCAGTATATGCAGACAATGGCTAATATGCGTATGCACCAAATGGGTAAATTTATCCAGCCAGGAGCTTCACGAGGATATTTCGTACCAACTATCCCAACTATCCTGCCAACTCAGTGTTTCTGTGGACAGGCACAGAAAACTCAAATCAGAACCAGTCCAAGGTGGCCAGCTCAAACTCCTGTTAGACCGTCTGGCCAAGGAGGAGCCACTGTTTACCCTGGCATGCCTAAAACGTACAGAGCTGCTGCAAGGCCACCAAATCAGTCGACAAGCATGTGCAGCAATATTAGTGTTCCAAGGCCGATCACAGGACAACAGTCACCAAATATACAAGGTCGTTCGCTTCCAGAACACTACTACTACTACTGCTCAAAATCGTACCCCTAACTTTGAATACATTTCTAACCTCAAAAAGTATCTAAGAGAAAAATAAATAGATAGATTTTTATATACCTATGTCTACAGCTGTCAGTCTTCGTGGTTCCTACCTTAAAATTTTGGAAAGTAAATACACTATCTCTAGGACATCCCAGTATTGGTACAGGTATTTTATATACATGAAATTATCACAGATTTTCAAGGTCAAAAGATCATTTAAGTAAACTCCAAGTACCCTATTCGATCACTAGAAGGTAGCAAAGTTGGATTTTTTTATTTTCTCTAATAAGATTTTATCCAATTACCTAAATCAAATTTGGTGTTTTAAAATTTATCTGTCACTTTCAGGCTGTATAACCGAATTAAGTTTTTGTGGGTAACCTTACAGTTTCATTTCTTAGTTTATAATAAAGATAAGTCCTTTTTTCATGTTACTTCTTTTCAAGTATTTCTAACGATTTTGGTGTAATTAGTAATACAATTTAGCAATAACAAAAAATAATCGCACTCCTTTCAAATTGGGAATATTCTGTAAATTATGAAGAGTAATTTCTTATCAAATTTATCAAATTAATGCTTCTTATATGTATAAGAATAATAACAAAAGATTCAAATTTGATAGATCACACTTTAGAGAATGTAAGAAATCAGAGATGACTCAGATGACTGGGATATTTTATTCTCAGCTACCTATGTGTTACTAAAAAATTGTTATCGCAATAATAATTTTCGTGAAAGAACATTTGAAATTCTGAAGTTTCTGATATTGACAAAACCATTAGGTGTTATCAATCTTTCCTTGATAATTAAATCAGATCTGCACTGAAAATGCGTTGAAGATAATTAATAAAACAATTCATTACATAAAAATTGTTCGAAATACAAAAAAATTATGAAAGAAAAAACTTGTAGGAAGCCCTTGTCTCTGCGATAAAAAACGGAGTTGTAGAGTAACTTATTTTGTTCAGTGGTACAACGGGTATCTTTCCCATTTATATAAATCCAGTAAGTGCGGTTGCTATGTCAAAAAGTGACATCTATACTCAGGTATTGGAATTCTAAATTTAATTTAAATTGGACAAACCATTAATATAACGATAATTGCATGGTATACCTTTTTTACATAAAAAAAAATTGGAAAATGAAAAATAGAGGCAGATCTACTTAGGAGCCAAAAATTATGATATTTTAAAGACATGCAAAATACTGCAAGGGGTGCCCTCTAATAAGTAACAGCAAAATTATAGTCGGATTTGGATTTGTCGCCATAAAGAATCTCCGATCCCCAAAATTTATGCAATATATGTAACTTTAAAAAGATTATATGAAATAAATTTTTATTTTGACACCCTGTATATCTTTTTAAGTACCAACTTTTAGACTAAGGTAAGTTTAGTTAAATCGTAATATTTTAGTGTATAGTATCCCAAAAATCAGGCTTTAGATCCTTGATTCATTAAAATTTTTCACTAAATGACCTATGGAAGAACCTAAGTTATAACAGCTTTTTTTGGAGAACCGTTTGGCAAATGCCTCATATGTACTCTCTTCATAGTGGGCAAATACACAATTCCTGATACAGATATTGGCGATAAATTTTAAGATGTGCAAGGACACCAAGTAGTGAAAGCGGTAACCTGCGAGACAAGATAATTTTAATTTAATTCTGATCTTGGCATTCGTATTTACATTCGGTTTCAACATTCAATATCAATACTCAATTTTATATAAATTAAAATAAAATGTTTTATACTTTTAGCGACAACAATAAAGGACCCACACGTAAAAAAAATAAATACCTTGTTTTGCAAGTGTTTTTTCCTCCGCCAGAGGGTGAGTGCTTGGCTGCATTCACGAATATTTATTGCCGAAGGATTTAAACTTGCAGCTGAAGAAGCAGATCCAGTCCTGCAGCATGTCATTTTTGCATCCTAGCAGTTTGAGATTTTAGAAATTAAAGCTGCCATTCCCACGAAAGCGTTTTCTACAAAGACAAAAGATTTTAAATATTTAATAGCCAAACTGTTATGGTTTACTGAATAACAGTAACTATATGATGAAACCTGGTAATTTTCAAACACAGCAACAAACAAAAAACAGACTAACATAGACATTTAAAAGTATATCTTTCTTCTCTACCAAACACTGACAGTTTTAGTTGCAATGAAATATGTATACAGACTGAACTTACGTGAAGATTCTATTCATCTTCCTTATTTTTTAGATATGAAAAATTAATTGTAGAGGATTAATTGAAATTCCATACAATCATCATTTTCAACAATCTTTTGAAGTACATCATAATCTTTTGGCAATATAAATATTTAAAATGCCTAATATGAACATTCTAGAATTTTTATTTTCTTTGAAATTACATGGATTTGCTCACCTTAAGTTTCCTTAAATATTAAGTGTTCACAAATATATTGTATGAATTAAAATAATAAACGTATGCAACACGTTTGCAAAATTACGTATTGTTAAAAGAGAATAAACATTCTCGATACCTGTAATATGACATGAAATATGAGTAACAAAACAGTAACACTTAAACTAATGAAATATGTAATAACAATAAGGGAAAAAAAATTTTCTATTGACAAAAAATTATATTTAGCTCCAGTTTAATATTGAATGAGAATCAAATATTGAAATGAAATTCAATTAATCACGTCAAATTTATTAGTTTTCACATTTTTTATTACATGGAAAACCTAGTTAGTGGAAGCGGAAGCAGAAAGCACATGGCTGATATAAACAGAGCAATTCCATCTTTGCCAGATTTAAAAAAAAAAAATTAAGACGTGCTTAGGACATTTTTTAGATATATCGCCCTTACTTTCACAGATACATCTCTTATATTATTGTAATCCTAAAAAATAAAAACTAAATAACAATGTAACAAAAACAAAATTCTTAATGTAATTTACACAAAGAATGTCCGAAGTCAGAAGTTGTTAAAAATTTGAACACTGCTTATTAAAATTATTCACTGCTATTCTACTTATCGCAGGATGCCGCTGTTGTGGTGAATAATGTTTTCTTTTAAAGTGCCCTATACAAAATGATCAAGTGGGTGCAAATTCAATACCTGGGGGGAGATGGGTTTCTCAAATTGCCTGACAATTATTTGCTTGGGTGGTAATCGTCCAATCCATCTTTCTCTGTAACTGATATCAAGCCTTTCCGTGACTTGCCTTCTGAGATAGAGACCTCCATCAAGTTGTAGCCACAATACTTGTCTAATATTTAGACATACATCATCTAAAATACCAGCAAAATCGTTTTGTTGGAAAATTAAAAATTCTCATTCTGCTCTCAAGAAAAAATGGGGTGCACACACAATGTTATCTACACACAGTTAGACTTACACTGGCCATACTGCATTCGGATATTCATAATGCCTTTACAGACAAACTGTTAAAAATTTAAAATTCCCCATCGCAAAAATTTTGCCTTATAAGTGTAGAGAATTTGCTTAAAAAAATTTGGATCTGTCAATGGTGTCTAAAACCTACTGTGACAAAATAATTTGTTTCAGAGGATCAATTAGACATTAGTTTTAAACTTTTTGCTTATGTAATGCCTTACAATGATCCCATTTTATCATGCATCCTATAAATTTTATTGTGATAAGTAGTGCTGCTCTTCTGATACTTAGTTCACCTGTGTTTGTGTTGTATAATATTCTAAAACTATGTTGTTGGAAGGATTACAGCCACCATCTTTATCACTTATTTTTCCCAATCCGTTATCTAGAAAATGCCTGTGTATTCATGTAAGAACTAGTCATCCGTTATATTGATTGTGAATTTACAGAAACCACAAATGTTAGCATTTTTATAATTTGTAAAACGCAGGCATTTTAATAAAAAAATTTGAAAAATACAAGTAATTATTTGTATACACTAATAAACAAAACACTATGGAAGCACATATGAACATTAAAGAAATGGCTGCTGAACAATTTTAAACAATTTTAGCGTAATTTTCGTGACTAACTCAGACATGATGGTTATTACGAGTAAGTTGCAATAGAAAATTTGTATGGTAAATTAATAGAACATTGTAAGAATTTTATTCAAATTTTGTACAATGGCTTATAACTTATTTTTTAAAGGGGTATTTGAAACTATTAGATGCACGTCACTGGTTTTTCAAACTGACTCATAATTGTATGTGCTGACAGAGGTTCCTATACTCGACGGCCAAAATTATAGATAGTGATTCATCGCTAGCTCTTGGACTAGTAAGAGGGATGAAGCGTGCCGGGAACGAAAATCCATTGGCGTGTCTGCGTAAAAGGCAACAAGATATAGAAAATATTGAAAAA
>NW_019416277.1:978187-1016997 GCF_000390285.2 Anoplophora glabripennis
GATACATTTTATTTTATTTATTTAAAAAGTGGAAAACAATTGTCTTGAAATTTACTAAATGTTTCACAATAATAGTTGTTTACATTTTTTCCGTAGGACAAGTTTGCCGCGTGCACACGTGGTATGCACCAGCTGTGTAGCGTTAGGTTAAGCGCTGTTGTCACATTGTGATGAAACTTCCCAATATTAATATTCGCTGTATTTTGAAAACTGTTAATCTTACGCCCCTGTAATATACAACTTTTTTTTTCATTTATGATTACTCTATCTCATGCTCAAGTAATGGCAGTCAAACTTCTTACACCCTGTATAAAAGAAAACAATTATTTTATTAACCTATACACCCTGTATCTTTTTTAAAAAAAAAATTATACTTCAAACCAATATGTGTTATGTCGAAAATATTAAATTTAGGTGTACTAATTTTTTACTTACCTTATTTAAAAAAATTTTTTTTTTCTTTACTATTTTGTAAAAGACATAATTTTTATCATATACACTTTGGAATAATTCAATATGAAATGATCTTCACCTGTTTGATATTATTTCTTTGTTTTCTAAAATTTTTCATCTAGACAACTTTTAAATAATTATTTTGATTAATTAACATACTTTTTTGAAAGTAGCAATGTTAAACATCTGTAAATTAAAAATTAAAGAATACTGATCTGTAGTGAATCATTTTCACAAGAGCAAAGCAAGAGATATATTCAATAAAGAATAACTATAATAATTAAAACAATATCGGGAAGCTGCCTAAATTGTTTTATTTTTTTTAATGTTTTGAAATATCACCTATAAGGTGTATTACTTAACACAGTATAAAACTACAAGTTGTAGAACTATTAAAACTTGTAAAATGAATAAATATAATACATAAAATATTCCTGAATGAAATGTGAATGAACTGCAAATTTATAAAATTTACAAATATAACATTCGATATTTGCTAGCTACTTACATTTTTTTCTTGTTTTAGAGTAAAAGCGGATAAAAATGATCATTCTTAACTTTATATGTACAAATATATCTGATTCGATAAAATATTATTAAAAAGTAAAACTTATACAAAACGTTATAATCGTTTCAAAGCATTTACACCTAGAGAGGAAGCTTTCATTTTTCGCGTTGGTTGAACTGACATGGGTGCTACTGGTTGAGAGTCTTGAGCATCTTCGGAGTTACCCAATTCCTAAAATAAACAAATTTTCTTATATAATACGATTATTCTAATATATGCTCTGATTAAGGTTTAAATGACGTCTACTGTTTAAGAACTAGCCACCCCTAGGTCTTTTTTATTTATTGATCGATTCTAATGAATTTTTTTTAATGTTACACAGTCCTCCTAAAACGTGTTGGTGGTATGTCCCCATACAATTTCTATAATTATAATTTATAAAATATAATAATTCAAGGTCATAGCCATCTATGACTATTTTTGGTACAAAAATTAAAAGCAGTAATACAGATTTTATTAGGAAAAACATCCCAACAGATTCTTATTCAGTAACCTGAAACACAAACATAAACAAATAATTATGATCAACATCCTTAACATATTTTTAAAGAAAATATAATTTTAAAAAGTTTTCAGCATAATTACTATTTTTTTCACATTTGTAGATATTTTAATTAATGATATTGTGGGAAACATCTAGAGTACCTACAGATCAGTAGGTCGCTCTCTGTCAGCATGTACTATGCATTCATTGCTTTGTGCCAGTTACTAAAGTTGAAAATAATCGAATTATTTTAATAATTGGATAATTAAGTTATGAATTATTCCCATAATTGGACGATTTGGATTTTGGATTTGGATAATTATATTTTACTAGGAATTAGACACATAAAAAAGTTCATTCAATTATAATTATTGTATCTATTAATTTTTTTTTTAGTAATTAAGTCAACTAATGAAAAGTAGCAACACTGCCTGGATCGATCGTAGTCATTCTAAAAATGCAATGATCCGTAACAATACTTGTAACGTATCCAATAAAATATCCAGTATCTGCTGTTCACTACAATTTGAATTAATAATTGGATCCTTTAGATTATTTCAATAATGGGATTATCAGGAGGTTATTTTTAATTCGAATTAGCTCACCACCAGCAATGACATTTAAAATAAGACATATTTTGCAGGCTATATCCCACACCTTTCCAAATGTTATTTGAGCAATATTTACACGATATGTTACAAGGTGATCTAAAAAAAAAAACTATAAATATTAGCAGTAGGGAGTTGAGAACTTTTTACATTTATTTGCAACTTTTTTGTAGTATCCATTTTTTCCAGAAACTGCTGTAATTTTACTGATATCTATCTACTTAAAAATATATTCTTAATAATTTGAAACACAGTGTACACTGGTTTTACAAAAACCGACATATTTGTGATTTAAGGTTACTCTTAGCAAGAATCTATTGGAAAAAATGATTGCTGTTGGATGTGGTTTTGGAAATGACATGATTGAGACATGCTTCCAATTCTCTTTAATCTACTTAGCAAAAGAAACTTGTCAAATTCGGTCATTAAATAAAAAATTATAAGGCTGGTTAGTCCTTAAACCGAATATACAAGTTTTCCATGCTAGAATTATACATTGGTTTGATAAAGATGAAAAACGGTTTGTAAAGAAATCTTTTTCCAAGTTTACTAAAAGTATAATAAAGCAGCTTCTAAATTACACATATATAACAACAACAAATAATGCTGGTCAAGACTATGGGGAAAAGAGTAAAAAATGTCCATGAAGTAAACTAGAGATGGTGCTTGACAACTTGACACAAACTTACTTCAATACTTGTATCATTATCAAGCAGAAAAGCTAATAAAAGTATCAACTGTAATTTTTGCAATCTATGGAAAAATGCTATTTTACAAGAAAATTATAATAAATAAATGAAAAATAGTAATGTTAATTTTGATATTTATGAAATTCTTCTGATCAGGAAAACTTAATTATGACATGACATTGTAAAACTTGTTTTCTTGAGCAAATATGAAAAATATTTGTTTGGAAAAAGTATTAAAAATTAAATTTTGGAAAATTAAAATTAGAAAAGGTTTTTCTAAAACATTTGTTTTGTAATATCTGTTCTACCTTCGTTTTGTAACGAATTTTCATAGTTATAAAGTCTTTGCTTCAAACAATCAAAATTACATTTGATTGTTATTGTACAGTACGTTGTTTTGCCATAAAATCACTTCAACTTTGAGCTTTCATATCTCGATGTAGATTCATCCTATCCACAAGATCAAAGGTGGATTTTGTTGTTAATCCTTCCTCTATTTGATCCTGTATTTGAAGAATACGCAAATACGGTAGCTCCAGCTCTAAATGTTTATAAGTATTTTTTTCGAAGAAATTTTGAAAACAATCTAATTGTTGCTAAAATGGATAAAATCGAAAATTTTTTAATGGGTACATACAAAAATTCGGAGCTCAAAATAATCATTAGTTTTACCATGAGAGAAAATTGAAAAATAAGAATTCTGTATTTTCTTAATTAACAATTGAATTGTGCGAAATCTACCCGACCGATTTCGATGAAAAAATTTCTGCAATACTACCATATCATTGAAGTACTCAGAACCACACTTTTTATATGGCTGCTCTAAAGTAAAGGTCCGAAATAAATTCATGAAAAAAACATCTTTTTTCACGAATTTTTTTTCAGTCTATACTGTATTGCAGCAACAATAATGCACATAGAAAATTTCGGACCACTTTTATTTTGAAGAGAATCTTCAAACAAAACATTTTTTCCTTTGACTATTTTCTCTAATGTCAATATTCTCCGGGTTATACATGAAAGAAGGGAGGAAAATGCGCCTTTTTTAATTTTTTTTTATCTTTTCTTGCACTAACAATTATGCACAACTTTTTCAGCGGGCGCATATCGCAATTATCATTTTACCTAATATTTAGGACTATTTCCATCAAAAATTAGCGTTACTAATTACTATATGAAACATCCATACAACCTACTTTTAAAACAGATACCGACTGGACTAATCCCTATAAGGTTTCTATTGTGCGGGAGGTACGTCCTGATCACAACAAACGAGTACGATATTGTCAATGGTTTAATGAACAGTTAAAATTCAGTTTTTTCTTGAAAATGGTGCATTTTGTAATGCAAATATAGCATTTTTATTATAGTTGGTCGTGTATCAATTACTTAGAACATCAACCGAACTACATCTGATAATAGAAATCTACACTTATTCATCATATAAAATTAGAAAACAGTTGCTTTGTAAGTTTTCGAGATATGACCGAGTTTATTTTTTTATCTTTAACATTCTTTATCTATTAACAAATGTTTATTTGTACTACCCCCATTAATTTTCATAGAATCTAGTGGCGAGATTCTTTAGCAAACACCCTGTAGGTGTAGAGAATAAAACCAATTTTTTACAATGTCATACCAAATTCTTCAATTTTCCTTTCAGACAAGTGTAAAACTTATTAAGTAGTTGATGATGCAGGAACAGCTAGCTACAATATTTTTCTATAATTTCCGTAAATTTTTGCATTAGACAAACAATTACAACGACAAATTTCACTCCAACTGAAATATGCCTACACATACAAATATATACCATGTATATGCAATTATAGACCCTGATGCCACAAGGGGATAAGATCCAATATGCAAATAAGTGTCTTTAAATTAGCATCGTTTGTTGCCACATGGAGAGAAATATTCATATAATGATATGTCCAAAAAATCATTTAAAGTGCAAGAATACGATAGGTGAATACGCATACATTGTTATCCATTTTTATTTTGAAATTTACACCAGATGGAAAACTGATCAAGTAATAATCAAAATGTTTTTCTGTATGCAACATTATTACTAAAATAATGTTTTAGATAAACAAATGGCCAGAACAAATACCAAGCTCAAAAAGTAACCCCTATGTGAACAAGGGGCAAGTTATATGTCTTTATCTTATAATTCTGTTTCTATTAAGTCCACAGATTCCATATATACACCAAACGAAGAGGTTACATGTTTAAACCTATATCTACACAAACCTAATTAAAAAAAAAATTGAACTTATTCCCTTCTTGCATCACAGTCTTCGGTTTAAATAATTTTTTCAAGAAAACGCTTTTATATAAAACCTAAAATTTCCTCAATTTTTTATTTATTTTATTACTACTATGTCCAAAAATTGTGTAACTGGTAATTGTAAAACATTTTTAAAAGAATTGGTAAGTCAAAAACAGTTTCATTTTGAACTTTCATATATTCAATTTTGAAGGGAAAAATAATCTGTTATATAAGCTGTATCTAAAATGTAAATTTCAATGGCACGAGTTAATAAAAAAAAATATTTTGATATAAGGAGATACATGCAAGAAGCTTGTTTTTGAGATATTGTAAGTTAATGTCATAAAAAATGCATCTTGATGAAATGACAGAAACTAATTTAATATGTATTTTCCATTTTTGACTTTCAACAAACATATACAGGATTGTCCATTAGTATGGCAAAATACAATAACTTTGTTATATACAAGAAAAGTGTGAAAAATTGAAAGAGATCGAAAATTTCATGGCTGCTGGTCCAACTATAATGTTCATAATTTTGAAATCAAACCAAAGGTTCCAATGACAAATTTAATTGTTGCCGTTATGTTAAATTTGTTTCTACTTATGGCATTCCAACACACGAATTCCGTATAATTTAAGTAATTTTCTAAATATTTTGGTAATACCAGTACCAACTATTGATAATCATACACAAGATATTATGGTGAATTTATATTAGTAAAAATATATAGGGTTTCCATTAAAAAAGTAATAATAAAAAAAATTGACCACCCAATTTTCATGTATCACTCTGGATATCGAAAAAAAAGATATGGTATATATTTTTTTATGTAAATGGTGAACTATTTCTTGCCAAAACTCCCATAATGTCAAATTATTTATGAAATAAAAATAGTCATATAATCCTTTAAGAAAATAAAATATTATATTATATTATATAAAAGTTTCTAAAATATTTGGCTTAAAAAATTGATGAGATTTATCTTGAAATGGGTGTAAACTACGACATGTTAACAAGTAGATTTGGCGTTGAAACTCTAGATTCTCGTAGAATTCGCATGTCAATCACATTTTTGTATAAGCTACTGCACAACACCATTGACTGTGCTGATTTGCTTGCTGCTATTAATTTTTCCGTGCCTAGAATAAATCTAAGAAATACTAATACGTTTAGACTTGCAACGCCAAATACTAAAATTTTTTATAAATCGCCAGTTTAGGTCATGTGTGATAATTTTAATCGTTTGTGTAACTCTTGTGATATATTTTTTTGTCCATTACATACTTTATTGAATGCCGTAAGGCGATGAATACTATGTCTTCTGTATGTAAATATGTAATACTGTAATGCAAACATACTTCTATAGGTAGGTATATGTCTGCTTATGTTTTGCATTTTTTTCCTTTTTTTCTCTTTTTTCTCATGGTCTTTGTTTATGTTTACTTAGTTGTATTATTTTGTAAATTGCCCTGTAAATGGGAATCTGTTGGGCAATAAAGCATTATTATTATTATTATTATTATTATTATTATATACATGGCCAGATTCAACACTTTCTTGCAATTTGGAATAAACCATATTTTTCATAAACTAGCATATAAAAAATGAAACATTTGTAGACACATGCTTATAATAACTGTTTTTATTAATTTCTGATGTAAAATCCACCATGAAAATTATTAACTAAATTTATATTACATATATTTATATTTTTTTAAATTTTACTTTACTATACTTGGCAAACATAATTTTTTTATTCAAATATTAAGTGTGATAAAAAAATATTATGAATAAATGAACAGTAAGAATATTTTTAATTTTCACACTTCTGTTTATGTCATAACATTTTTATGCATTTAATAATACGCATATGGTTCAAAATAAAAACTTTAGAATTAGTAGATTTAGTAGATTTAATAAAAAGACTAAGACTCTTTGATCTCTGCAAATTTTGGTTTTGTTTTTTTACTCAGACCACTGAATTAATTTAAAAAGTTGTGAACTAGAAAAGTGTAGAACATATTTAATCATTTTAAGTATTATTAATCACATGAAAGAGTAACCTGTTTTTTTTTATTAAATAACTTCGCTTACAAAAAAATTGAAATATAGTGTTATAGTCTTTCCGATATCAATTGAAGAACCAAGAGGATGACGACAGTACATATATACCACGTTCGGTCATTGACGCAGCAACTCGCCATTGAAATATTTGAAAAACTTGTTCCCATATTTATTTAGCCATATGCAAGTCTGGTCAAACTAAATGTGGAGGTGGTAGAAATGTATAGCCTAGTTGAAGAATGCGAGCGTGGGCACACCAAATACAAATAACAGTTGCATTGGGCCACTGGGCAATAAATCTCAGCCGTTGACAAGTGGTCGACAAATTGCCCAGCAGTGCAGTGCAGCAATGCGGTATTTGGTGTGATTCAGGTAATTTTAATTTATTATAGGCACCTTCTATTAATCATTGATATTACAATTGCGAAAGGGAGAAATAATATTGTTAGAACATGGGACTTTGGAGACCTTTTGAAACGGAACAAAACGAAATTTACCATCAATATAATAAAATTGTTTGAGGACATAAATAATTAAAATATGTTGTTGGCTAAATGAACATATAAGTAATAGAAATTTTCTGCACATTATATACAAATTATTATAATTTTTTACCTTTATCAGAAAACTTAGGGACGCCTATGAGACTCATTAAATTTTATTGCCAGGCGTTTTTTTACATGTTCAACTGACTTTGGAAAAACTATACAAAAGTAAGTGCAGAAAATTCAAGTGAAGACAGAGTAGAAACTCATAAAATAGTAGTAGAAGGTGACACTTTTTCAAAAAGGCTGTGTTCTTTTACTCATCATTTAGATGTGATGGATTCTGTAGAATCAATCAGATTGTTTTTTAAATAGGTCAGTGCTAGAAAGATGTTAAATAAGTTCTTGCTGTTTTCCAACAGATTGTACCAGAACTGCAAGCGTGTAGTAGGTAACGTATAAAGAAGTACTACTATAATCAAGCTTGAAATTCAGTATGTTATTTCACCGAAGTGTAAACTACTTTTTTTTCATAGCTTTTCATGTCGAAATTCGTGACAAGAAAAAGAGTGTTTGAGGAGAATTTTACTGCACTACTTTATGCAAAAGAAATCTGTAGCTGAAGCACATAGAATTCTCGTTGAGATTTATGGCAATCATGCTCTGTCGCAAACAACAAGCAGAGATTGGTTTAGGCGCTTCAAAAATAATGATTTAGATGTTGAAGATAAAGAATGCTTTGGGGCACTGAAACAGTTTGAATGCATGAACTGAATTTACAGTCATTAGGTGTTGATCACACAATAGTTTCGAAACGTTTGAAAGCATTAAGAATTATTTAAAAGCAAGGACATTGGATGCCGTACAATTTGAAAACGAGAGACATCACACGGCATTTTTACACATGTGAACAGTTGCTTCAACGACAGAAAAGGAAAGGTTTTCTTGCATCGCACCGTTACTGGCAATGGAAAATGGATAAGCTAAGATAATCCTAAACGTAGAAAATCTTAGGTAAGCCCAGATAACATCGTGCGTCAACATCGTCGTAGAAGCCGAATATCCATGGTTCTAAGCTTTTGCTCTACATTTGGTGGGATAAGCTGGGTGCAGTTTATGAGCTGCTCAAACCAAATGAAAACATCACGAGATATTGCTATTGACTACAATTGATGCGCTTGATCCGAACATTGAAGGAGAAATGGTCGCTATACGAGCAGAGACACAACAAAGTGATTTTGTAGCAAGACAACGTGTAATCACATGTAATACCAGTGAAAACCTTCTTGGAAACATTTAAATGGGAAGCACTTCCATTCTTATGAAAATACCAAAAGGAAAGGTCGACTCCTGGATAGTCTTAAAAGATGTGTGGTTTTTTGGCGTTGAATTTAAATTGTTGCCAAAAGGTTGGGAAAAGTTGTTTTTTGTTGTTGGCCATTCTTTTCCTTGCCCCTTTTTTTTTTTAAATAAAGCATTAATTTTCACAAAAAAAAAACAACAATAAGTTATTCAAGATGTCATTAACATATCAAAAGAATTCATCGAAAAAGAGCCCTTTAAACACTTTAAGGATACAGGTTTTACAATTTTAAGATTTCTTTTTTATAGGTACGTACTGTAGACAATAATAACTGAACCAAGTTTGGAAAAAATTGCTAGCCTGAAAAAAAGTTATGGCGAAATATGAATAAAAAAATATAATTTGGAGGTTATGTTAATGTTGAGTTTATGAATATGTCATAGGAACATGTAGCATTATATTAATGAGTAGAATCACCCCCTAAAAAATCTGCACTTCTTTCCGAAACACCCTGTATTATTTGGTACAGTTCATACTTTTAACGGTGAAAACATTTGTTAATGGCATTCTTAAAGCCATTTTTTGTAGTAACCACATGCAGAAATTTAGCTTTACGAATAGACATTAATTAATTCGGCCAATAAATAATGTGTAGTTGTTATTTCTCAATAATCGTGCAATTCGTGCAGTAACATGTCTACAGAAGTTGAATTGATTTATGACTTACCAATTATGTATAAATTTCATCGTCAAATAGTATGTAATTACATGCTATAGTCCAGCTGAAATAAATGTAATAATTTAGAAAAATCAAATTTGCTTTGTAGAAGTAGATCTCATCCAAATTTATTACGAGGCAAAGGACACCTCAAACACTTTAACGGAATGTTAAATGTTACTACGTTTTAAGTGTAAATAAAACATTTTAATATTACAAACCTGCATTTTATTTAAACTAACATGCTGTTTGTTCACAACGAAAAGACAACCACATATTTTGTTGCAAGATTGCATGCACACACACAGAAGCATAGGCACTAAACACATCAAAAACACATGCATGTTTTTTTTAAGTCACAGACACAAAGTTATTAAAAGTGATGCAGGGAACACAACACATGATACATTTTAGAATTTCTGGACATCTGAAAATTAGCAAAGGAACATTTCAAACAAAATTAAATGATACTGCATACATAACCTTGTATTCTGTAATGAATTTGCAATAAACGTGACAACAATCAAAAAATATTATCGGGTGATTTTTTTAACCTAAAATGTTCAAATAGGCATAACGAAAAATAAGCACTACAAAAAAAATTTCATATTCAAAATTCAATCATTCCTACGAGGAAATATATTAGTGCTAAAGTTAGTCCCCTCCCCTCCTTGTAGGTGGGGTGGGGGATAACTTTGAAACCTTAAATAGAAACAACCCTATTTCTTAATGTAGATTTGGATTCTACGACTAAAAGTATGTGGGATTTGTTGGAAATATTTTTTTTCGATTCATGACAGATGGCGCTATAATCGAATCAAAACTAATTTGTTTTCGATTTCTCCTACTGAGAACCTATACATACGATTTGGAAAATGAACTATAATAATAATAAATAATAATATCTCTACTCCTCATTCTAACTGCGAGAATTAGCCCAGAAGTCGGAGACTTGTACGGAAGAGGAGGCGGCATATTATTATTACGCAGGCCGCATTTGCGCCCAGGAACGACTTATGTTGGTAGGCCCTAACCACCATTCAGTGCAGGAATGAGGGAAACCTGGAAAACCTCATTAATTAGGGGGGTGGTCAAATGCCAACTGGTGACAATCTCTCACATTGACCCAAGCCAACATTCTTCCACCCTACCATACCTGCACAGAGGGTGCCAATCCTCCATACAAGCATAGCTAATCTACGGTCTACCGGCCGCGGGAATCGAACCCGGGCAGAAATTTGCACACGATTAAAGGACTGATGCCTTAAACCGTGCGGCTATCGACCGACTGTCTATATTACTTGAAAACTTGAGCTTAGAAATGTTACAGAACATGTGGTTTCGACAGCACACTATTCGGTGGTAGCACGAGAAATACTTGATCGTGATTTCAATAGTCACTGGATCAATAGAGAGGGTCCAGCCTGATAAACCCCCAGATCTTACTTCTCCAGATTCCTTTTCCTGTGGCTCTTAAAGATAAAGTTTACAAACAAGAACCAACAACACGTGAGAATATTATAATTAAGCTTAAGCGAATCGGAAATGCTTGTGCCGAAATTCAAGCAGACACTTCTTAGTTGTGTAGTCATTTGATATGTAGAATAATTGCATTGAAGTGAAGGCCATAATTTTGAGCACTTATGTTAATTGAAAGATGATGCATCTAGAGGACTCATGTAAATCAAGCAGTCTGATAAATGAGAGGTGAAGGGATTCACACCAATCAAGTACCCTGATAGGTGAGAGGTGAGGGAGCTCACCTAAATCAAAAACCGTATACGTGAGAGGCAAAATGACTCACGTGACTCAAGTACCCCGAAGACAACAGAAAACTACAATGTCCTACGTTTGAGTATTTACATAAAATGTGGTATTCTTCATAACAAATGTATTCAGGTTTGGAGAAATTGTAAAAAAAATGTAATTTCTTCCATTACAGCGCCATCTATCACGAATCAAAAAATAAAATAAAAATATATTTCAGACGAATCCTACATACAAGAAATGGGGGTTTGTATGTATGTCTGTATGTCGGAGGGGTGGTGGAATTGTTTTTCCACCGCGGCACTTAGGCCTTATTAGGCCCCTTGTACACCCTCCTTCATTACTCGAGTACTTTTTCTTCAAAGAAGAAATAGGGGTGTTTCTATTTAAGATTTCAAAGTTACCCCCGCCTCACCTACAAGGAGGGGGCGGGGCGGAGAATTTTGGCACTAATGTATTTTCTCCGTGGTGTAATAATTAAATTTAAATTATGGACATTTTTTTCAGTGCTTATTTTTCGAGATATTTGAAAGTTTGATTTAAAAAAACACCTTGTATAAATATATTAAAATTTTCAATTTTCAGTGATTAACACATAAGTATTATATATTTACTCATTGTGATAAATGAATTATCAGAGTAGGATCATAGTCAAATCTTGCCTCAAGCCTCTACTATAGAGTTGAAATTCAAGGTGAGGTTTTAATTGGGGTTAGAGGCAATACATCCCTATGATCGTACTTTAAAAGTTAATCACTTTTACCTATGATTACTTAGATGATATTTTCTCACACATTTTTAAGGTCAAACAAGAAAAAAATGTTATTCAACTGTGTCATGATACAATTAAGACTTCTATGCATTCTCTTTTTCATCAATATATCAACGGTAATAATTATTTATATTGTTTCTTCTAATAGAAAAAAGTTTAACTTTTTTCTTGACAAACACAAAAATGTACTTGATTTTATTAAACTAATAAAAAAAAATAGGTAAATATTTCTAAAAAAGATGAGTAGGAACACTGCTGCGTCTAAATATAAAATATTTTATTGTAAAGACAAAATTAATTTATTTTCTCCACATGCCCCCAAAATTATGAAAAAAATCTTGTGAACAAAATTTTGCAATATTTCTTCATATAAGGTAAATTTTGCTGTATCATGTTGAAATTCACAAAAGATCCCGTAAAAATGAAAGGCACTGTTTAACGTTTTTTATTTAAACCATTCATAGACAATTAGCAATTGTCGACGATTATTGGTTTGTGCTATATCCCCTTCTCTTTGCAAATTATCACTTTAATGTCATAAGTGATTATTATTTTTATCGATCTCCATTAAAAAATTTCAAGGACACTAGAGAATATATTTTTCATATACACCGATTTTTTTAATAATTTTAACATACATTATATCACTAAAAATTACAATTTGAGTAAAAGTGGAGATAGAACAATTCGATAATCGCCAGCACAATATTGATATTTATCAGAAGCAAAAAAAAAAATTTCATACAATGGGTACTTTTTGTGATTCGTAACATGGACTGTCATAGATACTTGTAGGGACCCTAAAATATGGTGTTCTGACACAACTTACCTCTATACCAAGTTGTTTCATTTAGCCGCTAGATGGCAGATGGTTGAAATTGACAAGAAACTGTTTTTCCAAATAAAAAAAATACTGTCCAATTTAAATGAAATTGACTAATAATTAATTAATTATTTGGTAATTAATAATTAAGTAATTAATTGGTCAATTGGTAATTAACTGGGTATAAATGTCACCTTTAGGCATAGTAAACAAGTTTTTTTCTCTCTTTTCTCTCACACAAAATATATGGAAAATGGTCTTTCGGTAAATCTTGCTGAAATTTTGCAGAGAGGTAGGTTGCAACTTGCCGAACAAAAGTCTCAATGACACCAAGATCAAAAACCTCACTTAAGGCCACCCAAGCGGTCTGGTCCTTATAGGGTTTTTGAGGTCGCTGATTTTGATGAGTAGGTCAGTTAGGCTCCATCACATCAGTTTCAAGGTCATTTTAGGTCATTTCAAGGTCAAGTAGATAAATAGCCGTCATACGTATGTTTTCGAGGTGATGCAATCACGAAACCGTAGTTCGTTTGACCCCGCAGCGACTCCCAGGGGTCATTCAAGGTCATGTTGAAGGTCAAGTAGAGAACTGATTGTCAAAAAAATCTGGGAAAAATTCACAAATATGTTTCCAAGGTCACCGGAGGTGACCGTCGGCCATATTAGATCCGCCATCTTGGGTTTGGAAACTATGAAAATCTACCTTCATATTCGCGATTAGCGACCCTAAAAACCCCCGAGTAAAAAAATTTAGACAAAAACATTGAGTAGAAGAATGCATGACTCACCGTTGGCCATATTGGATCCGCCATCTTGGATTTGGTAACTATGAAAATCTAACTTCATATTCGCGATTAGTGACCCTGAAAACCCCCGAGTAAAAAAATTCAGACAAAAATATGCTGTAGAATCATGTATGACTCAAAGAGTTAACTGACCTACTCATCGTAATCAGTGACCCCAAATACCCTATAAGGACCAGAACGCTTCGGATGTTTCATTGTAAAAAAAAAACATAAAACACACCACAGAAATGAGACAACCCCCAAATCCAAAGCCAAAGGCTTGTGCAGAAGGGGGCTACACTTGAAAAAACGCGGACAAACACCCATTATCTATCGACATTGCCAGTGCCGACACTGGGGATCGAACCCGGACCAGAGTAGGAAGCCTAGCCGAGAAATGCTTGCCACTGCACTCTCGACCGACTGCGCTACCATGGCGATTGTGGATCAAATGTTAACCTGTGTTTAGCAAGATTCAAGGAAATACCTTTTTTCGTATATTTGAAGCCGCACAGTGGCCTTGGGTGAGGTTTTTTGATCTTGGTGTCATCGAGACTTGTTCGGCAAGCTGAAACCTACCTCTACAAAATTTTAGCAAGATTTACCGAAAGATCATTTTCCATATATTTTGTGTGGGGTCCTTTGTTTAATATCTAATGGTTTTCGTGAAATGAATTATTTTATAGTTTTCGGTTTTCATCAACACATTTTCGATACAAATTTGATTTAATGTCTAATTCTAATCTAATTTTCGATTTATGTGAAAATAAAACAAAATGGATTTTGAGTTTTTAATTACGAGCTCTCCATTTTCAATAACACATAAAACAACAAAAAATGAATTTCACTCATTACAGGTTTTCCTCATTGTGCAAATTATCTATGTATCTTTCCTACTGAATTCATCTAATTGAAAGCTCTTCAAATAAAAATAATTCACGGATATTCCAATTTGACAATCATAATTTACAGGAAGGGGGAAATCTAAAAAGTGGTTATTATTATTATTTTAATCAGAATTAAAAATTATTTCCAATAATTCTCCTGAACGAAAATTTGATTAAAACTTCTGTACTTAACAAAGCTTCATTTGGTTTTTGTTATCAAATAAATCAAATTTTTGGTAGCATCTAAATCAAATTTGTATAAAAAAAATTTAAATAAGCTCTTACCTGTAAGACAAAATAAGAGCATAAGTTGTAACGTCAGCTGCAAAAAAAAAATATGAGCATATTTGCTTAAGGCTGAAGGTAATTCTTCCATTTCTGTAAATGTAATTAGTTTGGCTAATCTGTTGAAAAGTCATACATCAATACAAAAATACTAACATATCAAATTTCATTTAAATTGGATAGTGCTTTCTATTAAAACAAAAAAAACCTAGTTTTATGTCGACGCCATCTAGTGGCTAAATGAAGAAACTTGGATTAAGGGATTACACCAGTGTAACGGCCTAAAAAAGCGTTTTTTTTGACAATTTTTTTTTAATAGAGGGAAAGGTAATAGAAAACAACTGTTTAAGTATGTTATTAGGCATGTATTAAGTGTACAGGAAACTTTTTTCTTTAAAAAATATTTCAAAATGGCGGCACTGGAGCCATTCTCCTGAAGCATGTTGCCGTCGAATCGAATATGATCCTACTATAGTGCAAATTTCAAGGTAAAACGTTAAATTTTTGAAGAAAAAAGGGCAGTTATTTGTTTATAACAATTGTTTAAATTAACTTATCAAAAAATTCGTACGCGTTTCTCTTCAAAATGTTGTTTTAAATATATGGTTAAAATTTCAAACGAAAATATTGAAAATTGTTGGAGTTATGGTGTGTGCCGTTTTGAAAAAGTGTGTTTCAAGAAAAACCCGTTTAAAGTTTTAAAATGAGTTTTAAACATGAATGTGCACTGACGCTACACTAACGTACTTTTGTTTGAAAATTTTGCTTGAATTGTACATGCGTACTCCGTAACGACATCTATGAATGTATTAGAGAAGTTATAATAAATCAATAGGGAAGAAGCTACGCGGTACCTTCCAAGTGAGTATGTTCATAGCACAGGTAGCCCTATGAGAGACGCTCGACACGCTTCAGGAAAAGCGCAATTAAAAAAAAAATTTCATGTATAAAACCTTTTGTCTCATATTCTATTTTAAGCAAAAAACAACATTTTTTTAAAATTCTAAAGTGGTGTAACCCCTTAAAAGACTATATTTTTCAGGGTCCCGTACATACATCTACCCTGTATCATTTAAAACATGAAGTATTAAAGCACCTCATTAAAAAAAAATAAATAAAAATCACCCTACAGAAACAAAAATTTCTATAAACAAATTAAATGATATCACTAAGAATCAATTAAAAACTAAAAGTCCTGTATATTTTAAACTAATCAACGTATCGAGATGCAATTATTGTCATTCAATTTTTCTGAAAAATTAAGTCAAAGACATCTTGATTACCTTTTCTCTAGGTCCTCTGAATATATGAGAAATATCGCAAAAATGTTGAAATTAGCCCACCCTGTACATGAATTAAATTGAACAATGTTTTATTTAGGCAGATTTATATTAGCGCCCTATTTCATCTAGCGCTATTTTGTATTTTTAAATAAATCTTTATTAACATTTTAAAATTTCGATTTTATACACACCCAAGTAACCAAAATGAGGATTAAGAATAAATCAAAAGTTAATTAATTAAGTATATTAATAAAAATACAATAAAATATTCAACCATAACTTAAAATTCCTCTAATTGTTAACAGAAATTTAGAAATAATATATTTTTCAGGAAAGTTCTCATACCATATTTGCATGCAAATAAAACAAATTTAGTTTAATAATTTGTTACCAAACATTTCAATACATACTCAGAATTAAATAAATAGATACAATCACAAATAAAATGTTATCGATTAAAATTCAGTGTAAAAATGATCACAAAAAAAATGTCAAAACAATACCAATCATTAGTTACCTGTGAAAAAGGTTATGTATGCAACAGTTAGCAATAACGAGTGCTTTACTCACATTAATATTACTGTAACTGGCAAGCCTCATTTGAGCAAGTTGGGATGCTGGAGTGAGATTCGTAGAACTGCCAAATGGCGACATCATTGAAGACACTGCTCTCTTTAATTTGGACGGTGTTTTGTTGAAGGAGAACGCCCTCCCCACCTTTAACCTTGTCTTCGTGGCAAACTTAAATGCTTTCGAGAGGGTACCATTACTCAGGTCAGTCGTATCTATGTCCAGTTGCTGTGGTTCTAAATAAGCCATGAATTTATCCTAAAAAAAGCGAAAATCACCTTAGTTTGTAAGCGATCCCAGCTAACTAGGCACATTTGATCACTTACGTAATACAGGGTGCCCCTGAAGTGTATGTGCCAGCAAGCTGGGGCCAAAATAAAACTATTTAGTCCAATTTTCATAATTTATGCAAGTTTAATATATTTACTGACTGGTTTGATCACCCATACCTTTTTTACATGTTACAGTTATCTAAACTCTCTAAGAACAATTCTACTCACAAAAATAAGAAGTGCAGTACTGCAATTCCAAAGATATTAAAACTAGAAATCAAGCATTGTGGTATATTTCACATTACAAAGAAAAAGAAAGAGATCAATTTATATTTCAATATAACTTTTTAACAAAGTGAAAAGAAGAAATGAAGCTTATCCTGTTAGCTGCGCATAATAACATCAATGTGATATCAGAAAATATTGCCACTAAAGTTTACCTAAAAGCAATCAATTCAAAACTTAATGGAATATTTAGAGCCCGATTATAAAGTGCCTTGTCATGAAAGTATTTGAATAAATCCTAAAAAATAGAAAAATTAAATAGGAGACCAATTGATGTATACACAATATCATGATGAATATGTACGAGGGCAGTCCCAAAAGTACCCGGCCTGACCTAGAGATGGCGGTAGTTGTTTGAAATCACTGTATTAGAAAGTACACAATCTATAAAGCATATGTTTCAAGTTTGACAGCCATCAATAGTGAACGTTTTCAGTGAATTTGTGAAAGTGGAGAAAATTGGACATCGTTATGTGATACAATACTTTTATTTGAAAGGCCTCAGCCCAACCAATATAAAAGCTGAACTAGATTCTACTCTGGGTGAGCCTGCTCCTTCGTTTACAACAGTAAAATATTGGGTAGCAGAGTTTAAACGAGGCCGTATGAGCTGCCAAGATGAGCATCGCAGTGGTCGACCCAATGAGGTGACGACTCCAGAAATGGTGAAGAAAATCCACAAAGCGGTACTGGATGATTGTCGACTGAAAGTGCGCGAGCTAGCAGACATAGTAGGCATTTCAAAAAGTGTGGTACATTGCATATTATCTAAAAATTTGGACATGAGAAAGCTGTGTGCAAGATGGGTGCCGCGTTTGCTCACACTCGGGCAAAAACAGTGTCGTGTAGATGTTTCAATTGTTGAGTGTTTAGCGAAGTTTCACAGCAACAAAGCAGAATTTTTGCGCCGTTTCATAACCATGGATGAAACATGGGTCCATCACTTCACACCCGAAACAAAAGAACAATCAAAACAATGGACTGAAAAGGGAGATCCGGCTCCAAAGAAGGCAAAGACCGTTCCATCTGCAGGCAAGGTCATGGCGTCGGTTTTTTGGGATGTGCGTGGGATAATTTTCATTGACTATCTTGAAAAAGAAAAAACTATCAACGGCGATTATTATGCGAACTTGATGCAACATTTGAGCGAAGAAGTCAAGCAAAAACGGCCGCATTTGGCTAAGAAGAATGTGTTGTTTCATCAAGACAATGACCAATTTTCTGCATTTTCACAAATTCACTGAAAACGTTCACTATTGATGGCTGTCAAACAAATACTAAACAACATGGCGTTTTCAAACTTGAAACATATGCTTTATAGATTGTGTACTTTCTAATACAGTGATATTTTTCAAACAACTACCGCCATCTCTAGGCCAGGCCGGGTACTTCTGGGACTATCCTCATACGCAAACAATGAAAGGAAAATGAAAACTGCCATTTTAAATATGATACTGTTTGACGAGATGCATACTAGCGCTGTATTTAACTAATATTTATGAATTAATGAATGGAAAATTTACGTAACAGCAACAGTACACGACAACGCATCAAATGTACATATAATCCGGGTGAATTAGATCAAACACATGCCTGTTTAAAAAATCGGGCCTACCTCGAATTTTATGGGCTTAAAATTAAGTAAAAAATACACAGAATAAAAGCCTAAATTTGTGTATTTGTAGAGATCGAGCATCATATTGCTTATAACTATAGAAAAAAATAATTGCTTTTTTTCAGTTTTTCGCTTATATCTCCGAAAATAAGCCTCTAATCGACATGAGCTATATTTATTGATTTTGTTCCAGTGTAGGCTTTTGCGAAAGCTCGCAAAATTTTTTTTATATTGCAAAATTAGCGGTGAAAAGAGAAATGTGCTAAATTATCAGAAAGAACAAATTCGATTTAAATTGGATGAAACTACAGGAAAAGATAACTGTTGCAATGCGCAATAAATTCCTGCAATCCGGACCTCAATTTCAAAATGGCGACGTACTGCAAAATTATAAAGTTGAAAACGCAAGCGCGTATATGTTCTGCCCAAGTCAAGATATCGAAATTCGGCAAAAAAGGATCGAAAGGTAATTACATTATCTCGCGTCGGTGCAAGACATTTAAGTTGCAAAATAAAAAAGTTATTAACAAAAAACCAAAAAAAAAACGGTAAGGGGTCATCCATTAATCACGTGAAGTCCAAATAGGGGAGGGGGGCTTTGGTTAACATCACTATTGCTCACAATGGGGAGGGGGGGTTGTTGTTACATATCATGTGTATATTTTCGTGCAACCATGCCCGAGAATGTCTTGCTGTGAGCTGCGATATGACATCACGATAAGAAACGCCCAATTGACGTGGTCGATCTTTGTAAGATCGTCCGTTGCTCCGCCCGCACTGGATGACAACCGCCGCTGTTTTTTTAATGTTTTTTTATTGATTTTCACAAAAGAATATTCTGAAAATATTGAATTTTTGTAGCCACTTTGTAAAAAAGTGGCCTAAAAACCTCACGTGATTAATGGACGACCCCTAACTAGGGTCCTTTTCTCGGCGATTTTTTAATATACAGATTTCAAACCAATTGCATCAATCAATTGCATTATTAAGCAAAATGAAATACATGGGTTTTGATCCTCGGGCTATCGACTGGTTTTACAGTTATCTTCATGGACGTATGCAGAGAGTGAAAATTAATGACCAATATTCTCAATTTCAGACACCTGTGTGCGGTGTACCTCAAGGAAGTATTCTTGGGCCGCTATTGTTTTCAATGTTTACATTTGATTTGCCATTGATTATAAGACATTGTCAGGTGCACTTGTACGCTGATGATGTCCAATTGTATAAGTTATTTTCTGCGTCTCAAAGTAATGAAGCTTTGTCTCTTTTCAATGAAGACACTACAGATTTTTATAATTGGTGCAGTGATAATGGTTTACGTGTGAATCCAATTAAGACAGTCGCTATGTGTATGGGGAATGAACGTCAAAGGGATAAAATATGTGCTGATAACAATATTTTGGTGAATGGGGTTATTATCAACTGGGTGAAGTCAGCCAAAAATCTTGGTATTATAATCGATAATGATTTAAAATTTAACGAACATGTAAATCGAGTATTCTCAAAATGTTTTTATAAATTAAAATCAATATATCATCTAAAAAACTTACTTGATGAACAAACTAAATTAAAGATTATTAAAGCAATAATTTATCCTAATATACTTTATTGTAGTCAAGTTTATTACCATTTTTTACCATAGTATAATAAACAAAAATTCAAAGAATTCAGAATGCATGCATCAGGTTTGTTAGCTGTGTACCTTATAGACAACATATTACTCCATATTTAAGAAGATTATCTGAACCTAACCTGTCTATAAAAATTGAATATCTTTTAATAATGTTTCTATATCGACTCTGTAAAAATGAAATGCCAAAGTATTTATTTAATTTACTTTCCAGAAATTCTGATGTGCATGGTATAAATTTAAGAACTAACTTATACATTATTCCTCAACATTCTACATCTAAATTTACAGGTTCATTTTCATATTTGGCACCGACATGTTTAAATAAGGTACTTCCCGTTGATTCTTGCCGAGCAGGAATTTAATGAATATGTATTTTAATGAAAATGTAAATGTTTTTTGATACGTCATACCCATATTTACCATCAATATAATAAAATTGTTTTAGGACATAAATAATTTACTCTTTTAGTGTGACGTCACATATTTAGGCAACCCGCAACAAATTGTCATAGTTGAAATTGTACAGACGGAAGCTGACCCTTGTGTACTATTTACATAGATACTATACAAATGAACAACATCAAATTAATTTATAATTACAAGGATTTGGAAGTTTTTAAGAACAACCAACACGTGTTTCCTAAAATAAAAATTTCAGACTACATTTATTTTGAAGAGAATCTCAAAACGAAACTTTTTTCCTTTGATTATTTTTTCTAATGTCAATATTCTCCAAGTTATACATGAAAGAAGGGAGAAAAATGCGCCTTTTTTAAATTTTATATTACATTTTCTTGCGCTTACAATTATACACAACTTTTTCAGCTGGTGCATATCACAATAATTATTATTTTACATAATATTTAGAACTATTTCCAGCAAAAATTAGTTTTACTATATGAAACATCCATACAACCTACTTTTAAAACAGATACCGACTGGACTAATCCCTATAAGGTTTCTATTGTGCGGGAGGTACGTCCTGATCACAACAAACGAGTACGATATTGTCGATGGTTTAATGAACACTTAAACCACGATAATTTCTTAGACCTGACATTTTATTCGGAAGAGGGTGCATTTATCTGGTTATGCAAACAGTCAGAATTACAGAACATGGGCTCCAGAAAATCCACATAATTTTATTGAAACAACGTTGCTGCCTCAAGAGAAAGGTTATTGGCAACAGTTTCAAAAAGACAGATAATAGGCTCAATTTTTTTGTGACAAGTAACAAATGGAAAACAATACCATAACATTTTACAAGCCATAGAATTAATGTATGACAGTGAACTGAAACATGGGTATTTTCAACAGGATGGAGTTACAGCACATACTGCAGTAGAAGTTATAAGATATCTTCAGAAATTTTATGGTAATAGATTTGTGGGTACACATGTTCGCAAGTGACCCATTTTTAAGCACAATGTCAAGAACGCCGCCGGACGCACCACGGGGTTCCCGGAAGACGACCCCTGCAGAGTGGCGCCAAGGAGCAGGGACTTCTACCAGCAACTACCAATATACCTATGACCGACTCCAAACAGTAGTCACTCTCCAGCAAACCCTCAAACCGTCAACACGTTTTTTTCCGTACAAGTTTTCTATACGTTAGTTTTCAATAAAACTCTTTATTATTACCGTTGAGAGAGCGTTTATTTCTTGCTGTACAGCGAAAACAACCCTCAGAATAATTACTAGAGGTTTGTGGCCTGCTTGAGGCCCTGATCTCACACCTTATATGTATGATATGTGCATATGAGTAGATATTTTTGTTATATAGATAATGTTTATCACAAATAATTTCAATAGAATTTAATTTTTTTTAAATTGGCAGGGGGTTTTAGTCCCATAAGAAAAGCATGGGACCCCCCCGCGCTCCTCACTTCCCACGGACCCCGATGTACCTTCTTAATGTTGAAGAAAACCCAAGAACTTCAATTCAGGAAATTTTAAATAATATTAGAGCATCAGAGAGAACTGTACATGCAGTACTGAAAAAACACAAATTCAAGCCATACATTCCTAAAAAAGTACAGGCATTAGAGGAAAACAATAGAGAACGACGAATTAGTTTCTTTAGTTGTTTTGTGTTTGTTGTTCTTCGCTGTTTTGTGTTTAAATGTTATTTTGCTTTAAACTTTGTACAGGGTGTCCCGAAATTCATGCAACAAAATTTGGTCATAGATTCTTAAGACAAATTTAGGGGACCCATATTTTTTATTTTTGCCAAGTGGCCCCATCTTTCGGAGTTACAGCCCCCTGAAGTCCGCCCCTAAGATTAATCTGTTTTTTATATCTCAGAACTCTGTTGTACGAGAATCAGTAAATTTGGCACACAGGGGTTTTATGACATGTGCCATCCGATGGTACTACGTTTTTTGGCGGGAAACCCCCTTAAGACAAGTTTTCATGGGCGCCCTTGTCTTTGGAGCCAAAAAAATTTGGTGGCATAATTAAATTTCTTAAAAATTATTAGTGCATTAAATTAAAAGAATTTAGAAACTTTTTGTCGCTTTATATTTTTTTCGTAAAACCCAATGTTTTTGAGAAAAATGTCAAAGTATGATCAAATGCATATTGTGCTTCGCAACTTTCCTCAAAAACATTGCGTTTTATGAAAAAAATATCAAGAGAGGGTTTCTAAATTCAATGGCTTTCTAGCTAACTACCTAATAATTTTTTAAAAATTCAAATTTGCAACCAAATTTTTCTGGTTCCAAAGACAAGGGGGGGCACGAAAAAGTGTCTCACCAAAAAGCGTAGCACTGTGAGATTCCACATGTCACAAAACCCCTGTGTACCAAATTTAGTGATTCTCGTACATGGTTTTGAGATATAAAAAAGACTTCTTAGGGGCAGATTTCAGGGCTTTCAGATGATTAGTTAAAATACATTCGTCATGAATTAGTGGCCAGACGCCGAATGCGGAATCAGCTAATATTTTGTCGTCTTTTCTGTAATAAATGCTTTACAAAAGTCAAGTTCATATACATCCTTGGATTCAGAAAATAAATTTGCACAATAATTAAATAACAAAAAATCTATATTGCCATTTGAGAAAATAGCTTTTCAAAAAAAAAATAAGTAAGCTCTAATAGGCTTCCTCTTCTATAGTATAAATAGAGCCATTTCATTTAATTTTTTGTTTCTTAAAATGAGATTCTAAATAATGGAGTTATGGCTTGCGACGTTTTTTAGGAGACAGCCTGTATTTAAATAATAAAAAAAAAATTATGAAGCACGGACATTTTTTGTGTTTTATTAATAATATTTTCATTATCTCTGAATAAAATTGGATTAAAGGAGAGCCTATATTTTTAAAGCGACAACCTTTTTCAATCAAAAAATACTTTTTCAATATACAGGGTGGGCCTACAGTAACGCCTCGCTCGCTAATAACCAAACGGCAAATGTTTCAGAAACCTGTTTAGGTGGGTATGTGTAGGTTGATTATGGATACATTTTAAAAATATTTTGACATATACAGGGTCTCCAGGAAAAGCGTACAATATCAAAGTTATGTATTTTTAAATGGAACACCCTGTATTTTACAGCATTTTTCAAAAACCGTAAAAAAATAGGTGAATTTTATTAAAGGTTCTGCATACCTAGGACTTACAGTTTGTGAGATATTTTAATTTTTGTGAAAATGCAGGCTTAGCGTAGAAATTTAATATTAGCAATAAAAAAATAATTTAAAGGAAGCAGCTTTAGAGGGTCTATTTTAGATCCTTGAAGTTATAAATTGTTATATTTGTCGTCACTTAGTATTATACAGGGTGTTCAAAAAACTGCTGAATACTTCTCTCAACTTTAAACAGCAATAACTTGGTTATTTTAAATGGAACACCCAGTATATTTTTACTTTGGGAGTTGGGAAATTTAAAACTCTTTCAAACTGTGTATAGGTTCCCTATACCTATCTCCAACGGTATTGGAGATATTTGAGCCGTTTTGTTTTTATTGATTTTTTTTTGTAAGATGTATCCACGTGTCTTTATGGAGGTCCTTATTGAATTGGTTTGGGTTCTGCTTGATGATGTATCTTCAAATATATTGAGAAAAATGAGGATGCTATCATATTCATTTCAAATTATTTAAATCGAAAATTTAGTATGGGATAAGTAGGAATGGTGCATGTCAGTGTCCACGTAGATGTCCAGACCTCACCGTAACGGACTTCTTTGTTGCGAGCTATATAAAAAATCTTGTACACAATGTTCCACCTACTACTTGTGATGATATTGGAGGGAAGAAGTTATTGATGCATTACCAACTAAATCAGGATGTGATGGGATTCCCACAAATGTTATTAAAGACACATTTGAAATCNGAACAGTTGCGTCAGCGTATAGAAAATGCATTTAATGAACTCAATGTGAAGCACAAACTATACCGGAACCTATTTTCTTTGCAAAACAGGTTACGTGCGTGCATTAGGGCAAACGGCGGACATTTTGAAAGTTGAATCTGTCTTGACTAGGGCAAATCTTCTGTTAAAGAAATTAAGATATTTGGTTAATTTGTTAAACTAAACTAAATGGTTTAAATCTGTTAAAATGTTATGTACAAGTTTCAGCCGCATACAATAGTTTAATAAATAATCTCATATGCATCTATTTTTTAGCTTTTATTTATATCACCATATTTTTATTTGTTACTATTAAGAGTGTTAAAAATATTTGACATCTCTGTTAACTGTCAGACTAGTTATTTTCCCCATGGCACACTGCAATTAATTTATTTTGCTATGTAATGAAAGTTGAATTTGGAGCACGTTGGGAATGATTGANCTTTGTGACAATAATTTGAAAGTAAATATTGATAAATGTAAGTGGTTAGTATTAGGCAAAAAACATACATTGAATAAAATTTCGATAGAGGATTATATTAAATTAAATAACGAGAAACTAGAAAGAGTCCATCAGATAAAATATCTGGGTGTGATGTTGGATGAATGTATGTGTTTTAAACAACATACCGCATATATTGTTAAAAAAGTTGCCAAAAAAATTAATTTCTTAAGGCGTATATCTAAGGATTTATCATTTTTTGCCAGACTGACCATTTATAAAACGATAATTGCGCCACATTTTGAATATTGTTCAACGATTTTATTATTTTTAAATAACAATGAGATTCAGACTCTACAGAAAATGCAGAATAAAGCTATGAGGATTATTTTGCAGTGTAGTAGATATACTTCAATACAGGACATGTTAAATGCATTAAATTTTATAAACATAAAACAACAAATTTTGTTAAAAACGTTACAATTTATATATAAAATAAAAAATTTGCTCTTACCTAGTTATTTGCACAGTAGAATAACTTATAGCCCGGGAGGCAGCGACACTATTGATGTAATTATTCCTACAAAGCTGATTTTTTCTTATTTTGTTGTTTTTATATCACAAGTAAACGGAACAGCAGTCTACCGCGCCAATGTGGAGGCAAACATTAGTTTGAAACATGTAAATAAATAATACGTAAATGTCATGTCATAAATGTCTTATGTGGAGTGTGAAACTTTGTAGAGTGATCAATTATACCTAAAAATACAGGATAATGATAGTCTACCGCGGCGGAAACGGGGCCATTAAGGGTCTACCACTGACGGAATGTGTTAAAAAATAAACTTTTTTGATTTATTGCTAAAAGGCTATTTTTTTTTCTCAAATACTTTAGTTTATAAGAGAACCAAAGAAAACAGTCTACCGATTATCTAAGGGTGTAAAGCCTTGATAGACGCAATGTAATGCACGATCTCCCGAGCGCAGTCGTTACACCAATCCGCTGTAAGTCGCTCTGAATANCTTGAAAAAGCCCTTTGTTTTATCTTTTTCCACCCTTGGCCGGGGGTTGAACAAAAAATTACTCTCACTTATTGTTATAATATACCTTAAACTAACTCATATTAAAAATTCATGGAAGTTGACAAAATTTCGATTTAAAGGCTTAGTTAATTGGACTATATAAGGATTAGAGGTGCATTTGCGTGAGAATATTATTTGAAGATAGAATAAGATGCTGTATTCAAGAGAATGGTTATCAATTCGATCAATTAAAATTTTTCTTTATTTCTTCTAAAAGTAAAACTTTCTTTTATCATTATCATGACAATATTCAAAAAAGTTTTCTAATAAAAAATATTAAAATCATTAATTTTGTATAGATATGTTTGTGTAAGTAACTGAATTATTTATGAACATGAAAAATATTTATTATATTTATTAAAGAAAATTTTACTTTTAGAAGAAACAAAGAAAAATTTTGATAGATGTTTGAATTGATAACTATTCTCTTGAATACAGCATCTTATTCTATCTTCAAATTATATTCTCACATTCTTTAGAATATTTGGGGTGATTGTGGCAAATGCATATCTAATCCCTTCATATCATTGTAAGTAGTAGGTGGAACACTGTGAACAAGTTTTTATATAGCCTGAAACAAAGAAGTCCATTACGGGAGGTTTGGACACCTAGGTAGCCACTGACATGGACCATTCCTACCTATTCATTTATTTTTAAATTTTCGATTTATATAATTTCTCACTGAATATGAAAAATGTGCAGGTGTGCCATCTAATTGCATTCACATTTTTCTCCTTATATTTAAAGAGACGTCATTAAAAAGAGCCCAAACTAATTCAATAAAGACCTCGATAAAGACACGTGAATACATTTTACAAAAAAATTCGATAAAAAACGAAACGGCACAAATATCTCCAATACCGTTAGAGATAGGTATAGGGAACTTAAACACAATTTGAAAGAGTTTTAAATTTCCTAACTCTCAAAGTAAACATATGTATAAAGTTGAGAGAAGTACTCAGCAGTTTTTTGAACACCCTGTATAATACTAAGTGAAGACAAATATAGTAATTTATAACTTCAAGGATCTAAAATACACTCTCCAAAGATGCTTCCTTAAAATTATTTTTTTATTGCAAATATTAAATTTCTACGCTAAGTCTGCATTTTCACTAAAATTTAAATATCTCACAAACTGTAAGTCCTAGGTATGCAGAACCTTTAATAAATTTCACCTATTTTTTACGGTGCTTTCAAAAATGTAGTAAAATACAGGGTGTTCCATTTAAAAATACATAACTTTGATATGGTACGCTTTTCTTGAATACCCTGTATATTTCAAAATATTTTTAAAATGTACCTAACCTAAAAGGGTTTCTGCAACATTTGCCGTTTGATCCCTAGCGACCGAGGCGTTACTGGTGGCCCACCCTGTAGAATGCGATAAAAATTCAAATTATGATTATGATTATTTTGTAAGTAAAAAAATAATTTCTTTTTTTTTATGGAAAAAAGAAACATTTTGCAAATTAAAATTCAATGTTTATAAAAAATGTAATATGTACTCCTTTGGACTATTGTCTTTAGTGTAAATCATTGCATCCAGTGTAAGTTTGCTTGCTCAACAATCGCGGTCACGTGGGACTTAGGCATTTATGAAGATAANAACACCCTGTATAATACTAAGTGAAGACAAATATAGTAATTTATAACTTCAAGGATCTAAAATACACTCTCCAAAGATGCTTCCTTAAAATTATTTTTTTATTGCAAAAATTAAATTTCTATGCTAAGCCTGCATTTTCACTAAAAATTAAATATCTCGCAAACTGTAAGTCCTAGGTATGCAGAACCTTTAATAAAATTCACCTATTTTTTACGGTGCTTTCAAAAATGTAGTAAAATACAGGGTGTTCCATTTAAAAATACATAACTTTGATATGGTACGCTTTTCTTGAACACCCTGTATATTTCAAAATATTTTTAAAATGTAGCCGTAATCAACCTACACATACCCACCTAAAAGGGTTTCTGCAACATTTGCCGTTTGGTCCCTAGCGACCGAGGCGTTACTGGTGGCCCACCCTGTATTAGAATGTGATAAAAATTCAAATTATGATTATGATTATTTTGTAAGTAAAAATGTAATTTCTTTTTTTCTATTGAAAAAAGAAACATTTTGCAAATTAAAATTCAATGTTTATAAAAAATGTAATATGTACTCCTTTGGACTATTGTCTTTAGTGTAAATCATTGCATCCAGTGTAAGTTTGCTTGCTCAACAATCGCGGTCATGTGGGACTTAGGCATTTATGAAGATAATGGGTATTAAGACTTACCGCATCAGCTGTGCACGCATTATTCGCCATCTGCCTCGTAAGGGTTTTCAAAAAGGCAGTCTTGTCGGCCTCCTCATCCGCCATCGCAAAAGAATACAGTCTCTCCTTAAGCTCGTCATTATTTCTACACACTAAACTGAAAACCTTCTGACAGTCCTCTGTCTCTTTAATATCTATCACGCGTTTGATAGTATTCAGAGCCATAAGCTTCACGTGCTTGTAAGGTTTCGTCAAAGGTTTATTGCTCTGTAAGCTGCCGCCGCCAGAGGGGCTCTTCAGACTGTTGAAGGCTTTCGATTTCTTCTTGCACACCTCCAGCTGGTCAGAGAACAGGAAGAGAACAAGACTGTTGCCTTTACTCGAAAGGCCTTCTGAGGAGGACAGCTGTATCACTTCGGACTTTGCTATAAAGCTTCTGTGAGACGACACAATATCAGGCTGTAAAGGAAATATTGTTAGGCAGGTAAAATTTTTGTAATGGTATGTATTTCAGTAAAAATATTATAAAATTTAAAATCTTTATAACTGAAGAAATAATACAGAAATAGGAGACTTACAATAGAAACTTTCTTTCAACTGTAATTAAAAAATACAGGAACTTTTACACCATTTTAAATATACACAGGGTTATTCTAAACTACGAGGGTCGGCTGAAAAGTAATGCACACACGACTGTACAAGAGCAACAAAACAATCTACAGTGCTGCGTGCGGTGGCATAACAAACCTGCATCCCCCTCTACCAGTGTACGAAGTTTCGTTAAAATACCTCTGCATTTTCCCATTCGGTACCCGTTATCATGGAGATGAGTACCACTGCTTTGAGGTCATCCATTAATCACGCGAGGTCCAATTAGGGGAGGGGAGGGGGCTTTGGATAACATTACTATTGCTCAAAATGGGGGAGGGGGGATTGTTGTTACATATCACGTATATATTTTTGCGGAACCATGCCCGAGAATGCCTTGCTGTGAGCTTCGATATGACATCACGATAAATAACGCGCAATTGACGTGGTCGATCTTTGTAAGATCGTCTGTCGCCCACCGCCCTCGCTAACTAACAACCACCGCTGTTTTTTTTTTTGTTTTTCTTAAAAAGTATTCTGAAAATATTGAAGTTTAAACAAAAATACACGTGATGTTTAACCTCTGAAAACGTAAATATTTTTCGCTGATTAAAAGGGGTGTATGGTGGTGATACTGTTGAGGGAAGTACAGTGAATCGATGGGTGATGAAATTTCTCGAATGTGAACCTGGTAAAGCAAATATTGAGGATGGCAGTTTCCGTAACTGATGAAATTCATCGCAAGAAAGTGGACGGTTTGATTCGAAATAACCATCGAATCACGCAAACGCTTAGTGCAAAACATCTGGGAATATCGAAACAACGTGTAGGCCATATCATTGGAGGACTTGGTTATCAAAAAATCTGTTCCAGGTTGGAGCCACTGAGAAAGCGCTATGCAAGTTGAAGTTCATGCCCTATTTCTCACTCTCCCTACTCTCCCGATTTTTTTTCACTTTTTCCCAATGATGGAACCTCACTCAAGGATAACCATTATGCTTCAAACGATGAGATGAAAGAGGCAGTAAAGTCTTAAATCAAAGAAAAGGACGAAAATTTTTTCGTTGACAGAATGAATAAATTTGTCACACGTTGGGAGAAATGTATAAATGTTAATGGGGACTACGTATAAAAATAAATATATCATTTTGACGCTAAAGAATTCTATTTTCATTTTTTTTTGTCCCATGCGGATATCTCTTCTCGTTCCCCCTCCGCGGTCATGTATGCATTACTCGAGGCATTACTTTTCAGCCGACCCTCGTATGTAGCAACGGAAAGATAGTGTCTCACACTTCTAACTAGTTCTGCCACTTATGATTTGTATAACTAATACAAATATAGGGTATAGAAAGTTTTAACGATAAATTCAATTTAATACTCCGTCTATTTTCCAATAGATTGTTCTTCTACATTAAGAGACTACAGAATCTCGTCAGTACATAAAGAGTTAAGCAGAAAGGACTCAAAAACACCGAAGCATTATAAAATATACAATGGTAAAGATAGATATACAGATTAGGTCTTTAGATATTCAGATATTCTTTAGACAGACAATCTCATGAGATTTTTTTTTCCTGAAAAATCACAAAGATGCAAGTGTTAAACAAAAGTTTTTGTATGCAAAAAAATTTGCTCATGGTCCCAAATAATATAAAAAAGGCATATTCTGATAACGCTCCTAAGGTTTGTTTTTGATAAGCTGTACTCCTTTCAAGAATTAATATTACAGTAGACTCCTGATTATGTGAACACACCCTAGTGGCGTATTTACTGCTCATTTAAGTGAACAGTGAATTGGGAATGTGCATTCATTACACAGTAGTGAGTTACTGTCTAACTCGTTTAAAGTGAGACTGCTAAAAACCTGTGATTTTCGCCCGTTTTTTCACAATTCTCAGAGAATTTTAAAAAATACATAAAAATATGTTTTTGGTCGCAAATTACTTGTCGTAAAAAACTAAAATGAGCATAGTTTTTAGTATTTTAAAAGTTTTAAAAATCACCCCTACTTAGGGGTTGAAAAAATGCAAAAAAATGAAGAATTTGAATATTACCAATTGATATAAAAACTATTAGCATGTCAATTATCTAATATATATTTTTTTTGGAATTTTTACAATTATTTCCGACATTCTCTATTTTTGGGGATGACTCCACCTCCTGAGCGCGCTTAAGGGTGGATTTTCTAATTCAACATGGTTATTTCAGTCATGAGAATAAATCTTTCTTTGTATCAAGAATCATTCGATAGAAAAATTCACATGCTAATAGTTTTTATATTTATTGGTAATATTCAATACTTCATTTTGGGTGTCTTTTCAACCCTTAAATAGGGGATTTTCTTTAGTTCTCTGCGAATTGTGAAAAAACGGGATATTTTTAGGGTCACTCTTTGAAGTGGCGTGATTTGGGTAAACATGGGTGGCAAAAGAAGTAACTGTTTAAAACGCTGTTGAACAAAAATAAAATATTAGAAGAACTTGACAAAAAAGCTTTTGTGACGCCTTTAGCAACTGAATATGTTGAGGCAAGAAACAATGGCTTTATAAAAAAACATTGAGAAAACCTTTATAAATGGTTTCTTAAACACCATGACAAACACTTGCCAGTTTCTAGCGACGTAATTAAATTAAAAGAAAAAAGTGATACTTTCCTACTTATGAAAATGGTAAGGAGTTTACAGCAAGAGTTTGCTTCAACATTTTAAAAGGGGATATGGCATAAATTTCTAAAAAATTGCAGGAGAAAATCTCTCATCTCAATCAGAATTAGTTGATCCTTTTATAAAACGTGAACTGGTAAATTATTATGATTACAATTTTTTTTCGTATTATCTAACTAAAAAAAATAACTAATCTCAACTTATTCAAGAAAATGTATTCATTTTCAATTTGTCTTTATTTGCTATGACTTGCTTTCAAAGTTGGTAGTAGCTGTTTTTAAGTTTAATTTGTTTAAGTTTTAAGTTTAAAACAATGTATGACCAAACCCTTTATGAATAAATTGATGAATTAATTCATGAAAAACTTCGTGAATTTATTCATGAATAAAATCTCAATGTAAAGCAGCTGTTAGAAACTACATATCATACAAAACTTACAGGGCAGTTGTCAATGTCATTGAAGATATTGAACAAGGTAACTTGACCTTCAGCTTTCCTTTTATCTTCATTTATATGTGTCATTACTTCTCGTAGAGCTGCCAATGCTTGTTCCAAAGCTGCATTATCGGGATTCGACTTTGTCGTGTGCTTTAAAATATCTGAAATAATGACACCCAAATATCACAACGCATCAATTGTAGTACTGAATATATACTGTCACTGATCGTGCAAATGTGTTTAAGTGCCTCAAGACATTATGAGTAATTTTTCAGAAAAGTAATATTAGAAATGTCATTTCAAGCATCTTCCGTAAGGGCCCCACAGATTTTGTTCCATTCAAGCAACAGGACCCTGCGGACCAAATCATGCAAACCAAGAAAGGCAACGTATCTAACCCAAACAGATTTCGCAGAACGGTGAAACCGTAACGCTGTTTTCTCCACACATTGCCTGCCTGGCACGTTCGTACAGATTTGTGCAGCCCAATTTGCGTGAACTGAATGTAGTCTATGCATTTTTACTTTATTTTGAAGGTATTATGCTATACTTCGCGGTCGAAATTATGGAGAGTGACTAATCACTAGCTCTTGACTAGGTAAAGAGGATGAAGCGTACGGGGATCGAAAATCCATAGGCGCATCAATTTAGAAGGCAACAAGATATAGAAAATATGGAAAAAACGTAATAATACATAACATCTATTATTTTTCGAGGTTTTATCAAAAAAACTTCAAAAATATTTTAGCAACATTTTGTTTTTAAATTTTAATTGTTTTCTAAAAAATGCCCCTTGGCATTGATGACCCATCACCACCCGGCTTACAAGATATTTGACTATGAATATATTTAAGTACTTACATATTTTATAATAATTATCTCACACGAATATTATTGCGGTCACATTTTCCCTTCACTGTTACACTTTCACTATACTGACACACTTTCACTTTACTGTCACTATACAGGGTGTCCTGAAACACATGCAACAAAATTTGGTCATAGATTCTTAAGACAAATTTAGGAGACACGTATTTTTTCTTTTTGCCAACTGGCCCCCTCTTTCGGAGTTACAGCCCCCCGAAATCTGCCCTGAATAAGTCTTTTTTATATCTCAAAAGCATGTTGTACGAGAATCACTAAATTTGGTACATAGGGGTTTTATGACATGTGGAATCTCACAGTGCTACGCTTTTTGGTGAGAAACCCCCTTAAGACACTTTTTCGTGGGCCCCCTCTGTGCAGAAAAATTTGGTCGCAAATTTAATTTTTTTTTTAATTATTAGTTAACTAGAAAGCCATTGAATTTAGAAACTGTTTTGTCTCTTGATATTTGTTTCGTAAAACACAATGTTTTTGAGGAAAATGGTGAATATGCATTCGATCACATTTTGACATTTTTCTCGAAAACATTGCGTTTTACAAAAAAAGTATAGACAAAAAGTTTATAAATTTAATGTCTTCCTAGTGGACAGATAATTTTTAAGAAACTTAAATATGCGACCAAATTTTTTTGGCTCCTAAGACAAGGGGGGTACAACAGGGTTCTGAGATATAAAAAAAAGATTATTCTTAGGGACGGATTTCAGGGTGCTGTAACTTCGAAAGAGGAGGCCACTTGGCAAAAATAAAAAATACGACGGGTCCCCTACATTTGTCTTAAGAATCTGTGACCAAGTTTTGTTGCATGAATTTCGGGACACCCTGTATAGGAAAATTTTCACATATCACTGTTTTTAATTGTCATTGTTGCTATCACTATCACTGGAATCATCTTCCCCTAAATGAGTAATGAGTAGTTCTATGAAAACTTCCATAAGATCCCACATATGGGATCTTTCCGTGCATGTTCAATACACTTACGCCATGTTTCAGCAGTGACATTGTTAATAGCCTAATGTAATAATTATTTCACTTTGTTTATTTTAAAAGTGGTGTTATTTCGAGCAACTTCATTTTTTATTTGTGCCCAAACTAACTCGATCGGGTTTAATTCACAGTGGTATGGCAGTAAACGGAGTATACAAACTCCTTGAGCTTTAGACATACCATCCACTACATACTTAATGTATAGAACTTTTTCTATTTGTACAATTTTTATTAATTGTACTTTTAGGATGGTCTCTGTATGTTAAATGTTTTTCAATTTTAACCAGTCCATAATTGTCCATATTTGCTTTTGTCCATGCTGAAGTTGGTAACATTTCGAGTCTTCTGCTATAATAAGGTGCGTTATCCATCACATTAACTGCTTCTGGTTCTAGATATGATAATCTCCCGTCTTTCGTGACTTAAATACATACAAACCATGTTCTAAAAATCCCATATCTCTTCCAATATGTGTTATTATCAATCTTCGTCCTTTTCCAGAAAGTGTCTTTAATCCAGTAGAAAATCCATCTAAAAATGCTTCTCTCTTATTTTTAACATTACCATCCTACCAAACTTTTGATACAGTATGACCTTCGTTTAAACATGTTTCATCCATGTAATATATCTTCTTGGCAGGTGCACAAAGTTCTCTATATTTTTTCGTATTCTCTTCACCATAATACAATTTCGTCTTTTTCAACGAGCATACTATTCCGATTCCATTTCAAATATTGAAAATTCATTACGCATTGTTCTACCTCAACCCTATCAGAAAATTTAGGGATACCTCATCTTCAGCTATTGCAGCTTGAATTTTTTTTATCATTGATATTTCATTTTTAAAGAAAAATCCATTAATTTTCCTGCTAGTTTCATGCCCAAATTCCTTCATATACATTTTTTACCATTATTAATTCCGCATCGCATAGGTTATGACCAACAGACCATTTGCTACAACCGTCACTTTGATTCATTTTAATTATTACTACGTTTTAAAACTTCCCGGTTGTATTTTTTTAATTTATAAATTTATTAAAGCCACGTAATCAGCACTCCGCATGTCCGCATATTCTATGGCATTTCTAACGATGACTAAATCAAATATTACGTACGTCCGTTTACACCCACTGAAAAAGCATTTTCCTATAAGTCCTATAAGTGCAATAGACAAAGATAGACGATTATAGATCCTATTGATGTGTATAGAGAGCAGCACATCATTTAACACAAGACAAATAATATTAAAAATCATTTTATATTTTATACGCTTTATAGTAATAGTGTTTTTATATTATGTCAGAGTCACTCTCCATAATTTCGACCAAGAAGTATAATACAAATAAACTATTTTTTTATTTTATTTTTTTCTTCTGTAACTCCTCCCAACTAACACAAACAGTGAGAAATACTATTATAAAAGTCATTGTAACCTATATTTAGAATGCGTGTAGAGAATAAAACTATAAATGTAACTCAGTCTATAGACAATTATAGATCCTATCGATGTGTATAGAGAGCGGCACATCATTTAAACAAGACAAATAATATTGAACTGTTATAAAAATCATTTTATATTTTATACTCTTTATCTTTATAGTAGTAGCGGTTTTATATTATGTCTTGAGTCACTCTCTATAATTTCGACCACGAAGTATAGTCCATCAAGTAATTGTTTCCCCCAATCATTAGTTAAGAATCTTGTTTATGAAGTTAGATATCTTTTACATAGGTACCTTGATTTTTGGTATCGAATAATACTGTAACTTGATTCAATAGAATTTAGAAAAAATGTTTGAATTTGAATCGACTTTATACAGGGTTCATAGTTCAAAAGTAATGAAAAATTCCCTGACTTTTCCAGGTTTTCCCTGACTTATCAAAATAAAATCCAGGTCACTTGTAGTTCATTTTTACATACTAATTGGTGTTTATGCATTAAATTTTTCCTCGACTGGACTCCATAATCTTTTTTATCCCCTAAGAACCTCTTATAAAGGTTTCAAAACCACAAATAGTTTTCTCTTTCAAGAACACAGGGCCGGCTTTCACAAAATTTCCAGTTGCAAACATCAAATTCCCTGACTTTCATGAATATTTTTAAAATTCCCTGACTATTCCCTGTTTTTTATGAAGAATAACGAATTCCCTGACTTTTCCCGGTATTCCCGGTTTTCCCGGCCACTACGAACCCTGTTATAAGTAAAAACGCAAGAGCTAATAATAAAATATACAGGGTCTCCCAGAATATGTAGCCAAGCATTCGGATTTATACAGGGGATGTTAAAATAATATGGCAAGGTTCTATAAAAAATTTTCCTCCTATGGACATACAGGCTCCTAAAGGACGCCCCTGAAAATCGATTTTTTTTAATAACTTTTAAAATACTTTATGTAATTTAATTATTTTTAGGAAAAAACAAATATAAATAAGTGGCACAGAAAGAATGCAAATTTCATCGGTTTATTTCGTTTTACGGATATAAAAAATCATATTAAACAAAAATTGTTTTTTCTCGACAACGATTAATTTTATCGATGTCAAACAAGAGTACCTTTTTTTTAGATTAAGGTTCAAGCTATCTAAAAATATTATTTTTGTGCCTTTATCGTAAAGGGTGTAAAAAAAATTGACATTATTGTCAAGTAATTTAAGTTACTAAAAAAAAAAAAAAATCGATTTTCAGGGGCAACATTTAGGGGCATGTATCTCGGAAGGGGGGTCCTCCAGAGAAAAATTTTATATAGACTTGTCATGTTATTTTAACGTTCCCTATATAAATCCGCGAGATTGCCCACAAATTCTGGCACATTCTGTATATATTTTGACAAATACACTGCATATAAGCTTGGATCAGCTTAAAACTTTAGTTCTAAAAGGAAACCTATACTGTAGTGTATTTTTGTTGCTTATAAACAGTTATAAAATCAGAGTGTAGTGTATATGCCCCGTACCACACCATTTTCGTGTTTCCATAAAATTTCAATGACTCTAAAAAGTGACTTCACTTCACAGATTTATTATTACACCAGAACAGATGACTATTCATATCCAATCCAAGTCATTAAAAATAGAAGTTTCAGTTAACTTGTTAAAAATGAAATTTCAGATTTCCAAACAATTAACAATATCTGCAAATACTTACCATTTAACAACAAACTGATACTTCCTAATCTCTGGACTGGCCTTATCATAAGTTCCTGGAGACTCTGTCTGCCACATTCGGGTCTTGTTTGGCACGCTTTCAAGAAGGCATGAAATCTAGGTTTGTTCTGGTCGCACTGGGACAACACTTCCTTCATTTCTTCGAAATAGTTAATAAAAGGGGGATAAGCCTTTAACAGTTCTGTTGAATATTTTACAATTATATTTCCTATACTGCGATCTTCGTTCCAATGGGCCGAAGTCCATCGAAATTCATCGAGCATTTTTACGTGTGTTTCATATATCAGAGGTAATTTACCAAAAATAAGGTTCAGTTCTGTATTATTGAGGAGGGCCTCTTCGTCTGACATCTCCTCGAGGTGTTTCTTGAACATCTGAAACAAATATTAAATACAAAAAAGGTCGAATCAATAATTGCAGATTTTTGGGCAGAAATAATACGATTTAAAAAAAAAATAAAAAAAAACATATTACCTCTTGTATTTTTTACTCTTTTTTAAGGTTTATCTGATTTGGAATTGAAGAACAAGTATTCATAAAAAAATTAATATAAGCTTATTAATATGAAGAAAATCCTCAAAAAAAATTATGACTAGTTTGGATACCTAAGAGACGAGATATTAATAAATACATTTTTCACGATTTAGTACAGTCTAATCAGAATGCAGGACGGGAGTGAGCGAACGCCGAGCCGAACGCGCCAGCCAAGTGTGACGTTGCTAAATCTAAAGACTTACTACTTTAGTCACTAGCGAATCTACAGAAACTTTTGTTAGACTTTAGACGTACTTCCGTACCCGATAAACCTCCTTAAAGGTATTAAGATTAAGTTAATTCAAATAAATTCAAAATAGGTTTTCCTTATCCTTATACTAATTTTCATGTCAGTTTCTAACAAAAACAAAGTTCTTAATCAAATTCATGACTGTTAAATATCATCCAGAAACATATTTGAATTACATAATATCACTCAAGGACATTTTTGTAAATATTGATTTGTTGCTTAAGAAATCCTAAGAAGTGTCATAAGTTAAAAAACTATACTCCACGGTAAAAATTATGGAGAGTGACTCATCGCTAGCTTTTGGACTAGTAAGGGGGATGAAGCGTGCCGGGAACGAAAATCCACTGGCGTGTCTGCGTAAAAGGCAACAAGATATAGAAAATATTGAAAAAAGATAATAAAACATAACATCTAATATTTTCTACGGTTTGCTATAATCGGCATTTTGATCCATTTTAATTATTACAGCATTTTAAAACGTCCCAGTTGTGTTTTTTTAATTTATAAATTTATTATAGCCATGGAATTAGACCCC
>NW_019416277.1:1018228-1033661 GCF_000390285.2 Anoplophora glabripennis
CAAGTGCAAAAGACAGAGATAGAATATAGATCGACGTTCAGTGTAACTCAGTCTATAGACGATTATAGATTCTATCGATGTGCGTAGCGAGCGGCATAAAGATAAATAATATTGAACCGTATAAAAATCATTTTATATTTTATATGCATTATGGTAATAGTATTTTTATATTATGTCCGAGTCACTCTCTATAATTTCGACCGCGGAGTATAGGTGGCATTAACAAATGATACCTATTTTTGTAAGAAACATATAATTAAGAGAGCACTTTGAAAAAATGCTGGGTCTAAGATGAAAGAACGTAATTAATTCTTTAATTATATTTTTTAATACAGTCTACCTGAACTTCTGGAAATCATACAATGATGTATCTGTACTTTTATGCTACCCGAAAATCATTAAGACAAAAACACTTGTCACAGATTAGTACCTACAAATTATACAAAACACTTATTCAAATTATTCTTTGAGTAACTGACACGCAAGCCAGCTCTTGAAAAATATGAAAATATACACTAGGTGCACAAGATTAGAAACATAGAATGTGCCCTTCAAAATAGATTATAGAAGATGCTCAAGTCAGAAATGGTTTTTTATCATGATATAGCACATCCATATCCTACAATCAAAATGATTTAAAAATTCTGATGAGATTTTTGATCATCCACTCTTCACTTCAAACATCATGCCCAATAATTATCATGGCTTCTTACTGTCAATTCAAGAAAACTAAAGAGACAATAACATCAGTTCGAAACTGGCTGCAGTCTCAGACAGCACAACTTTGAGTTTTGAGGGTGTTTGAAAATGCTTTCCTCATAACATCAAAGGTGTCTGGAACTGCTAATATATTTTTTTTATTTCTCATTTGTTTTGCCTTTACAGGGATGGCCAGAAGTATGGAATAAAATTCATATCTTTTGAATGAGTAATTTTTTTTTAAAACGCCGAAACACTTTAACTGATTTTGATTTTTTCCTAGAAATGGGAAAATTCCCAAACTATGAAAATTCTTGGAAAGTTTCCATTGAAAATTCCGGAAATTTAAAATTTTTATTTTTTTTTTTGGATTCTACTATTCTACTTCTATTCTGTTCTACATACCATCAGCTCTCCAAAAAGACCAAATACTTATATACATTTTTATTTATATTTGTATAATATTGGTATTGGTATTGGTATTGGAAAAATATAAATTATATATTAATCATCCGTTAGAAAAAATTACATGCTGAGGGTTACAGTGAGTAAACACTATACAGTATACAACATTTATCCTTATTTTTTAACAAACAAATAGTAAATACATTAAATAATTATATAGTTTTAAAATGTAATTGTACTTCAGTTCAACTATCAAAATTCATATTAAATTTGAAAAGGAGGCAATTTATGAGTCTTGTATTGCTCTCTATTATGTAGTTTGTAGACTTAACAAAGATTAAAATAAGTAAGTGTAAGTGTTTCCTAACTTATTTGGATAATATGGTCTTCTGGTATTCCGAATTAACCGAAAATCCGAAATTAACCAACGACGTGTATGTTCAATGTTCATAGAAGATAGAAGTAAAATTGGCTCCAAGTTTACAAATTGTTAGAAATATTCCCAGAAAATTTCCGACGGAAATTTTAAGAAACTTTCCAGGGAAAATTTCTCAAGCTTCGATTATTTCTTCCCGGAAAATTTCCGTTTTGGAAACTTTCCGAGACGGAAAATTTCCCATTGCCCATCTCTATTTTTTCCCATCTTTCGGTTATATAATAATTAATTTTTCTTCAACCCCTTAACCCCCTGCTGGGGGTTTGAAAAAAAAATTTAGGGGTAGCTGGGGGTTAGGGGTTGAAGAAAAATTAATTATTATATAACCGAAAGATGGGAAAAAATCAAAATCAGTTAACGTGTTTCGGCGTTTTAAAAAAAATTAACTCATTCAAAAGATATGAATTTTATTCCATTCTTCTGGCCATCCCTGTATAATCTATTGGCTGTTATTGTTTAAATATCGTTCATATTTTTGCTTACTGAGGTCATTATACAGAATATCTCAATAAAAATTCCCATTACTATTATATTTAGGAAGAAAAGAGATATTTTAATTTTTAAGGTTTTTTGGCGAGAAAACCGCCAACCCGGTTAACTATAGTTTGTTGCGGTTTGACATTTTGACGAAAAATTTAGTTAACCCGGTATGGCCAAGCTTGCCACACCATTAAGCCGGATTTGTGCATTGGGTTTGGATCCTAAGTTAATATTTTTATCTTTGTTTATTTATTTTCTGTCTCATATATTATAGTCACCACTTCGCTTTTGTAGAAGTTAGGTTAGGTGTAAAGTGTAAATAAAAAAATTGGCACCAAAATCTGCACAAAATTCAATTTGAAATTCCCGACATTCTATATCATATGTAGAAATCGTGATTGGCTTCGAAATAGCTTGAAGCATGTACTAAACATTCATAACCTCAAAAACCTTCAATGTTGAAACCAAGAGAATACAATCGATAAGCCGTTATTGTCGAAAGTGTTCAAGCTGGGCGCTCGGCAGAAGAGATCTATCAGTTCTTCGGATATCTGAGATCGACTATGTATCGTACCATCGCTAAGTATATGGAGTCAGAGAAATCCAAACAAGGTTCTGCACCACCAACGAGGAAAACTAATTCAGAGGAGTATGTTGCATTCTACGGGTTCAGGAGATGATTCTTGAGGATCCAGGGCAGTCAATTCAAAAATTGTCTTCAGTTGTTGGTGTGACTGAGAAAATGATACATCAACCTCCACTACAAGTCTAAAAAACATACAGATACTTTCCGAAACCGCCAGGACAAAATGAGTTGAATGCTGCAACCTGCTTTTGTGTTCCTTAAGAAACAACACTGCTGGACGAATCAGGTTTATTTCTGACGAAAAAATGTTTGCTGTTGATGTGAAAATCAATCGAAGGAATGACCGCTGGCGGTCCCATGACCCTAAAGATATCCTCATTGCTTCCAGAATGAAATTTCTGGGAAAAGTTCATGTATTAAGTGTTGGTGCATTAAAACAGGCCTGGAAACGTTTCAGAAATGTGTTCTGTATGACCCTACAATTTTGTAGAAAAATTTAGTAAAACTTTTGGTTTTTGTAATAAAAATGTTTAATTTGCCCATATTTTGAAGCCGCACCCTGCATTTAAGACGAGAAAACTAATAAAATTAACAAACTAACAGTGTTAAAATACTTACGGTCATAATTGTATGCAATATATCTACATAATTGGTCTCTGTTTGCAGCAATTCTAAGAAAACTTGCTGGCGTGCTGTAAGCCCCTTCCTAGGGGTGTCTGCGACAGGTTCTGTGCCATCCAGAATTTCTTTTGGGCTGGCAGTGCAATCCAAGAATGAACCAGAAACCGATAACAGACCAGCATCACTAACTGAGGAGCGGCGTTTGTGCAAAGCAGGCGATTGCTGATGAACCAAAGAAGAGAGAGTTTCATGTAACCTTTTACGTTTTCTTCTACTAGCACTACTGGGCGTCGTTGCGTGGGAATCCCTTCTAGCATTAGGAGATAGCACTTGTTCTATGTACTGTAAAGCAAAAATATGTTCAAAATTCACAGCGGCTAGTTTAAAAAATGTAACGTAATGTAATGTATGTAAATGTTTTAAATGTAAATTGTACTTACATCGTCAAACAAATATTCTTTCTCCTCGAGGCTAGTCTCTTTTTGAACTGATGTCCAAAACCATTCCGCTTTTACAATCCAAGCCCTGGAAGATCCTTCTGGTCTTTCTGCCACTGACGATTCGTCCACTACCTAAAGGATGAAGAAATTTAGAATTTACAAGGGATGCATTCTGTTAGACCATAGCGATTAAATCTGATGATAGTCTGGCAGGTGAAATCTACTTGCACCTTTTTCAAAAAGCATAAAATTTCTGAAAGTGATATTTGAAAATTGTACAATGAAATTTTATATTCCTTTTGAAAATGTAGAAAATGTTACTGGCATGTATATACACTCATTATAAAAATCTTTTTATATATACTAGCCAATTTTTGTACTTAAAAATATCCTTTAAGAGTCAATAGTCTATTTTAATTTATAGTGTGGGCCAATTTTGTTACATTTGGGATGCTTTTTGTATTTTCCGAGTCCGAAAAAAAGTTAAGATGTCTTGGACTCAATTTTCAAAAAAAATAAATAAATAACGAAAACTGTACTTCAATAAGTTGGTATGTTTAATTTAAATCACAAAAGATATTGTCCACGTGTGGCAGTTTTTTATATGATGTAGAATAACTTTGCACTAAATCCAGTACAGTTCACAATTTCTACAATTTTTAATATTTCAGTTATAAAAGAAACAAATGTACAATTTCTTTTCAAATAATGTGATACACGATACAGTGGGATGTCATTGATCCGGACTAATTGAACTAATTAAAACCAGAGTGATTTTCAAAATATTCGTACTATCGATAAATAATACTTTAGGATTTCTTTTTTTTGTCGATATAAATAACACTGAACAAAAAGGCAAAAAATTAAAATGTAGAATCCCTGAATTGCAGGGTTTAAAAGAAAATGTTTACATTTTGAATTACAAGATAGAAAAACAAATGAAAATTACAAATTTCTATCACAAATAACATTACACACACACATACATGGAGGGTTTCTAGAAACTCTACTGACAAACGATAACCTTAGATTCTGTGGATATTTTTATGCCGATTTGAGCAAAATCACCTTATGCAAAAAGGTGTCCTGTCAGCTAGAACCCTTTGGATATGTCACATTGTACTCAATTTTTCCCAAATATCTTCAAAACGCCTTTAGCAAAAAAAAATAGCAAACTTTTAATTTTGAAATGAATTCAATAATATCCAAATACAAAAAAACAAATGGATTTAAAAAAAACAGGTGTCATAGCGGTAATAAACAAGATTACATTAATATTACTATAAAACAAATTTTTACAAAATTGACGTCAGTCTCAAAAAGTTGGAAAAAAAAATTTTGATTCAAATTGAAAATTCATATTTACACGAGCAGATTGAACATATAAAAATTAAAGAGTGTACAATTTCATTTTATTTTATTAAAGGGTAACCACTGTAAAACGCAAAAACAAAGGTCTATGTTTTTTTTTTTAATGGAAAGAAAAGTAAGAGAGTAATAATAATATTCAAGGATATTATTAACCATATCTTTAAATGTCCAAAAGATATATATTTATTCATAAATAGTACAAAATGGCGCAGCTAGAGTCATTTTCACGAGGCATGTTGAATTTGAGCAGCTCTGCGGCATGCAGTGTGACTAGTCTTCGGGTTTTGATAGTACATCTTCGGGCTCTGGGTTAACATGTCATTTCTCCGGGTTAGCTTTGTTTGTTGAAAAATCGTGATTTTTTCGACATTTTCTGTTTTTTTTTTTTAGGCGTCAATTACATAAACGGGTCATGTCTCTGGGTTTGTCATGAAATAGATCCAGTAACCATAAGTGTGACTGAAGCAAATACAAATATGGAAAAAAAAATATACTCTTAATCTACATGAGTATGATTAGAGAAATATGTAGGGTATTTTGAAAACACTATTTTTTGTATGAAGCAAAAAGGAGCAATCATTTGTCAATAAATAATGTTAAAATCTACTTATCGAAAATCCCATAAGTACTTCTCTTCAAAATGTTATTTTAAAGAAATTAAAAAAAAAGTACAGGCATAAAACGCCTCTCCTCTTATTCTAGAAGGTTCAAAGCATATTTTAAATCAATAAAAAAAGACAGATTTTTTGAAAATTATACAGTGGTCTTACCCCTTAAAGGCGTTTCGAAGGCATTTGGAAAAAATTGATTAAAGGTGCCATATTATTATTCTAAGGGCTCTAGCTGCCTTAGGACGCATTTTTATGATTTTGCTCAAACCTGCATAAAAACATCCACAGAATTTGGGATTACTGTTAGTGTACACCCTGTATGTATATGTGAATATGTGTAATATTATTTGTGAAAGAAATTTGTAATTTTCTTTTACTTTTATGTCTTGTTATTCACAATGTAAATATATATTTTCTTTCAAACTCTGCAATATAAGAATATCATTGAGTAGGGTGTCCTTTTCTTATTGAAATATACATACGAGGTGTGGCAATTAAGTTCCAGGAATTTAGTTATAACTTGGCAACTGGCAACACTGCGTCGTTCGTCAACATTTGTCTAAAGAGGGGTGATCTTCCTTTCAGTCTCAGTCCAAGGTTGAAGTCAATGGTCCGTTTGGTTTGTGTTTTATGCGTATTGTGATTCAATTTTTAGTGAAATCTGGCGAAAAACCCTCGAAAATCCCTTGAAAATTGAAGCTGGTGTATGGAGACGAGTGCATATCGAAAACGTGTGTTTGAATGGGCAAAACTGGTCAAGGAGGTGCGTGAATCGGTAGAAGACGATCTACGTGAAGGCGCTCCCATCACCTCTTGAACTGATGCGAATGTCGACCGTTTGCATGCGCTGATCACGTTTGACCTCGGTCTAAGCATTTGTGCGTTGTCTGACAAGTTAAACATGAACAAAGAAACCGTTCGCAAAATTTTGCACGGCTAGATCTTGCCGCCGCGGTCCAATTCTCGTTCATTGTGCAAGTTTTTGGCGAAAAAAGGCATTCCAACGTTGTCGCATCCACCCTATGACAATCCGTGATTTTTTTTTTATTCTCCAAGATGAAGTCGCACTTCAACGGAACACAACATGGCGGCATATAGGAGGTCAAAGAGGCTGTAACCGTGGTGCTAACATTTTGCCCGAAACTTAATTTGCTTGTCTTTTATTGACAAATGCCCGAAACTTCATTGCCACACCTTGTATATGTATTTAAATTATTGAAGAATTCTGTATTTAAATGATTTTTTTCTAGCATTACTTTGTAATTCAACTGTTTTACAATGTAATCAATTAATTTCATCAAAATATAAGACACACTCATGGCACTTATTTGCAACTGAATCATAAAACTGTTGAAAAACATTTTTTTTTTTTGTATTTATACCTACAAATTTTTTTTTACGTCATGTGAAAAATATTTGGAATGTCCCATTTAAAAAATATATGTTTGTTATAACAGCAAAATCGTAAATTGATAAAAACAGCATAGAAAAACCATTTCACAAAAATTTTAAATGTTTGCAAATAAGAAAGTCAATTGACATTACAAAACAAATAACTAAAAATAAAAAATGCTGTAACTGTATTAAGGCATGGTTTCAATTTCTCTTGAAAAGCAAGCCCCTCTTTTTGTCTATCAACTGCAAAAACCTCCCAAAAGTGTTGCAATTGACCTACAGTGTATAGTGTTTTTAAAATGATCAGTGAATATAAATTTTATAGTTATTTTTGAAAAATTTTGTGTTAAAGAAACAATGATTATTAAAATGTAGCATAAAAAATACTTGAGTGCTAAAATAGTCCCAATATTTGTTATGCAAAATTAAACAGTCTTATGAGACCAATATTTATGTGCTTCCCGGTTTTTTGCAAGGACATTTTTAAGTACATAATACTTAAGACAGTGAAATGAAGTTAGTACCACAGCAGCAGAAACCGAACTTCTCCCTGGTGCCCTGGTATGTGCACTGCTAAGCTCACGGGTATTACTGGAGGTAGGATGAAAGGAAATGTCAGGAAAACAACTGGTATTCAATCTTTCCTTATTATCCACTTCACTTGGCTCTCCAAATGACAACTTCGTAACATTTAAATCAAGGGATTTTTTGGATTTACCCCTGTTGAATTTTGAGGAACTGAACGTACGAGTAAACAAATTTTTCTTAGCTCTTTTATGCACAACTCGAGGTGTAAGTTCATTTTCATTATAAGCATTCAAATTCTGCACCGTGTCAACATTAAAAATTCCGGAACTGGATATCACGCTGTCATTCAAACTTTGATTAAAAGAAGCAGCGTCAATTGTACGTCTACGATTAGAAAAATAATTTATAGGTGTTTTGAAGAATTCGGAAACTTTTTTTTTTCTTTCACTGTAGCTCTTATCCCTTTTACGTTTAACCAAAATACTTGGTTGTTCTGGGGAGACAAATTTGCGTTTTCGTTTGACAGAGGCATTGCTTACATCAAACGACTGGTCAAAACAAATACTATCCAATTCACTGACTAGGTCAAGGTCTTGTGAATTCTCATGCAAAGTTTCGAGACCCATCACACTTTGACTGGCCTTAAAACATGACCCTGATAAAGCTATGTTATTATTTATGCTGTTTTGAATGGAAGGGGTTTTGGGGGTTAAATTGGGAATGTCAGAGGAAATAGCTGGTTCTTCGACAATCTGTTTAGGAGAAGTTAACTGGGGTGACACAATTTTAGGAGAAAGTGGTGCACTAGCAGCTTCTAACGTGTAGACTTCTGCATGTTCCATAACCTAAAACCCATAACCATGCAGTTTTAAAATAAATCCAGACTACACACCAGCCATTTACTGCATTAACAATTAGTACTGGTAGACTTGCTAGTTTATAGATTTTGAAGAATTTTACAAATCTTTAATCAACAAAATAGACACATTTTGTGACACATGCAAACATTGTATTAAAGTCAATTCCAGACGATACAATCACTTACCAACTATAAACAAATGCAGTATATTATAAAGGACTGAATTGTCGAATATGTGTAAACTTGAAGAGTACAAAAATTTGTCAAATATAAATAAATGCTGTTCCATCATGTGGAAGGCATATTGATATATTCGGAAGCATGTGTCACTTGACAAAGATTTTCTAATCTTTGTCAAGTGACAAAGGGACAAAGGATACATTTCACTCGACAGCCAGCAAATAAAAACATGTCAAAAAAAACAAACCTGTCATAATGTACAAACACCACTGTCGTGACTTCGTAAAATAAATTGCAAATGTACACAGATGGTTGACATACGAACAATAGGTAAATATATGTCATGTGTATGACATACCTTGGTATTATAGATTTTGGTTAAAGAACACGCAAATATTTGTGAAATTTATGTTTATTGCATTTTTGGCGAGTGACCACATCATTTGGAGCTGATTTAAGAATATGTTCATAGGATCATGAAATGTAATTGAAAGTAATGTTTTTTGTTTCATATACTTAGTTATTTTATTATAAATATTTAATACATTACAGATTAAAAAAAAAAACTACCAATATAAATTCGTTATATTGTTTTGGCTTCTTTAAAAACCAAAAATAGCAGGCAGAGACTGGACTACCCCTAAAAGCTTTTAAATGTGAACCTGATGAAAATGGATAAATACTTCAATATATGTACCAAAGAAAAAACAAAGGTCAACTAACGTTAATGAAAGAACAAATTAAATATAGAGGTACTCATTCGCAACTTTTATTTGCTCTTAAAAAATAATCTAATAATTACAGTTCTCACTAGAAATAAAATCTATCAAGTTATTTTAACGGTCAAATTCATTTATTTTTAATTTTTGCAGCATTGAATATTGTTAGAATTGTCAATTAAATGTGAATTATCCAACTGTGAAATGATGAAAATGGATGTGATAGATATCTCAAACGTGATTTTGAAATTACTTGTAAGTAGTGATGGCAGTCACCAAAAATGACAAAAATCAGTGATCCGTTGTATAATAAAATGACTAATATTTAAAATGAATTTTTTGCTATTTCTCATAATTCAATTAAAATAATTATCACAGGCCAACAAGGAAAAAAGCGCAGAAAGCAGACAATATGTCCCCGAAGGTTTTTGATGCCCTGAATCTAAATCTGGACTCAGAATTGACCCATCTCCCTAGGTTTCCGAGGTATTCTAACCTAAATGTGTAAAAAAAACGTTTTTTTGGTATATTTAAGGTTATGACATCGCGAATAAATTTTTTTCTAAAAATCAATTACACCACTGAAAATTAGAATCTTTACCCTTCAAAACCCTTCTTTCGATTTGAGAATATATTCATTTTTCGCCAAGACATCGTTAATTGAAAATTACTACTTCAGCTACTTTTTTACACCATGGCCAAATTAAGAAATTTTTTAGGAATCAGACATAAGTATTTTTAAGTTTTTTTGGGTCGCTGAATTCGAATCTAACCTTAATATTATCCAATGACCTCACGTTTTTGAGATTTCCTAACCTAAAAGGCCAAGGCTATACTAAGGTTATAAACCGTTGTACACTATAACCGGCAGGCGCTGAAGCTTCGGAAGGTTAACCTAAATGGCGGACCGCTGTCCAGATCTGGACCGCGAAAGGCAAAAAACTGGACCGCCAAAATTTTTTTTAAAAGTATAAATTATTTAAATAAAGTATTTAAAATATACTTCTCTGTAGAACAATACGTTTTTTCTAGTATTTTACAATTGCGTGACTGATTTGAGTTCTTAGTGGTTAGTAGTTAGATTAAATACTATGTAGTTACTATCCTGTGTAGTGCAAGAGAGTGTGTTGGAGAGTGAAAGGGAGCAAGCTGGTTCTAAAATGACAAAGTTATCTTTCGAACGGGTGTACTCGGCGGTGGCGACCTTTGACAAGGAGTAAACATGTCCTAGAAAAATTTGGAAACTGCAAAAATTTGCCATTCACCTGGCTGCTATGTTTGGCTCCACATACTTCATTTTCAAAATTGACTTTTTTGAAGAACCAATATCGCTCAAAATTAGCGGCCGCCCACCTTGAAGACACTCTTCGCATAAGCTGCTCCCTGCGTGACCCTAAAAAACTGGCTCAAGACGGCAAATGTAATTTTTCCAATTGATTTTTGAATACAAATATCTATGTACAAACTGAATCTCTATCTCTATCTCTATCTGAATACAAATATCTATTGTATTGGATATTATTTTGTGAGTAAATAGTAAAATAAAAAATTAGTAAGGAATATGAATTTTTTCTGAACCTCATTAAAAATTTTCAAAAGTATCCAGACCTAAAATTACTTGCCGACCCCTGTTCTAAATCCACAACAAATCAAACTCAAAATTTATACCCGAAGCATCCCTTAACCCCATATTTTCATTCCCACGTCAGGTTAACCTAAAGGTCCAAATAGTAGTAATTTTGAATTAACGATATCTTGGCGAAAAATGAATCTTTTTTCAAATCGAAAGAAGGGTTTTGCAGGGTAAAAATCCTACTTTTCAGTGGTGTAATTGATTTTTAGAAAAAAAATTTATTCACAATGTCATATAACCTTGAATATACCAAAAAACATGTTTTTTACATATCTAGGGTTTAGAATATCTCGGAAACCTAGGGTGATGGGTCAATTCTGAGGCCAGATTCGGATCCAGCGCATCAAAAACCTTCGGAAATGTACTGTCTGCTTTCTGCGCTTTTCCTTTTTTGAAATTTTGTCGGCCTTTGTTATTTATATTTGTCAATAATTATTTTTCTATCTTAAATATGATAAAAGTGGTTACATTTTGTGTGAAGTTGCTTTAAAATTTTTAAACGGACAAAAGTATGCCCAATGTAATTTTTCTAAAATCTGGTAAGTGGAACAAACAACCAGAATGAGAAGTGTGCAAAAATCACAACAAAAGACTAAATAAAAACAAAATTTTTTAAATTTGATAATTACTGATAACTGTCTAAAATTGGCAAGTCACATTCCCCAGTAAGTTATCGATTTTTAAGTGACCGATCATTTAACCATCACTACTTGTAAAAATTAACATAAGATATAATAGAAAGCAATAATACTTACCACATGACTGCAACCGGGATCTTCGAGATTAGTTACAGCACCGCCATTTGACAGTAGTACTTCAGTCATGTGTTTTTCTTCCTCTTCCGGGAAGCCAATAAAACAAACTCGGGCTCCATGGAAAGGTTTGAGTTTGTGTTCAGCCTGCAAAAAATTTGTTTATCTAAGTTTTACGACAATTATTGCAAGCCATAGTAATGGGCATACAGGGTGATTCATTAACAATGGGAAAATCGAAAGCTGAAGATGCTACACGTGAAATGGTGACCATTGGCGCAAACATGCCTTATCCGAAAGTTGATAGTTTCGGAAATACAGGGTGTTGAAAGTTAAAATTTTAAATCGTTTTTTTGCGATTATTCTGAAAATATGTAGGTTAGGATCTTGAAAATTTGTGGACCTATATTTTTTTAAGCGACGAATAAGATGCGTGTTATAATTTCAGCATTGCTCATAGAGGGCGTCACCCACGACCAATTTTATCGAAAATTTAGTTAATAACTTTTTACCCTGTATGTCTAATATGAAACTTGATTCAAAATCTGAATGAGCAATAATTTTTCCATTAATTATGTATTCTTGTTTGATTTCGGTATCTCGATCTGTTTTCGAGAAAAATCAATTTAACAAACACTATATTTTGATAATACGAGAAATTAAAAGCGAAACAAACCAAGTGTTTCTTCATGTTATTACAACAATTAACAATAAAACAAATAAAATACGTAATAATGATTTAAAGGGCACACTGGTCAAGAAAAATGTGGTCGTGCATGAAACATGTCTCTTCCTAAATAAAGTGGAACTTCTTCAAGCCGTGGAAACATTTTTGCTTAGCCACCCAGAAGTCCGGACTTCAATCCTCTTGATTTTTCTATTAGGTCCCGAATGAAAGATATAGTTTACAAAGAATCGATTGGTTCGCGGGAAGAGTTGTGGCAAAGAATACAAATCGCTGCCAATGAAGTCAGATGCAATCCCAATATGTTGTTTCAAACTCGAAGATCTCTCAGAAAATGTGTAAAGTGTATCAGTGTTTGTTTAATAAACTATTAATATATGGCAGAAGTATCAGACCAACCTCCAATTTTCCAGCAATTTCTCGAAAATGAAGCAGTTTAGCAAATTTTAACAAAATCAATTTATTTTGTATAAAATTAAAAATCACAAGAAAATAATTTTGGGAATCTCATACCCATAATTTTAAAAAAATTATGACAAATTAATCTTAGTTTGGAGTATAACAAACAGCTGCTATAACTTTTTTAAAACTATTCAAACCACACAAGTCAAAACATATGCATATTAGCAAAACTAAATTTAAAAAAAAATTACTTCAACAACTCGTAGAAAAAAAATCCTATTTTTTTATCTCTTATTAAACTCAGAATTTATAGTGATAATCTGAAATATAATAGTAGGATTTTTAGATTAGCGAGACATCTGCGATCTATGTTTATAGTAACTACAACATTGTTTTTTAAATCTATCTAAAATAACTAAAAATAAGGTTTTTGGCACTACTTATTTACCAAGTGAATTTTCTTAACTGAAATTTTGCATTTTCATCTTACTTACCGTGAATGTGTCCAATGTAGCGACAAATTCCAGTTCATGTCTATGCTCCCAACTGGCGTGTACCCAGTGCAGATTCATAACTGGCACCCTAAATGTAGCTGCATACTGATATTTATCACCACCACTTACATTTGCTATTAAATGCGTTACTTTTGCAGACATATCTTTTCTAATAGAACCACCCATATGGTGTATTAAGGGAACTAATTTGGTCTGAAAGAAAAAAAAATTTTTGGAATGAAGTATTTAACAAAGCTAATTTTACTAAATCCTTTAAAGAATTTAGTTTATCAATTTTCTCAATAAATTCAATTGAACCTTATATTCTTTAATTGTGGCATTTTTCACCAAAATCAATTATGAATTAAAATAATATTTCATAGAGTTTATTTAAAGCAAGAGTTTCTAAATAAAATATAAATTAGTAAATAATTGCAAAATGAACTTTAATGTCTATACAGGGTGATTCAATCATAACGTCATTAATTTTAAGGGAAGATACGGAAAAATTAGTAGAATACAAATATTTATACGAATTTTTTTTTTTTCTTTTTTGTGTCTTTATTAGGCCTTCCAAATATGTGGTTAAAATTAATGACATTGACATTATGACTGAATCACCCTGCATATCCCATGTTTTATACATAGCTAAATAGAATACCAGTCGAAAAAATCAATTGCTTTCTCTATGAAATTAACATATCTATACCTCAGAGCTAAAATGTATTAACTCCATTTTTTTACGAAAATGGGATTATTTGACAGCCCAACACAGTTTCTTATGCTCTTTCACGTGCTAAGCAGTAATAACTCCCACTCATGATACTTTCGAAGATAGACAGTGCTAAATAATAATAAGTCCCAACCTGTCTCCAAGCTAGACAATCGTATGTGTATTTAATATTAACTGTGTTTCATTTCCACAGTATTAAGTTCCTTGTTACATCAATATAGTCCGAGACAAACAGGTGTATGTGGAGTTAATATTCTATTAGTTTGACTTCGTAGTATTAACTCCACATATATCAAAATCATGTTGGTTTACTTTAGTATTATATACACATTCATCGTGTATTATCGCACAATTAGTAAATATTATACTATAAAATCCCTCATAAAATCATATTTGTGCCAAATAGTGTTAACTCCATTTTTTCGAAAAAAAAATACGAATAGAAAATTATTCTTTAAATTACAAAAAATAATATTAAAATAGACATATAACTTCACATCATACTAATTTTTTTTATCAAGGAGAAGTAAGAGTTCGAAGTTATGGAATGATAAGCAAAATTTAAATCTTTAAATCTCTCTCCTGTAAAATTTCGTTTTTGGCACTTAATACAGTTTAGCTCTGAGGTACAGATATAGAAATCTGCATTCTATACTGCAGAGATCGAGACAAAGATTAGGCCAAAGATCCACTTTATATTGAGCCCTGGTTTCAATTTCGGTAATTATTTGAAATAATCAAAACTTTATATATATATTTTTTAACAAAGGTAGTTCTTAATATAAAATCCCAAACGTTAAGATAAAATGTAACATTTAAAACATGTGTAAAATATGTTTAAAGCCAGGAATAACATATGGTACATATTGATTACATACAAAAAAGCATTCTGGTTAACAAGAAAACGCCTGCTACTTGCAAGTGTGAACATTATTGCTAGTAAAAAAGGAAGCATTTTGCAAAAATAATGGCAATTTGATTTCCATAACTAATTGTAAATATGCCAGTACCTGGTATTTTTACAACTATACTAAGGGGTCGAAATTATAGAGTGACTCAGACATAATATAAAAACACTATTACCATAATGCGTATAAAATATAAAATGATTTCTATACGGTTCAATATTATTTATCTTTGTTCCGCTGGCTACGCACATCGATAGAATCTATAATCGTCTATACAGGGTGTCTCATAATTAGCTGCCAACCCTGAACAGACCGATTCTATGATCAAAACTAAGTAAAAAAGTTCATATGAACATGGGTCCGGAAATGCTTCCTAAGGGCACAGGGACCCATTGAAGAGGGAGGAATGGAAATCATTTTTTTGCAATATCTCTCAATCGCGTTGTGATAAATGAATGAAATTTGGTATACACAGCTAAATTTTGATGAGCAATTT